>NW_003852572.1:3195666-3246281 GCF_000181295.1 Otolemur garnettii | reverse complement strand
GTCCATCACTCTTCTTCTACTTCTCTGTCCATCGCTCCTCCTAATTCTTCTATATCCATTGCTCCTCCTCATCCAGCTCTCTCCATCACTGCTCCTCATCCTGCTATGTCCATCATTCCTCCTCTGTCTGTCATTTCTCCTCTATTGCTATATCCATAGCTCTTCTTCATCCTTCTTTGTCCATCACTCCTCCTCAACCTGCTACATCCATTGCTCCTCCTCATCCTGCTACATCCATCACTCCTCCTCTGCTATGTCCATCACTCCTTCTCTGCTTCTTCTGTTTTTCTCCTCTGGCAAACATAAAGCTTTTGTGTCTTTGTTGTTTTGTGTGTTTACTTTACTCTCATGGGTAGGTTTCTTCTCTGTTCACTGCCCTATCCTCAGTGACTAGAAAAGAGCCTAACTCCTAGTAAGTAGCTGATTGATAAATATCCATTAATATTTATGGAGTGAATGGAGTTCATCCTGTTTTATTATTTTAAACTTTAGACTGATTTTCATTGATGAAATGGTTTTACATGGGTTTATGCTGACAGTTGTACCTAGCCACTATGTACATTTGGGGAGATTTTGTTGGCTCTTTCTAATACTATTACATGAATTGTCTTCACTGAGAGAGAAAGTCCTATACTGTGGTTACTCATTATTTATTCCTATGCCAGTAGTTATGATAGTTTTAATTATGGTAAGATGGATCAAGGGAATTACAGTCTTCATTTGAATTTTATTAAGTGATATAAAAGTATTAGACTAGTATATAAGAATAGACTTTAAAACTTCTTCCCAAAGGATTATGAACTTTTAGTGTCTGAAATATAAACACAGGTTTGGAATGTCCTGCTTCCTATAGTAGGAGACCTGGGCTGGTCAGGCACAATCTACGTGATGGAGCAGCTGCTGGTCTTACCTGGGTCTTAAAAAACAGTGGGGTTTAAGAGCTGTCAGAGTTTCAGAAGCAAGAGGTGGGCTGCCTGGAGCAGCATGGTTGTTAGAATGAGATTGTTGTTGATTGGCTGTCACTCCCAGGCATGTGTTTTGGAATGAACTTGTCTCTGATCCAACTGTCTTTCAGAAACACATGCCTGATATTGACAGGTTTTTGAGTGAGGCCAGTGGTCACTGAGTGACCAACTACATTTATAACTGATTCTGGGTACCCCTGCTGCCATGATTGGAGGTCAGTCCTTTCTGAAGTTCCAGGCAACTTTAACCAAATGTTTTTTATTTAAAAGTTTCCTCCCATCAACTATGTTCAAAATGAAAGCTTTTTTTTCTAGAACTGTAAACTTATTTTTAAAGATTAGATCAAGAGAAATTGCTTAATAATTGTAGGAATATCTCCTTTTTAAAATAAAAAGATGATTAGTCTTAACCAAAAGAAGTGTCTAACTTTTTTAAATAAATGTTTTTGGGTTTTTGTTTTTTTTTTTTTTTGTATTTTTAGGATCTCATGTTCAACTCTTAACATAATAATCTCTGGTAGGAAATATCAATCTCTTTAAATGTATGTAGGTACATGATGGAGGTATTCTTACACATCTTTTTACTCTATAAAAATGTAATTACAATTTTCTGGTAAAACCAGAAACTGAGGATTGAATACGAGGCTCAATGTGTATAAAAATTACTAAATTATTTTATTTTCAAAGAAAATCATAACTAATCACAACACTGGTGTTCCTGAACTTTGTATGATGACATATAGACCTTTTAAAAGTAAGATTGTATTCCCCCAAGGTATTTTTCATCTCTTCTTTCATGTTGTCAGTGCATCATGCTATTCTCAAAGCTTAATTTAAGTTAAACATTGTGTGTTCTAAACACAAAATGAAAATTATAGAATATAGCACAAATCTAATCATGACTCCCATGTGTAAGAGGCATTGCTGGCAGGTGGTGAGCCTTTCGGTGGAGCATTCCAGTTCCATGGACCATTTGTGCTCACAATTTGCTTCCATGTTGTTTACGCTTCTCAAGCCTCAAGGAACTGCCTGGACGTCACATGCCTCATGCCTGGGCTCAATTATGTTGTCTAAATAGAATGGTTTCTCCCACTTCTTGGCCTGAAGAGCTCCTCCCTTAGTTTGCCTCTTCTGTGATGCTTTCCTTGTATTTGGATAGACGTCTTCCTAGATCAACTCATATGTAGCCAATTGCCTTATAATTGTACATTTACCTATTTTTTCAAAGCAGGGAATATTAATTTATTTGAATGTTATTTGTACTCCATACCTGTTTCTTGAATTACTAAATGAGTAGGTGTGGAAAGTTACAAAAAGTTTTTGTTCTTTGTCAGTAGCATCATTAAAAAACATTTTCTTTTTATGCATTTCTAAAGTAGTGGTCGTGCCTTGTATATGAAGAAAGTAAGGAAAAAGAAAAAAGAAAAATGGACCTCAAAAGAATCTAAGATGACACCAGTGCTTGAGGAGGCTAACTTGCTAACTAGTGATCTGCTCCAAAGGAATGATAACTGCAGGTTAAGTGAAGGAAGGTAAAATCATCCAGTACTTTATATCCCTGTGAAAGAATGTGAAGAGTGCTTACTTTTTCTGATATTAGAGTAGTATGGTCGGCCAAAGCTAGAGAATTCTCGACTATATCAACACTGCTGAAAAGTTAATAAAGATGAGGACTAATTAATTTGAAAAGAAGCAGTTTTAATAAATATTTATCATGGAACACTGGCTGTAGTGAATACATGTAAACAACTCTTAGAAAATTTGTACTGGGAGAGTCAATAGAGAAATGAGGGATAAGTGAAAAAGAAAAGACAAATGTGGGATTCATAGTAGTTTTATCCTTTTCTCATTTTAAAATAAATGTTTTCTAAGTGTGTTTGTAAGACAAGAAACACATAAGAAAAGAACATGCTTATAAAATTTAGGTTTTTTGTATATCTAAGCATTAGAAATTTTGATACTTCATATTTTAAAGATATATGCTAAAATAATTGTCCTTAGAAGTTCTTTTTATATATAGTTTTCTGGTAAGAGGGTATCTTTTCAGAATTGATTCTGACATGGAATATTCGAATGCACTTGAACATGCTGATGATAACTTGAAGTTAAAATATCATATGTAGGGCGATGCCTGTGGCTCAGTGTGTAGGGTGTATGGGGGTGGCAGTTTCAAACCCAAGCCTAGCCAAACTGCAACAAAAAAATAGCTGAGCATTGTGGCAGGCGCCTGTAGTCCCAGCTACTCGGGAGGCTGAGGCAAGGGATTTACCTAAGCCCAGGAGTTGGAGGTTGCTTTGAGCTGTGTGATGCCACAGCAGTCTACCGTGGGTGGGTAACAAAGTGAAACTCTGTCTCCACAAAAAAAAAAAAAAAAAAATCCTATATAGCTTTTTAAGTGATGTAATAATAAACATACACTCATACATATACTCATCATTCTTTTGTGATTGTATGGGTCACCTGTTTCTGATGGTAGCACCACAGAGAGCTGTAATTTGGTAAGGTACTAAAATGTTAGGTATATCAACTTCATGGTTGGTTAGATTCTGGGGAGAAAGGAAGGAATTCATTTATGTCCAGTGGAAAAGCAAGCTGTTTACCCCTGTATCATGGTGTCATTGACATGCGTTGTGCAAGTATTTGTTGAACACATGACTAGACTATTGAATAGACGAATTATGATTTCTTTAGAAAGAAAATGAGTGTTTAATTTCTTAGAAAGTAAGTTTCCACAATTGCCCAAACATAAAGTCTTCTTATTTTAATAAAGTGTATTTCCAAGTTTCAGAAATAATAACCTATAGCCAGAAGTGGAATGATTATATGGATTTATCAGCTATCATATCACTTAAAAACAATTGAAAACAAATATCACTTTCAGAGCGTGTTGTGAAACACAGGTTGTGGAGCTTGAATTCTTGAGTTTGACCATCTGATGGGCTTGGACAAGTTACTTTGCCTGTCTGTGCCTTTTGTCTTCCTTTATAAAATACCTAATGTACTACCCACCTCAGAGACTGTGTTTGGCTGGTAAATGAGTTTCACCTGTGCCCAGTGCTTTGCCGAATGCATAGTAACTGTGTCTACATCCTGGAAATGCTGATCCCTGTCATCATTATAAACGGGTTTCTCCTATATAAGGAGTTAAGTAATGTTCTTCCAAATAGATTTTAGTGCCAGAAAAGCCTGTGGTGATTGAAAAAAATAAATAAATAAAAAATTATCCTGGTATATCTATTGCAATCAAATACTGGAACTAACATGATTTACCTTTTGACTATCAGAAAGCTGAATGTAGTGTAATTCTTTGCATTGTTATTAGCAAGAGTCACTTTTGTCACTGTTGCTCTATTTATATTTATAGTTTAATCCCCTTTGTAGAAAATTAATATATTTCACATTACATGCAAAAATGCCCTGTAAACTTTTTGAATATGAGTTTTTTATTTTTGAAATTACAACTGCAGAGATTTCATATAAAAAATAGTTTTAGATGTATTTATATTTTACTATTACTATTTCTCTGAAAGGAATTTTTTTCTTTTCTTAGGCCTGCAAAGAAAACATCTCATGAAAAGAACAAGGTATTATTTAAAAAATAAATTATCAGAAATATTACTGAAAAATACAGTATAAAAGATAAAGTTAAAAAAATAGAGAATTTTTACTTTTGAAGACATTTATTTAAAAAAATCATTAAGGAATAGTAATAATAAATAGCCTTTTTAAAAAAATCAATTATTTGAAGAAGTACTTGTGTGGACTCATATTAAAAAAATAGGTAATTACCAATTTTCTACATTTAGCCCATGCTATAATTATTGAGGGATATTTGAAGTGATATTGAAACAATGTCACTTATTTCACAGGGAGAAACTCATATACATTCCCAGGATCACCTTGAAGACTTGACTTGGTCATCTGAAATGGCCTCAGAGGATCAGTTGTTGCCGGCCTTTAATCCCAAGGCTTGTGCTTTGCTCATTGAACAACTTGCAATGCATTGTAAAGGTAGGACCCGCCCACGGCCTTTTCATATGACAGTAGTGCGTGCACACTTTGCTTAGCACTTCCACAGAGCACTGATGTATTAGAATGATGTTCATCTCACAAATACACTTCATGTTAAAACAGAGTGAGAACTATAGTATATGTGGCACACTCTTGGCCAAGGAGCTGTGATGATTCCACTGTGCTTTTCTCACTGTAAGTGACAATTCTGTCTTCTACTCAATTCTCCTTTCCTCCTGTGCCTTTCCCCACAGTCAGTTTATCATCATGTTCCACCTGGAATACTGCAGTCCCCTAAGAACTGTTTTCCCTGTTACCCACCTCCTAAAACCACTGTCTACTCTACACTGTATCCTATGCTTTTAAAAAAGTCTGATCTGATCTTGTTGCCGCCTTCCTTCAAAACCCATAGCTACCACTTCTCATTGTGATAAAGTTAAAGATGTCAGCTCTCTAGCTTTATCCTGCTTCATATCATGCCCTTCTCTCTGTGTGTGTCCCAGCCACTATCTTGGTGTTTGCTCCTGCCATCAGTAGCTTTCGTGAAGCAAAACTGACACTTGATAAACTGCACACAAATAAAATGTCCAATTTCACTGGGATGAGAGGAGACCTCATTGTGGTTTTGATTTTCATTTTCCTGATGATGGGGAGACTTTCAGCATTTTATCATGTGTTTACAGGCCTTTAGTTTCTCTTCTTTCAAAAAGCTTCTATTTCTATCTTTTGCCTACTTTTTTAAGGAGTTGTTTACTTTTTCTTGCTGATAATAGTTCTTTATAGATTCTGGTTATTAGTCCTTTGTCCAAGTATAGCATGCAAAATTTTTCTCCCATTCTGTGGGTCTTCTGTTTACTCTATTGTTTCCTTGGCTTTTAATTTAATCAAGTCCCTTTGGTTAATTTTTTTTTTTAATCACTGTGATTGCATCTGGTTTTGTTCATTATGGTTTTTTTGTTTGTTTGTTTTGTTTTGAGACAGAGTCTTACTTTGTCACTCTAGGTAGAGTGCCATGGCATCACAACTCACAGCAATCCTTAAACTCTTGGGCTCAAGCGATCCTCTTGCCTCACCCTCCGGAGTAGCTGGGACCACAGGTGCCTGCCACAACACCAATCCAGTTTTAGAAGTTGAGTCTCACTCTCCTGAGCTCAGGAAATCTACCCATCTCATCCTTCCAGAGTGCTAGGATTTCAGGCATGAGCTATGCCTAGCCATCTTTGGGATCTTTTTCATGAAGTTTTGCCCAGGCCAATATATAGAAAAGTTTTTGAACATTTTATTCCAGAATTCTTACCGTTTCCTGTCTTAGGTTTAAGTCTGTTATCCATCATGAATGAAGTTTTGCGAGTGATGAGAGGTCCTGATCCTGATTGAGTCTTCTGCATGTGGCTATTTGGTTTTCCCGGCACCATTCACTGAAGAGGGATTCTTTTACCCAGTGCGTGTTTTTATTTGTTTTGTTAAAGATCTGTTGGACGTAAGAGAATAGTTTTATCTCTGGGTTCTCTTTTCTTATCTATAGGGCTGTGTTTGTTTTTGTGCCAGTATCATGCTATTTTCCTTATTTGTGCCAAAGCTTGAATTCTAGTAAAGTGATGCCTCCTGATTTGTTCTTATTGCCTAAGGTTGCTTTGGCTATTCAGGGTCTTTTCTAGTTCTATATGAAGCTTAGAACTATTATGGCAATTTCTGTGACAAATGATGTTAGTATTTTAATGGGGATTACATTACACCTGTAGATTGCTTTGGGTACTGTAGACATTTCCACAATGAAAACTATACTGATCCATGAGCATGCTATGTATTGCCATCTGTTGATGTCCTCTGTGATTTCTGTCCTCACCATATCATAGTTCTCCTCATAGAAGTTTCACCTCCTTAGTTACATGTATTCCTACTTATTTTATTTTTGTTGCTATTGCAAAAGAAACTGTGTCTTTGACTTGGTTCTCTGTTTGACTGTTGGTGGTGTATATAAATCCTACTGATTTTTGTGCAATGATTTTGTAACCCAAAACTTTGCTGTGTTTTTTTTTTTTTTAATTAATTACAAGAGTTTCTTAGTAGAATCTTTAGGGTTTTCTAGATGTAAGATTATGTTGTCAGCAAACATTATATCATCATTCTCCACAGAGATACCATTTATTTCTTTCTCTTGTCAGATTGCTTTGGCTAGGACTTTCAGCACTATGTTGAATAGAAGTGGCAGTAGAGGACAAGCTTTCATTTTTTTTCCCCATTCAGTATGATGTTGGCTTTGGGTTTGCTTTTATAATTTTGAGGTAAGTCCCACCTATGCTTATTTTGTTAAGCATTCTTATCATAGAATCAGAAAGTCCCACATCAAGTGTTAGCAGGGATGCAGAGAGAAAGGAACACTTACACACTGTTGCTTGTACAACTGAAATGGGACAGAGCCCTGAAGATAAAAAGGTGGACCCACTTTGATGCAATAACTGATAAAATTTATTACACCTGTAGGCGAGCTAGAACACCATAGTGGCGTTTAGCAATAACTGGCAGGTGAAGTGTCTTTTTACACTATTATTTTGCCAGGTCAGCAAGCTAGCGCAATACAGAAGGCAATCAGAGTGGTCAATGCAGGGCTGCAGGGTGGGCGGTACATATTGGTTCATGAATCACAAAGTACATCACAAGTTCATTACTTCATAGGTCATAAGATGAGGGTTACATAGTTCAGGGGGCACAGAACAAATGTTGGGTAAATTTCCTGAGAATAGCTTGGTACCTTTTTCACCTGGAGCTTTCCTTGGAATCCACTCCTTCCTTCCTTTTCTTATCTTCAGGCTCCTTCCCAGATTTTAGCTTCTCCTCCCTTGTGGGGGCTGAGGCTAAAAGGGTGAGAGAAATTCCTCATCGGGGGTAAGGAGCTTATTGGGTCCTCGACTAGTTTCGGGGGGTTAAGGGTTGGGAGGCTCAGCTATTACAGTCCCCACTGGTTTTATTGGTAATTGAATCTTTAATGTAGACCTACATTTCCCTGTTGCCCCCAAGGTCATCAGGGATTAGCTGGTACTGCGTACTTAAGATCATTAATTTTATAGCTTTAAATCTCTGTTGTATGAATGTCATGAAGTGGTTAAAAATGATGGGGCCACAAGTTATTCTAATAAAAAGGAGGAGAAGTGGGTCTGCTACAGGTGATACTAGGGTGGTTAGCCATGGGGACCAATTAAATAAATTTTCATACCAGTTATTCTCCTTTTTACGTTGTTCCTCTCTTTCAGATAAATTTTTTCTGACTAGGGCCAAACTGTTTCTTATAACTCCAGAGTGATTAGCATAGAAACAACAAATTTTCCCCAAGGCCATGCAAAGGCCTCCTTGTTTTAAGAAAAGCAGGTCCAGTCCTCTCCTGTTCTCCAGAACCACTTCTGCCAATGAGTTCATGGACTTCCCCAGATGGGAGACAGAGGCTTCTAAATTTCAGAGATCTGAATCAATCTGAGTTTTGAGAGCCTTAAAACCTGTGCTAAGGGGGCCGGTGGCCAGTGCCATGGCACTTATGGCTGGCAAGTCTACTAATCCTATGCCTATTAGCAGGGGTACTAGAATGGGGGCCCTGGTCTGTCTTTGCAGGCCAAAAAAAATGCTCCCTACCTCCTTCCCCAGAGTAAATGTAAACTTGGGGGATGATGTGAGTCAGTATACAAATCTGAGGAGTGTCATATAAAAATAAAGCATTTACACATGGGGTTAAACCAGTGGAGCATGCAAACCAAGTTCCTTTAGGAGCTACTAAGTAGTAGGGGGAATTCTCTGTGGGGAAAACTAAGTTGGATATGGTAGGGGAAGGTGTGTAAGGGGTATCTTGAGGATATCACATACCACCCTTGTCCTTGCAAGTCCCCTAATGTTAAAGTAGGTGTGGAACCCCAGGTACATATACTGCTATTCTGTTTTAACATACTGGTTGAAGTGTTCATTATTTGGATTGGGTTATGTCCTAAAGTTGCATTAGCAGCTACTCCTACATAATATGGTGGGGCTGGGTTAAGGCAAAGCTAGCAATCATTTGTTAAATTTGCATTTGTAATATTTGCAAAATTATATACTGCATCTAAAAGAGTAAATATGGGAGATGCCTTGAATGATGTGGGGCCTCTGAATGATGTGAGGGCATTTGTTTGAAGTGGTGTTCCTGGGCCTATATTGGTATGATTTGGGGCTTGATTGGAGGGGGCTTGATTAGAGCTGGTGGGGATAGGGGCTGCTGTGGCAGCCTCAGGGAGCTCCAGGTTAAGTATAGTGTTTGGCCCTATTGGCTTAATAGGAAGTGGCTGGGGGACCTTTTGAATAGTGAACAAAAGCCAGGGTCTCACCCACTAACATATAATCTGATGCCCCAAGTTTGACCTGCTTCCCAGTTGGACTCCACCAGTCTTTCACTAATAGCCCAATGGGATTGGAATTACTATTTGAGGTACAGCCACTTGTCAGATACATTCTTTGAAACTCTAGCCAGTAATCCTTGTTCGTATTCCTTGATCCTAAGGTTTCACAGCCCCACTCTCTATACTAATAATATTCCACATTTCCACACCTCCTCCCACCTCTTCCAAACACTACCTCATTTGAAGGGCATAAATAAAAGTCAATATTTCTTAGTTCTTGGGCCAATGCAACTCTGGCTCATGCAACTCCAGATGTCATCCCCCTTTCCTCCATACCTGGTCCATGTGGCTCTGGTCCAGCCATAGCCAAATAGGGTGCAGAGGTCAAAATGGAAGACAGGCTGGATGTCAGCTGCTTTTACACTGCTGTCCTTGGTCTTGTGGAGGATCCATGGAGCTGAGACATGGGCTACTTCTGTGCCATCTACAGTCCAGGAGATGATCCAGTCATGGGGGACTGGTTGGTGCTGGTTATAGTTTCCTTTTCTGCTGGTCCCTTTGTTGGTGTGGAGCAGGCAGGTGAGGATGAGGAAGGAGACCTGTGTAACTGGAGCTTTAACGGATCCCCAGTGTGTTCAGAGTGTCATGTTGCAGGGATGTGGTTCTCTGCGGCCTTCTTAGTGTGGGTGTAGTAGATCCACATCTTCTTTCCTCCAACCTTGCTAGCTGTTGGAGTAGTTAAAATAAGAGGGTAAGGCCCTTCCCAACATGGAGTTAAAGTTTCAGGGTTATGTCTCTTTACCCAAGCTCAGTCTCCAGGTTAGAGGTTGTGTAGCTGCTCTAGGGTATTAGTGGCTTCAGAGCTGACCAGCTGGATGGCCTCTTGGAGATCTTTGCGCAGTTTCTGCAGGGCTTGTAAGGAACTTATAAGTTTTTGGTTATGGATGGGGGCCAATAATTCATCAGTTAATCTTGGGAGTATTGGGGGTGGAGTTCCATGGATTATTTCAAAGGGAGTTATACTTTGGAAGTCAGGTGTGCATGGGGCTCTCAATAGGGCGAATGGGAGGCAGTCCACCCAGTTGTCGCCAGTTTCTATGTCTAATTTAGTTAACATTTCCTTTAATGTTCTATTCATCCTCTCTACCTGCCCTGAACTCTGAGGCCTATAGCTGCAAAGTAATTTCCATGTAATGTTTAGGGTGGCTGCCAAATTTTTGGAAACCTGGGCTATAAAGGCCAGGACATCGTCAGACTCCAGGATGAGGGGCAAGCCGAATCTTAGGATAATGTGAGTGAGGTGTTTTGCCACTGTTAAGGCTGTTTCCTTTTTGCAAAGGAATGCTTCTGGCCATCCTGAGAAAGTATCAATTAAAACTAATAGATATCTGTACCCATACTGACCTGGCTTGATTTCAGTGAAGTCCAGTCCCCAATGTTCCCCTGGGTTAGTTCCCCAGAGACGTGATCCCATGTGCTGAGGCACTTAGGCAGCATTAACCTTGTTACAGGGGAGGCATCTAGAGGCTGCATCCTTGGTCCATTTTTGAAGATGGGGATGTACAGCTGTTTAGAGATGAGCTGAGTAAGTTTTGTGGACCCCAAGTGGGTCCCTTGAGGCAGTTGGTCAACAAGTTGCCTTCCTAACACTTCTGGGAGGAAGGGGCGACCATCTGGGCAGATTAGCCAGTCCCTGGGGCCCGTTAAGCAATTCAGGTGTTTGCTTTCTTCTCTGTCTGTTTCTGAGTAAACTGGTGGGGGTGGCAGAAGATGGTCTGGTAGGATTGGGAGGAAATAGAGGGGCCCCACTTGTTTTAGGGCCACCACTTTAGCTGTCTGATCGGTCAGTGCATTTCCCTGTGCAATGGGCATGTCTATCCTTTGATATCCTTGACAATGGATGATGGCAAGCTGGCTTGGCAGCCACATAGCTTCTAGCAGGGCAAGGATTTCTTCTCTGTTTTTAATGTCCTTTCCCCCAGAAATTAGGAGCCCCTTTCTTTATACAAGGCCCCATGGACATGGGCTATGGAAAATATATACTGGCTGTCAGTATATATATTGGTTGCTTTTCCCTTGGTCAAGTGCAGGGGTGTGTTAAGGCAATAAACTCTGCCTTCTGGGCTGAAGTCCGTGTCCCAGAGCCTATTCCCAGAGTACCTCTGTGTGGGTTGTGACTGCCTCCCCTGCCACTTGCCTACCTTCATGGATGTAGCTGCTCCCATCTGTGAACAGGTTCAGGTCAGGGGTTTGGAGAGGTGTATCTGTCAAGTCTGGTCACAGGCTAGAAAGGGTGTCCAGTGTATGTGCACAATCGTGAATGGGTTGCTGTGGATTGTCATCCAGCAGGAGGGTGGCTGGATTCAGGATGGCTGTTTTGAGGAAAGTCACTCTGGGAGGGTCAAGAAGCAATACCTGGTACTGAGTGACCCAGGAGTTGGAGATCCAGTGGTCAGGGGGCTCCTTAAAAGAGCCCCCATGGTGTGGCCCCCAACTACCTGCATGTCTTGACCCAAGGTTAGTTTCTTTGCCTCTCTGACCAGCTCTGCTGTGGCAGCAATGGCTCTCATTCAATTTGGCCACCCTGAGGCAACTGGGTCTAGTGGCTTAGAAAGGTAAGCAATGGGTCTCTTCCATGGACCCAGAGCTGGGGTTAGGACTCCCTTTGCTATGCCCTTAGTCTCTACCACAAAGAGTTGAAAAGGTTTAGTAATGTCAGGTAAGGCCAGGACAGGGGTGGAAGTGAGAGCCTGTTTGAGTTGGTTAAAGGCATCCTGTTCAGCCTGTCCCCACTGGAGGGGTTTGTCACCTCCACTTGTACTTGAGTACAGGGGCTTGGCTATCTCAGCAAAGCCCAGAATCCATAGTCAACAATAACTGACTACCCCCAAGAATTCACATACTTGCCTTTTGGTAGTTGGTGGTGGGATGTGGAGGATGGCCTTGATCCTGCTCTTAGAGAGGGCATGTTGGCCCCCTTGTAACTCATACCCCAGGTAGGTTGCTGTAGTGCTGCACAGTCTTTTTGGCAGAGACTCATTAACCTAGTCTCTCCAGTTCCCAGAGGAGGTCTAGGATGGCCTTCTCACACTCTTGCTCTGTCTCAGTGACTAGCAGGAGACTTTCACTACCACAGGTGGTTGGTGGCTTGCCAGTCTTGGTGGGGTTGCTTTCAGCCCATACCTGGGGGATCTGCTTCTGCCAAGCATGAAGGCACTCTCCCTGAGCTGTGGTCTTGTCTAATCCTTCAAAGAACAGGTACTCATCCCCAAGAGGGGTGGAAAACAGGATATGGGCAGGGCTGTTAGGCACCATCAGGATGGCTCCAGCCGGTCCAAAGGAGACAGCGGCCCAGAGTTTTTGCAACAGGTCTTGTCCCAGCAAGGGGTATGGGCAGTCTGGCATGACCAAGAAGGAGTGGGTGATAGTGCCCTTTCCCAAGTGTGTTATATGGACAGTAGTCCAAGGGACTGCTTGGGGCTCCCCAGTGGCACCTATAATTGTTGCTTTCTGTTTTGTGATTGGCCCTTGGGGTTTCTTTAACACTGAGAAGGTTGCTCCTGTGGCCACGAGAAAGTTCACAGGTTGGCCCCCTACTTGCAAGGTTATCATGGGCTCCTGGGGACCTAAAGGAAAGGAGCCCTGACTCCATCACTCAGTATTTTGTTCAACCAAAATCCTGGCTGGCATCTGTGCCTGTGCCTTGGCCTTTTTGTCAGGACATTTGTCTCTCCAGTGTCCTGGTTTCTTGCAATAGGTACAATGATTAGCCTGAGGGCATTCATTTTTCCAGTGTCCCAGCTTCTTGCAGTAGGCACACTGATAAGCTTGGAGGGGTTGAGAGCCCTTGCCCCATGGAACCTTCGTGGCTGCATTCACAGGTTCCCGATTGTTAAAAACCTTCAGTTACTTTCACCAACTCACTGAGATTTTTCCCTTGAAACCCCTCATGTTTTTGGAACTTCCTTCTAATGTCAGGGGCCAACTGAGCAGCAAAAGCCACATTGATAGCCCACCTATTCTCCAGGGCTTCTGGGTCAATTGGAGTATAAGTTCTATAGGCTTTTAACAGCCTCTCTAAAAAGGCTGTGGGGCTTTCTGTGGGCCCCTGAGCAGCCTCATTCACCTTAGACAAATTGGTAGGTCTTATGGCCCTGCATTAGAAGCTGGAAGTGCCAGAGCAGTTCCTCCTTACCTTCATCTGTATTCAGGTCCCATAAGGGTCTGGTACTTGGGAAGCAGGCTTCTAACAGGGCAGGGTTAGTGCTGGGCTGTCCATCCGGTCCTAGAACAGCTTTTCTGGATTCTCTCAGGATATGCTCACGCTCCTCTGATGTGAACAGGACCTGGAGAAGTTTCTGGCAATCATCCAAGTGGGTTGGTGGATGAAGAAAACAGTTTTGAGGAGGGTAATTAGTCCCTGTGGCTTTTCTGAAAAGGAGGGATTCTGGGTTTTCTAATTATACAGATCACTAGTGGAGAAAGGGATATATACCATGAAGGGATGATCACCCGATGCTGGGCTGGGGGCTAGTTGGTGCAAGGGCAAAGTAGGAGCCACTGGGGGAGCCCCTGCTCCTGCCCCCCAAAAAGGGTTTTGGGCAGAAGTGGAGTCAGGGCTTAATGGCTGGTACTGGGTCCCTCCCTGGTTCTGTGAGGGGCCCCTTGGGGGCTCCACTGCATCCCCCTGTGTCCATGGCACTGGGGGTGCAGAAAGTGTTGGCACATCCATGGGGGGGGGTTGTACGGCGGTGGGTGCACAGGATGGGGTTGCAAGGAAGGGTCTAAAATAGGTTCCTCAGGAGGAGGCAACATGGGAGCATTGGTTTTGTGGCTTTCTGACTGAGAGATCTGGGTCTGAGAGTGGCATGTCTGGGACCCTGGCAGGGAAGCAAAAAGAATATGAGATGGGGTTAAATGGCCAGAGCATTTCTGGATGTAATCTGGGCTTTCTGAGGCGATGTCAATCCACACATCTATGTAAGGAATTTGGTCTGGGTGCCCAGGATGTCCGTAAATAACTGCCCAGACTCCAGAGAGAAGGGGGAGGTTAAAAGACCCAGCAGAGGGCCAACCCATCTCAAAAGTCAGCCACTCCAGCTCACAAAGGGTGTGTAGAGTGCCTGGTTTCACTTTCACACCATAACTCTTGGCATGGCGGCTAAAGTCAGAAAAGTTATTTAAAAGGCATTCTAAAGGGGTTGGGTGCTGGGTGGATGGTGCCTGCCCCATTCTTGAACAATTACTCTGCAGTAAGCTGAATAAGATGGATGAGAAGGAAAGTAAACACAGCAACCTCTCTGGAATCAAAGTATGGGAGAGTTCCCCAGTGCACCGGGTCCCAGACCCACTCTACCATGTGTCTTGGGGCAAAGCAACAAGCTACTGTCTCGTGCTCAAGGAGACAGACAAGGAAATACTGGAAATGATAACTCAAACATGAAACAGACTGACAAATTTCACACATCTAACAACATAAGAAAAAGTAAATAGGGGACTCATTCTCCCCAAGTCCAAACAACCCAAAGGAGAGTACGGGCTAACACACCAAGAAGTAAAGTAGGAAGGAGTACACTGTGATTTCATCTGGGTCAAAATCTGAGAGTGTCCCTTGAAGAAACTGATGTGTAACCCACTCAAAAAAATTCTCAGGACTGAGGAACTGGGGTCTTGTCCAGTCCTCACAGAGACACTGGACAAGGTACTGGAATCTACAAATCAAACATAAACGTGACAAACAAGTCCAACACAAATTTGACTGGCAAGTTTCACACAGTCTCACTAACATAAGAGAAAAAGAACTGTTTCAACCTTAATTTTTTCCAACAGCACGAGAAAGGGAGCAGGGGGAGAGGAAAATTGTGCCGCCTTTAAAAAGAAAAATGGCTTTTGGGCTAAAAAGAGGAAGTTGGGCTGACAGACAAACTAATATCAAGAGTCTGGACAAATACACTATGGGAGGGAAATAAATGGACAGAGAGGTGGACAGACAAATATTAGTCAGGTACAGGGTACCTAAGTCTCATTCAGGTGCCTTCTCGGCCATGTCCTAGAAGGAATGAAAGCTCTCTCTTAGCATAGACAGGGAGGTGTAAACCCCACTCCAGGTCACCCTGAGGGGCCCACCACTAAGCTGTATGAGAGAGCTGTGGAACTGAGGGTTTAAGCCCAATCAAACTCCATAGCCACAAAGGTCATGGAGCCACACATAAACTCTTTCACTCACACACTTCTGACTCATATGAACTGCAGAGAGGTTTAACTTCTGCAAATAGGTACATAAGGCGGGGGGACAAGGGAATAAAAACACAAACTATACTGGGAGAATGATGCCAGAAAATAGACCTCTGATGGGGAATCTCCCCAGACCTCTAATGGGGAATTTCCCCAGACCTCGGGGGGCACCTCGCCTCCAAAAACTAGCCTCCTAGCTGCATCCAGCATATGCCTACATGTAGGCAGTAGGAAGCCTAGTGCCTCTGATGGGGAATCTCCCCAGACCTCTGAGCCTCTGAACCTCTGAATAATACCATACAAAAACAAACACAAACCACACTGAAAACAACAGACAGACAGACTCACTGAATTGAAAAATTGAAGAACCCAGGCCCATAAATCCGTGCCCAAAGACTCTGGGGCAGGGAGAAAACTCCCCAAGGCCTCCCCCTAGAGTGGTTGGTTGGTGGTGGGCCCAGGCAGGGGTCCACAGATATCTCTGGGACCTCCAGATGAAAGGGGACAGAGCTGTGGAGATGAAAAGGTGGACCCCACTTTGATGTAATAATTGATAAAATTTATTACACCTGCAGGTGGGCTGGAACACCATAGAGGCATTCAACAACGACTGGCAAGTGAAGTGTGTTTTTATACCATTATTTCGTGAGGTCAGCAAGCTAGCGTAATACAGAAGCCAATTATAGTGGTCAATGCCGGGTCACAGGGCAGGGGTATGTATTGGTTCATGAATCACAAAGCACATCACAAGTTCATTACTTCATAGGTCATAACATGAGGGTTGCATAGTTTAGGGATGCAGAACAAATTTTGGGTAAATTTCCTGAGAACAGCTTGGTACCTTTTTCACCTGGGGCTTTCCTTGGAATCCACTCCACCCTTCCTTTTCTTATCTTCAGGTTCCTTCCCAGATTTTAACTTCTCCTCCCTTGTGGGGGCTGAGGCTACCAAGCTGAGGAGAAATTCCTCACTCAGGGTAAGGGGCTTGTTGCATCCTCACCTAGTCTCGGGGGGTTAAGGGTTGGGTGCTCAGCTATTACACAACGATTCCTCAGAAAACAAAGAGCAGACCTACCATGTGAGCCACTGATACCACCAAGGGTATTTACCCAAAGTGGGGAAAAAAGACATTTTATTACAAAAACATGTGCACTCAAACATGTTGTAGCACAATTCACAATTGGAAAGATGTGAAATTAGCCCAAGTGCCCAACAACACATGAGTAGATTAATAAAACATGATATATGTGTACCATGGAGTACTATTCAGCCATTTAAAACCATCCTTTTAAGTGAACTATCACCAAGAATGAAAAACAAATACCACATATATTCAATATTACATGGTAACTAATCAGTCAAGTTCCATGTGTGCATCTGGTAGTAAAACTCAGTGGAAACCAAGCAGGTGGGAGTGAGGGGACAGGTAAATTCACACCTAATAGCTGTAGTGCATGCTGTTTTGGTGATGGGCACACTTAAACCTTTAACTCAAACTGTACAATAGCAAATCCTATAACCAAGTCATGTAGCCAAGTCTGAAATCATAAAAAAGAGGGGGAGGGAATTCTGCCAAGATGCCTCTGAACAATGAAAAGGAAAACAAAGTAAATAAATGTATCATTTGATAAATTTCAACATATGTATACAGATATGAATCCATCACCATAATTAAGATAATTAGCATATCTGTCACCCACAGCAGTGTCTCTTATTTTCCAGTGTATCTGTACCATTTCTCACGGGTCATCAGCAGTATCTGATAGTTCCAGTTGCTTTGTGTCATCACTAATATTTCATGTTATCACTGTGTTCACTTTTTGCCTTTCCAGTTGTGTGTGGTGCACATTGTTACAGTTTTAGTGTGCTCTAACCTAATGACAAATAATCCTGATCATCTTCCCATGTGCTTATTCCTCACTGGGACATCTTCTTTGGTAAAGTATCTTTTCAAATCTTTCGCCATTTAAAAAATTATGTCATTCATTTTCTTATTTGTTAAGTTTCAAGAGGTCTTCATATATTCTGGATACTTTTTTGTTATTAGTTGTGTTTTTTGCAGGGAATTTTTTTCAGTTTGTGGCTTGTCTTTTCCTTCTCTTAATACTGTCTTTTGAAGAGCAGAGGTTTTTAACTTCAATAAGGTCCAGTTTACCTATTCATTTAATTACAAATTTTGCTTTGACATATCTAACAAATCTTTGCTTAGTGTAAGGTTGCAGAGATTTTCACCTATGCTTTCTTCAAGAAGTTTTATAGTTTTAGTTTTTACATTGAGATGTATGATCCTTTTCACTTATGGTTTCAGGTATGGATTCAAGTCCAGGTTTTAATGGCTCTCCTTCCTCCACTGCCTTGCCATGTGTTTTGTATAAAGTAAGAAGATTGTATATTTGTAGGCCTATTTTCTGGACTCTACCATCTTCCATTTATCTACAAACTCCTCACATCCTGAAAAGCCCATCAGAAGACAAAAAATCCATCTAATGTCCCAAAAAACACATCATAATGTTGAAAAATTGTAAGTCAAACCATCTTTAGCTGAGAACCATCAGTATTTGACTCTCATTATACGGTTTGAGCATTCATGTTCCAAATATAGAAATTGAAATGCTCCAAAGTCTAACATTTACTATCAACATGACTCTATCCCCGACCTCATGTACACAAAATTTGTTTTATACACAAAATTACTAAAAGTATTGTGTAAAATAACCTTCAGCTTATGTATATAATGTTTATGAAACATAATTGTATTTTCTGTTTAGACTTGGGTCACATCCCTGAAATAACTCATTATGCATATGCACGTATTTTAAAACCTGGAAAGATCAAAAACAGGAAACATTTCTAGTCCCAAGCACCTTGAGAAAGGATCCTCAAGCTGTACCAGTATCATGCTGTTTTGGTTGCTATAGATTCCTAACAATTCCTGAAATCAGCCCTCCAATTTTGTTCTTTCTTTGGAGTTATTTTGCCTGTTTTAGATGTTTTGCATATCCATATGAATTTTTTAAAAGACTGTAAATTTTAAAAAGTCCTGCTCAAATGCTGGGAATTAGATTGGGATTGTATCTAATCAACAAGTCAATTTGGGGAAAATTCACATCTTAACAATAACAAATCTTCCCACTTCAAAACAAGTACATCTCTCCATTTGTATGAGTCACATTTAATTTTTTCAGTACTGTTTTGTGGCTGTGTATTTGATGCATAGGCCCTTCCTTATTATATCAGATTTATCTGTATTTCATTTCTTCCTGTTATTTTAATTTGAAATTAATATGAGGGTACACACTTTTAGGTTACATTATTTTCAATTATAAGGTAAAGTTTAAGTTGTAGTTGAGCTCTTCGCCCAAGGGGCATGTTGAACACACTCACATGTGCACATTGGGTGAGATCCCATGATTTGCCCTCCCTCCCCCTGCCAATCACCCTCCCACCTTCCACACTTCCTTCTCCCACTTCCCCCCTTGCTAGACTATATTTGTGTTTCATCTTTCTTATGAACATGTAGTTGTTTATATATTGGTTTTAAATTAGTGTTGAGTACATTGGATTTGTTTTCCATTCTTTTTTTTCTCTAATTTTTTTTTATTCAATCATAACTGTGTACATTAATGCATTTGTGGGGTCCAATGTACTGATTTTATATACAATTTGGAATGCTTACATCCAACTGATTACCATAGCCTTCAACTCACATACTTAATCATCATGCTAAGAGATTTATAGTCTACTTTTAATATATTTGACATGTACCCTTGGAATATGCACCATAGATGAGGTCCCACTGATTCCCCTCCCTCCATCTGGCCTCCCCACTCCCCTTCCCTCCCCCTCTTCTTCCCTCCTTCATCCAGGGCTATAGTTGTGTTTTATCTTTCATATGAGAGTTTTTTCCCATTCTCGAGATACTTTACTAAAAAGAATATTTCAACTCCATCCAGGGTAAACACAAAAGATGTAAAGCCTCCATCTTTTCTCATGGCTGAATAGTACTCCATGTTCTACATATATCACAGTTTGTTAATCTGTTCATGTTTTGATCGGCATTTGGGTTACTTCCACAACTTAGCAATTGTGAATTTAGCTGCAATAAACTTTCTTTGCAAATGTGTTTGTGGTAAAGTGATTTTTGTTCTTCTGGGTAAAAGATACCTAGTAATGGGATTATGAGATCAAATGAAAGGTTGACTTTTACTTTGTAAGAACTCTTTAAACTTCTTTCCATAAAGGCTGTATTAGTTTGCAGTCCCCCCCAGCAGTGTAGAAGTGTTCCTTTCTCTTCACATCCATGCCAGCATCTGTGGATTATACTTTGTGATATGGGCTATTCTTACGGGGGTTGGGTAATATCTCAGAGAGGTTTTGATTTGCTTTTCTCTGATGATTAGGGATGATGGGCATATTCATGTGTTTGTTGGCCATTAGAAAAAAACATGAAAATACAGTATTTTGTTTCATATGGAAGCAGAAAAGTACCCAAATAGCCAATACAATTTCTAGAAATAAAAACAAATTCGGAGGCATCATACTACCAGACTTCAGGTTATAGTCCAAGTCTGTAGTGATCAAGACAGCCAGGCACTGGCACAAAAATAGAGATGTAGATCTATGGAGTGGAATAGAGGATTTAGGGATGAACAACCCTACCATATATTGCCATCTGACATTTGATTGTATTTCGTTTTTTTGATGAAGTTATAAATGATATATTTTTAAATTTTGATTTGATGGTTTATTGCTAGTATATGGAAGTACAGTGGATGTTTGCATGTTAGTTTTTTAACTGTAACTTTGCTAAACTCACTTATTAGTTCTAATAGCTTCCTTGGTAGCTTTAGTGCAATTTCCTACATACACCAAGCCTTTTCTTCCTTCCGCTACTCTCTTACTAAAGGCAGTAAATTTTCAGACCTGTGTCAAAGTAGTCCCTGCTGCAGCTATGCAGCTCTGCCATCGCTGTGTGAGAGCAGGCATGGGACTGCCACATCAGTGAACAGCCAGAGACCACCTACATCGTTGAACAGAGCTGGGTTCCAATAAAACTATATTTAGAGAAACAGGAGAAGGAGTTTACTAACCCCTATTATGGGATCATGGTTGTAAATAGAGACAGTTTTACTTCTTCCTTCCTGGTTGGATACCTTTTCTTTCTTTCTCTTGCCTCACTGCACTGGCTGTAATCTGCACTACAATGCTGAATTACAGTGGTGAAAGCAGACGCTCCTATTTTGTTCCCAGCCTTGTGGGAAAGCATTCGGGTTTCCTCCAAGAGATGTCTGCCAGCTATACAGTTACTATAGGTGCTTTTTTTTCACGTTGAAGTTTCCTTGTATTCTTCCTTTGCTGAGAGTGTTCTTTCATCAGGAAGGAATGTTGGATTTTATCAAATGCCTGCATCTACTGAGTCAATTATATGATTCTTCTCTTTCATTTTGTAATGTGGTGAATAACAGGGTTTTTGATTAGTAAATCAACCCCATGTTCCTGGTTGATAAGCCCATTTGATTATAATTTATTCTTCTTTTAAGGTAGCATTTGATTTCATGTGGAAATTTTTGTTTAGAGTTTTTTTTATTAAATCATAGTTGTGTATATTAATGCATTTATGGGGTATAATGTGGTGGTTTTGTATACAATTGGATATACTTTCATCAAACTGGTTAACATAGCCTTCACTACATTTCCTTAATCATTGTGCTAAGAGTCTACACTTAGTAGATTTGACATAGTAGATTTGACATACACCCTGGTAAAATGTACCTACCATAGGTATGGTTCCACCAATTACCCTCCCTCCACCCATCCTCACCCCTCACCTCCTCTCCCCCTCCTCTTTCCCTCCTCTTTCCCCTTCATCTTGGGCTGTAGTTGGGTTATACCTTTCATATGGAATGGGGGTGCTTATATACCAATTTCATAGTAGGGCTAAGCACATTGGATACTTTTTCTTCCATTGTTGAGATACTTTACTAAGAAATATATGTTCCAGCTCCATCCGTGTAAACATGAAAGAGGTAAAGTCTCCATCTTTTTTAAGGCTGCATAATATTCCATGGTGTACATATACCACAGTTTATTAATCCATTCATGTGTTGATGGGGACCTGGGCTTCTTCCATGACTTACCAATTATGAATTGAGCTGCAATAAACATTCTGGTGCAAGTGTCTTTGTTATAAAGTGATTTTTGGTCTTCTGGATATGTACCTAGTAGAGGACATTGAAGGATCGAATGGCAGGTCTATTTTTAGATCTCTAAGTCATCTCCAAACTTCTTTACAAAAGGAACATATTAGTTTGCATTCCAGCTAGCAGTGCAGAAATGCACCTTTTCTCCATATCCATGCCAACATTTATGTTTTGGGGATTTTTATGATGTGGGCTAATCTTACTAGAGTTAGATGACATCCCAAAGTGGTTTTGATTTGCATTTCTCTGATGATTAAGTGTGATGAGCATTTTTTTATGTGTCTGTAGGCCATGTGCCTGTCTTCTTCAGAGAAGTTTTTATTGAAATCTCTTGCCCACAAGGAGGTGGGATCACTTGTTCTTTTTTTGCTAATACATTTGAGTTCTCTATGGATTCTTGTTATCATACCTTTGTCAGAGACATAACTTGCAAATATCTTCTTCCATTATGAGGGCTGTCTGCATGCTTTACATACTGTCCTCTTGCCTGTGCAAAAGCTTTTTAGTTTGATCAGATCCCAGTAATGTATTTTTGGCATTGCTTTCATTGCCTGGTGGGTCCTCCTCATAAAATATTCTCTCAGGCTGATTTCTTCAAGTGTTTTCCCTGCACTTTCTTCTGTTATTTTTATAGTGTCATGTCTTAAGTTTAAATCTTTTATTCAGTGAGAGTCTATCTTAGTTAATGATGAAAGGTGTGGGTCCAGTTTCGGTCTTCTATAGGTTGCCAGCAAGTTCACCCAGCACCATTTGTTAAATACAGAGTCTTTTCCCCAATGAATGTTTTTGATTGGCTTATCAAAGATTTAATGACAGTAAGTAGCTGGGTTCATCTCTTTGTTCTCTATTCTGTTCCATACATCTACCTCTCTGTTTTTGTGCCAGTACCATGCAGTTTTGATCACTATCAATTTATAATATAGCCTGAGGCCTGGTAGCTTGATTCCTCCTAATTTGTTTTTATTTCTGAGCAAGTATTCTTGTAAGATGCAGCGTAGGTGTGCTCCCACTGATTATCCTCCTTCCATCCATGCTTCCCCCTCTTCTCCCCTCCCTCTGCCCTTTCCTCTTCCTCTTGGGCTATAATTGGGTTATAGCTTTCATATGTAAGCTAAAAATTGATTTCTTAGTAGCCTGAGTACATTGGATACTTTGTCTTCCATTCTTGAGATACTTTGCTAAGAAGAATATGTCCTAGCTCCCTTCATACAAACATGAAAGAAGGTGGGACCACACCTACAGTGAATCTTCCATCGGTACATGTGAAATTTACTAAGTGCAGAATATAAATGTCTTAACACAATAACTAAGAAAATGCCATGAAGGATATGTTAACCTTGTTTGTTGAAAATATTTCAAATTGTATGTAAAACCAGCACATTTTACCCCATGATTGCATTAATACACACAACTATGATTTAATAAAAAATAAAAAGAGAGACAAAATGATAAAAATTAACAAAATGGAGGAAATAAATAAAAGTCTGAACTATTAAAAAAACTTATGTATTTTTTTGAGGTCTTTAAAGTATGTCAGTGGAGCTTTCATAGGGATTGCATTAAAATTGGTTCACAGCAAAAGTAAGAATGAGGTACAGAGGTTTACCATAGGCCTGCTGTCCTCACACATGCACAGCAGCCCCACTAGCAGCACTCCTCACTGGAGTAGTGCAGCCTATCCTGAGGCATCACAGTCACCCAAAGTCTGTCGTTCAGCCTGGAATTCACTCTTGACCCTATGCACCCCATGTGTTTCGTCAAACACATGTTAAAACATATCCATCATCATGGTGTCATGCTAAGACTTTTCACTGCTCTAAAAGTCCCCTGCGCTCCACTATTTATCCCTTCCTCTCCCTTTCAGCCCCTGGCAACCACTAATCTTTTTACTGTTACCCATAATTTTGCCTTTTTCAGAAATGTCCTGTCATTGGAATCAAACTGGATGTAGCCTTTTCAGATTGGTTTTTTTCACTTGGTAACTTGCATTTAATGTTCCTTACGTCTTTTCATGACTTGACAGCTTATTTTTGGTCGGCACTGAGTAATGTCCTACCCTGTGGCTGTACCAGAGGCTTCCATCCACCTGTTGGCGACGTCTTGGTTGCTTCTATAATGGTTGGATTTTTACATCCATGCTCATGAGAAGATTTCTTTTTTGTAATTTGTCATTGCCTTGTTTCGATTCAGGGTAATGCTAGCATTGTAGAATGAATTGGGATGTAGTCCTTCTCTTTAATTTGGGGGAAGAATTTGTATGAAATTGTATTATTTTTGTCTAGGATGTTTGGTGGAATTCACCACTATCGCTTTTCTTCTTTTCTTTTCTTCCTACTGTTTTTGGATTAGTCAAGTAAGTATTTTTCTTTTTAATTTTTTTTTTGGACTGGATTTGGGTTTGAACCCACCACCTCCAGTATATAGGGCCAGCCAGCACCCTACTCCTTTGAGCCACAGGTGCCACCCTCAAGTAAGCATTTATAATTTAGGATCGTATTTCTCTTTTTTGGCTGACTAGCTATGCCTTCTTATTTTACTATTTTAGTGGTTGTTGTAGGATTTCCAATATATGATCTTGAATTATCACAGTCCACCTTTAGAGAATAGTGTATCACATCACATAAGCAATAAGAAAATGACAGCAATATACTTTCATTTCCACCCCCTTCTCCCCCAGCCAGATCATTTAGGAATATATGGGATTATGATTTCATTAAGTTTAGAAATTTTTGGCCAATTTTTTCAGCACTTATTTTTCTATTTTCCTGCCTCTTTGGTGATTTATATGAGCTGCTTGAAGTTTTCTCGTAGTTCACAGATGTTTCAAATTTATGAATCTTTTCTTTTGTGAGCTCTTAACTGTGTATTTCTATCAAGTGCAGTTTTTATCTCTCATAGCGTAAATGTGAGTCTTTCTAAGTGCAATTTTGTTTTCAAAAAGTCTTCCATTTCTCTATTTGTCTTCTGCACTTTTTATTCAGATAGAGATGAGCCACTTTAAATAGCTTGCTCCTTTCTGGTCTTGCTTTTATGATTTGAACTACACTAAAAAAAACCCCACTTATCAAGCAAGAACTTTCTAATGATTTGTGAAGTCTGGGTTTTTCCAAAGTTTTAGGTAGTTTCTTCCCTTGGTCTCAGATAGTTTCTTAGTGTACAAGTATGGTTTGTTCCACTACTAAATACCTGATTGGATCTCCACATATCACTGGGGTTGTCTGTTCATTTGTTTATTCCAGTCCTGATCTCTCCCCTCAGGAGTTCATTCTTGATTTTACCAGACTCTCAGCTTTATGGCTGCAACCCAGGGAGTCTGGTAAACTCTAACTCAGTTTTTCCTCCTTGTGTCATGGACTTGAAACTCTGTCACAGTAGAAAAAGGGGATGGAGGGAATTCTTCAGGCTTATTTCATTTGTTTCCTGTTTCTGTTCATTGTATCATTAATCATTGTTCAGGGATCGATGTTTTCATTGCTTCATCTCCACTATCTTGAAAAATCATTGTTTAATGTATTTTTTGTAATTTTTTTTAATTAAATCATTGCTATGTACATTAATGTAATCATGGGGTACAATGTGCTGGTTTTATATACAATTTGAAATATTTTCATCAAACTGGTTAATGTAGCTTTCATTTTATCTGTTTTGGTTTTTTTTGTTTCAGGTAAGAAGGAAATCAGTATCTGTTGTCCCCTTTGGCTGTAAGCAGATTGCAGCAGGGCTGCAGTGTGTGCTGCCCATTGGCTGGAATACATCTCCTGGGCTTAACTGCTTTCTTCTCAGCTTCATTTCCCAGTGTAGCCATCTCCTCCTCAAAGAAATCCTGCCTGGATCAATCAGCATGGATCAAATTTTCTGATGTGTCCACAGAACTCTGTTTTCTTACCGATTCTGTCTGAGTTTATAATTATCACTTTTTTGTCTGTTCTTTACTATACTTTAAGCTAACCAGGATCAGGGATCTTCTCCGTGTTTTTGTTTGTTTGTTTGTTTGTTTTTGGAGACGGAGTCTCCCTCTCTCATAGTCAGTAGAGTGCTATGACATCGTAGCTCACAGTAACCTCAAATTCTTGGATTCAGTTGATTCTCTTGCCTCAACCTCCCAGGTAGCTGGGACTACAAGTGCCTACCATAATGCCCAGGTACTTTTAGAGATGGGGGTCTCCCTCTTGCACAGGCTGGTCTTGAACTCATGAGCTCAGGCAATACTCCCCTCAGCCTCCCAAGTGCTGGGATTAAAGGCCTGAGCCACCACACCCAGCTGAGGTCTTGTCTGTTTCATCTGGAGCCTTTCGTGTTGTATGATGTGTGTATGTGTGGTGGTGTGTGTGTATAATCAGTGCAGAAATGAATAATGTTGAAATTTGTAGCACTTTATGTTCCAAAAGGACTCATTTATGTCATTTCTCTCTTTTTTCACCCCAATCTAGATAATGCTAGTATGTCAGAAATACAGCAAGCACTTCTTTCCTATGAAAGAATAATAAAGAATCAGGGAAGTCACTGTGAACAACTTAAAGTAAAAATTAAAAAATTGGAAAATGCAGTTTGTGACCTACAAAAGGAACTCTCTGTAACAGAAGGTGTAAAATCACAGTTAGAACACCAAAACACTGAAAGGGAACAAGAACTCTGCAATTTAAGGTATGACATTCTAGTTTTAAAGTACTGTTTGTACTCTTTACTTTGGACTAAAAATATGTAGGTGAATTTTTATAACTGCTGACTTAACTGTAACTTCTGAGGGTTAATGGAGAGAAATCATCTTAACCTTGTGCAGTGTGAAATTATTGGAAAAATATAACACTTTCTGAACTATTGATATGTGTACTGATAATTACATGAATATTCTTTTAAATCATAATTTTAATGGCCATATAGAAGTCTAGCATTTAGTAATCTCAATATTTATTAAATTGAATTTCATATTTTTAACATTTTATATTCTAATTAATAGTTCAAGGAACATTAGATAAATCTCTCTGTGTTTTTCTAATTATTAACTTTGAATAAATCTTTTTAATGTAAAACTATTTGGCTAAAGTCTAAGAATATAGTGAGAGGGGACTCTGATCAATATTTCTAAATTGTCTTTAAGAAAGTGTACATGAATTAAATTCAAGCAGTACAGCATGTATTGGCGATTTTTCTCAGCCCAGAAAATTTTTTAAAGATCTTCATGTGTTTTTTCTTTTTTTATGTTTTAATTGATTTTATTTTAATCAATCTTACAGAAATATTTGCATATAATTAATGCACAATAAACTACATCTATTTTAAGTGTCAAAAATATACATATCATTTTGCTTCGTGTTATCTAGATGTTAAGAGGCAGTTTCTGCACAATCTATCCCCATTTTATCTTTATAACTCATTCACCCTCCTATTACGCCTATGCCACAGGTCAGGCATTCCTGGCCACACCATGGACCTGCACACCTCTGTCCTTTGCACTTGTTGTGCTGTCCATCTGGCATGCCCTATCGACTCAAAGTTTAGGGCTCACCTCGATGTTACACCTTTGAAGCCTTCCATCTCTACTCCCACTAGGCAGAATTGAATACTCCCTGTCAAATGCTAGTAAATTTCTTTTTTATACCTACATTAGAACATTTCTCTAATCAGGTTGTGTACATATATTTCTGTGTCTATTTTCCTTACTGAATTTGAGAATTTAAAAGAATGGACTATAGTGTTTTCGTCCTTACATCCCTTATATGTAAGTCAGTATGGAAGACCCAGAAATATATGAATAGACAATTCATTTAGCGTTTACTAAGCTTTAATACTCATCAGTAAGAACCAACATTTATAACTTACCCTTTTCAGTAGCAAAGAGTAACGGAGTAAACCACACTAAAACTGTGGGTTTTCCTTTTACTGCCTGGTATGGTTGTAGATTCCCCTTCATGGATGAGGGAGACAGATAGAGAAAGGCCCAGGAGAAGACCAGCATTAAATCAATTCCAGATTGAGTTTAGGAAGGTATTATGATTCTAAATATTGGTCCATTTTCTCTACATCTTCATATTTGGGGGAATATATTTTCTTGTAGTATCATTGAGGATGTTTTGTATTTCTCTACTATCTATTGTTATTTCCCCTTTATCATTTCTGATCGACGTTATTGGAGATCTTATTTTTCTGTTTCTTGTTAGTCTGGCCAAGTGTTTATCAATTTTAGTAATCTTTTCAAAGAACCAACTTTTTGTTTTATTGGTTTTCTGAGTGATTCTTTTGCTTTCAATTTCATTTAATTCTTCTCTCATTTTAGTTATTTCTTATCTTCTGCTAGGTTTGGAGCTAGATTGTTTTTCCTTTACCAGCTGTTTGAGATGGCTCATTAGGTTATTGACTTGCTGTCTTTCTGTTTTCTTCATGAAGGCATTTAATGCTATAAAATTCCCTCTTAAGACCCCCTTTGCAGTATCCAACAGGTTTTGATATCTGTGACTTCGTTATCATCTTGTTTAAGAAAGCTGTTGATTTCCTTCTGAATCTTGTCTTTGACTCAGCTATTGCTCAGCATGAGGTTATTTAGTTTCCATGACTTTATTTGGGTATGAAGATTTCTGTTATCATTGAGTTTAGTTTTTATTCCACTATGGTCCAAGAAGATACAAGGAATAATGTCTATTTCTTTCAATTTGTTGATGTTAGACTTGTGTCCTAAGAGATGTTTAATTTTGAATTTATCTGTGGCCCAATGAGAAGATTGATCCCATTTTGTTGGGATGAAACATTCTGTATATGTCTGTTAAATCCAGTTGTTTAGGGGTTGGATTTAGGTTCATTATTTCTTTGTTTGGTTTCTGCTTGCAAGATCTGTCCAGTACTGTCAAGAGAGTATTAAAATCTCTAACTATTATCATCTGTGCAGGAAGATATCATATTGTTCAGATCATTTAGGGATTGTTTTATAAATTCAGGAGCATTCAAGTAGGGTGGGTTAATGTTAATTATCAAAATCTCTTCATGTTGTGTGCTTCCCTTGACCAGTATTTAGTGTTCATCCTTGTCCTTCCATATTTCTGTTGGTTTAAATCCAATTGTATCTATAAATAAGATTGCAACCCTTGCATTTTTCTGATTTCCATTTGCCTGGATTATTATTTTCCATCCCTTAATCTTGAGTCTTGTTTTATCCTGTAAGGTTAGTTGTGCTTCTTGGAGACAACTGATATCAGGCCTGAGATTTTGCATCCAGTCAGCCAGCCTGTGCCTCTTTAGAGAGGAACTCAAGCCATTCACATTTATTGGGAGAATTGATAGGTATGGCAGAGTTTTGCTCATCTTGATTTTCAGAGGTTGAGAGCTTACTATTATCCCTCGCGCCATGGTGGAAGCTAGGCTTTATTCTTTAATTTCTGTGTGTGTTTACTTTGGCAATGGACCATCATGCTGGTCATTATGACAAAGGGGTCTTAGTATGTCCTGCAGAGCTGGTCTAGTTATGGCAAATTTTGTCAACATTTGCATGTCAGTAAAATATTTCATTTCTCCATCAAAAAAATAAACTTGGTTTAGCAAGATATAGTATCCTGGGCTGAAAATTGTTTTGTTTAATAAGGTTAAACACCAATGACCATCCTCTTCGGGCTTGAAAAGATTTAGCTAAAAGATCTGTGGTCATCCTGATATTTTTCGCTTTGTAGGTAAAACTTTTCTTATGCCTGGCTGCTTGCAGAATTTTATTCTTCATATTAACTTTGGCAAAGTTAATTACAATGTGTCTAGGAGATGCTTTTTGGATTTTATTGTGCTGGGTTTCTGAAACTATCTACTATTTGAAATTCTGCATCTCTTGCAATGTTTGGGAAATTTTCCACCACAATGTCATGGAGTAGGGCATCAGTGCACTGAGGACCACCTTATAAGACAGATGTTTAATCTTTTGTAGCGATCTCCTAACTCAGGGAATATTCTGTTTCTGTTCTTTTATCTGCCTCTCTTGGAATGATTGGGATAGGTCAAAAGTTTTGTCTTCAATTTCTGAAATTCTTTCTTCTCTACATTCTACTCTATTACTGAGGGTGTCTACAGTGTTTTGAAGCTCCTTGGATGACTTTTTCAATTTCTAAGCTCTGCTATATCTTTCCTTATTATGTCCATATTCATGGTGACTTTGTCATTAAATTCATTAATTTCCTTAGACAAACTTTGGACTATGTTTTGGATTTGTGTTTTCATCTTTTCCTCAATTCCAATCATCTTATTTGCCATCCATATTCTGTATCCTATTTTTGACATTTTACCAATTTCCCTATGGATGGTTTTTTCTGCTATATCTTCCTTGTACTGGAGAGTTGTAGTACACTCTTGTGGGAGTTGATATGCCCCGGGGGTTTTTTGTTGCCAGAATTCTTCTGCTGGTTCCACCCCATGAGTATTTTCATTTTTAAAAAATACATTAATTGTTCTTTTTTAGTTGAAATGATAGGTTGTCCTTGAATATTGAGAGATAATCTAATTGGGGACCCTTAGGAAACTCTGCCCTGCCCTATTTGGCAATTACAGCTGGCAGGGTACAACCGTATCAGAAGTCTCCAGAAACTGAAGCTAACCACCTCTTCCCCAATGAGCTGGAGCTTTTGCTTGTGGACTTTCCCCTACAGCCTTACAAAATTCCCTTTCAGGGTTGCAGCCAGAGTCTGAAAGGGCTGGTTTGTTGAGGTAACACAACTTGGCTCTGTCCTAGTGTCAGTGGCCCTCTACCTGATCCTAAAGCGTCTCAGTATTTAGCTAGAATCTCCACTGGATAAAGACACCTGTGGCCCCGATAGCAGCAGGAGGGATCCACATATAGACCCACTGAATGCGCCCCTCACTGCTCTAATACCCAACCACAACTCAAACAAAGTCAAATAAGTGATGAACTGGAAGCCTCAGACAGTGGCAGCTGGAGACCCCTCAAATAAGTTCAGAGGGTGACCAGGTAGCCAGCAAGTGAGAATCCATGCACAGATCTGACCAAGAGTTCCCAGGGTGAGGGTGGTGGGGAGGAAGTGTCTCTTCTAGTGGGAAAAGGAGTCAGGAGAGATCACACCTCCCCACACCAATGTTAGAGCTGCAGCTCCACTGTTTCCATATCTCTACTCAGCAGCCCACACAATGCATTACCCACCAAGCACTCTGGCCTCTGCAGGGGCCTTCCATTAGGCAACCTGATAGAGGAAAGGGTGGGCTGGGGGGCTTAGGACTGAGGGGAGAATGTTTGTTCCCTTTTGCACCAGGAAGGATGGGGACTGGACTCAGAGGTGGAACTTCCCAGGTGTAGGAGGACCAAGACCATGCCATTCTCTCCCAAGAGATGAGTTGTGATGTCTTTTGTTCCCTGACACTATGCACAGAAAGTCCACATCAGGCCTCTCATTTGGGGAGACAGTCTCCCCATAGCAACAGGTGCCTTCCAACTAGTCACTCCATACTTAATCTTTGTTATCTTTCCTTGTTTTTCCTGGCCTCACAGCTTCTCAGTGGGGATGATGTGTACCTTGATTTCTTCTCCTTGTGTTCAACTTCCTACCTTTGGCTTCTCACAATTCATTTCAGTTCAATTTCTCTCACTCTGGACAGGAGCTTCTGGCAAAGCTGCCTCTAATCAGCCATCTTGGCCTCTCTCCTCTATGATTTTTTCTTGGTATACATGGGATAAAAACTAAAGTGGAAGGTATTATTGATTAGTTTATGCAATGTTTGTCTGTCTGTCTGTCTGTGTCTCTCAATCAGTCTATCTATCTATCTACAGTACAGATAACATTAACACAAAGTTCTATGATGAAAACATGTAGGCAATCCTTGCGTTATGACTGAGATAGGTTCTACAGTTTTGTTTTTATGTTGAATCTGTATGTAAGTTGAAACAAGTATATTTACCTAGTACCTGTATAGCATCCATTCATAAGTGCAAATTACACGTAAGTCAGATGTTTGTATCACAGGGACTGCCTGTAGTATCCTTTACTGTTTAATTAGCTATTAGATTTTTGTCTTGTTTCAAGACAAAATTTGTCTTGAAATTTGGTTTTTTAAATTGTTTTAAAATTGTTTTTAAATTTAAAATTGTTTTTAAATTGTTTTAAATTGTTTTTTAAATTGTTCATAAAAACCATAATGATTAACAAGATAATTTGAAAGTATTATTCAAAGAGAGGAACATAGAAAGTGTAGTGTCGGGCATGGTAGTTCACACCTGTAATCCCAGCACTCTAGGAGGCTGAGGTAGGTGGATTGTGTGAGCTCACAGGTTCAAGACCAGCCTGAGTCAGAGTGAGACCTAATCTCTCAAAATAGCCAGGTATTATGGCAGGTGCCTGTAGTTCCAGCTACTTGGGAGGCTGAGGTAAAAGAATCACTTGAGCCCCAGTGTTTGAGGTTGATATGAACTATGATGCCACCACACTCTACAGAGGGCAACAAACTGAGACTCTGTCTCAAAAAAAAAAAAACAAAAGAAAGAATGAATGAAAAGAAAGGAAGAGTGGGGTAAGACTAGACTATGGTAGACTTAGCCTAGTCTTGGATTGTAGTAATCTGCAAATGAGTGCTGTATGAAACTCTTCTGAAGGTGTTCTCTTACACAGCACCTCATTTTTAAGGATACCTGCCCTAAATGAAAATTTATTTCTAGTTAATTTGAGTTTTTAATTAGTTAACTCTAACTGATCTGTCTGCAGTTGGTAACTTGTAACTTTACTGAATAATTTCATATTTTCATATTTACCTGAATGACTAGTAACATAAACTTACCAATTAGCAGATGTTCTTCCATATCTGATTTTCAAGTAAATATGTCCTTTGAGGGAGACTGAAATGAGAAATTGAAAACCTGATAATAATTCAGGAAAAACATTTCAGAACATAGATGTTCTTGAATAAGAGGAACTTTTCATTTTCTAACAAAATAAGTTTAAGATAAGTATATTTAACTGCAGATTATCCTTAGAAGAAGAAAAAGAGAAGAGAACCAATGCTGATGTAGACTGTGAAAAAATGAGGAGAAAGTTAAGAAGGATAGAAGAACAATATATGGAAGAAGTTAAAATGAAACAACAGCTTCAAAAGGCTCTGAGAACACAAGATGCGGAAGTGAAGAGTCTCAAAATTAATTTGAATGAGGTAAATTAATCTTTGGTAACAATTTCATATTTCTAATTTCATCACATCAATATTATGTATAATATCTCTTCCATTTCATATACAGGGTAGCCATAAAGTCCATGTGCGATTTTAGATCTCACACTATTTTGAATTGCACACAGACTTTATGACCATCTGTATGTGTTATTTTTGTCTCAAGTAAAACCAAAAAGGTTACTTCATCTTAAAATGAACTGCCACTTATCACAAAAATTACTTAGTCTAAATCTTGGCCTCCAACTTGTATTTTATTTTTGTATGAAGAACTTTTGACAATATTATAATAAATATGTACAGATAATTAATAAGTATTTTGTTGCTAGTAAAATAATGCAGTAAGATATTTCACATTTATTACTGTTTGAAACATGAACAGGAAACAAAAGTTATTACAATATCAGATAAACTCATAATTTTCTAAGAAGAATCTTATAAAATTTATTTATCATTAGTGCTTTGAAACATAAGGACTCTTATGTATTTATACATGTAATTGAACCACAGGGGTAACTGTGATTCAGTAGAGAAGCTCTAGCAAAGGTAGAGTCAGGAGATTTGGGGGGAAATCTTAAGATTGTTTATATTTTTAACCACTCCTTTTCAGAATTATGATAAACAAAGAGATTTGTGATATATGTAGAAATAAATAAATACAATGTCAGATTTATCATTTATCAATAAATGTAATACTTGTGACTGACCACAAAACTGTTAGAAAATTAGAAAATATATAGATTCTTCTCAGGGAAAAAAGGGGAAGTGAAAAAATTTGGGGAGTTCATGACTAGCCTGGGCAACAGCAAGACCCCATCTCTTAAGAAAAGAGAAAAAAAGAAAAACGAATAGCGGAGTGTCGTGGCAGGTACCTGTAGTCCCAGCTGCTCAGGAGACTGAATCAAGAAGATTGCGTGAGCCTCAGAGTTTGAGGTTGCTGTGAGCTATGACACCCTGGCATGCTAACAAGGGTGATGAAGTGAGACTCTGTCTCATAACAACAACAAAAAAAAATTGGAGAAATTTTATTTGTCCAAACATGTGCCGAACAAAGGCTCTGACCATGGGATGGTATTTAAGTTACATATTAGAGTGGGAAGACAACTTTTTAATGTAGTCAAAGATATTATATTAATTTTTTGTGGCTTTGGATTTGTAGTAATTCAGAAAAAGGCTATTCTGATTCTGAGATTCTTAAGAATTCTGTGAGGGTTTCCTTTTTGCTTTTATGAATTCATTTTTTCAAATAAATGTTTGAATTTTTTGGAATTTATGGTTTGAGCTTTTAATAAAACTTTTTGTCCAGTTAGATATCCATTGACTGCAATCTTTTCTTTGTCCATGTAAGTGATTCTTTAATTTCGGAGAAAATAACATGTCATTTTATTGAGTAGTACCTGAAAATTTCCTTTGTTTTACTCAGATTTCCCATAGTGGTGAAAAAGATAAAGATCTGTTGTATGAAAATCGCCTGTTGCAGGATGAAATTGCCAGGCTAAGAATGAAAGTTGACCTTATAAAAACACAGACTCAGGAAAAGAAACCGGAATCTTTAGAGGACATTGAAACTATAAAAGAGCTCCGCAATAGTATAAAACTGAAGAAGGAAAGATTAGCAGAAGCCATGTCTGAACAGAGTGGACAGCTCAGGTTGCTCAGATCAGAGAACACGCTGCTAAAGTTTGAAGTGGATTTTGAGAAACGAGAGAAGGAAAAACTGAAAACCGAAGTCCAGTCAAACCTTCACAAACTGGCTGCTGTTCTAAATGATCTCCACCAAAGCCAGAAGTCACAAAAGGACTTGGAATTCTCCTTCCAGAAAGCAAGAGACGAATGGTCTGTTGTACAAGAAAATATGAGCTCTTACTCTCATATTCTCTTTCAAAAACTTGTTGAGGCTGAAAGAAAATTCAATAGCCTAGAAGTTGAGCTCTCTAACACAAAAGATGTTCTGAGACAAAAGACTTTGGCTTTAGAAGGTGTGCAGAGAGACCTCAGCCAAGCAGAATGTGAAAAGAAGGAAATAGAGCTAAAGTATCACAATGAACAACGTAAAATGAATACATACCTTGCAGAAGAGGAACTGGCAGAGGAGCGATTAGCTGCGCTGCGAAGCAGAAATACCTTGCTTCAGCAGCAACTCAGTCATGCTCAGGACAAAGCTGATAATAAAGAAAAAATGATCATTGATATCCAGACCCAATTTCAGGCTACTGTAAAAGAACTTCAAGCTAAGAGTGAACGCCAAAGACTTCTTCTAGAAGCAAGAAATAAAGACTTAACCGCTAAATGCAGTCATTTAAAAGAAAGGCAGAATCAATATAAAATAGAAAGGGCAGAAAGAGAAGTAAGTATCAGGGAAGATAAATATTTTTCTAAGTTCCTTAAGGAAAATTTAAAGTAATAATGGTTATGGCTAAATGTTGAATCTAGTTGAATATAAAATAGATGATAAATATATTTGATATATTAGTTTATTTTTTATTATTTGTTTTTTTTTTGTTGTTGTTGTTGTTGCAGTTTTTGGCCGGGGCCAGGTTTGAACCTGCCACCTCTAGTATATGGGACCAACACCCTACTCCTTGAGCCACAGGCATTGCCCTTGATATATTAGTTTAGAAACATAGCTTGCCTCTGGCAAATAGTTAAAGCTGAAAGATGTTTTACTTTGAATAAATACATTATGTCACTTACGAAATTATATAAGTTTCTTTCACATTGTTAATCAGTAAAGACTCACATTAATAATGTGCTCCTTAAATGATGATTTTGATGTCTTTCTGTTGCCTCATGTTAATACTGTGATGAAGGAGATGAATAGAAATTCTCACACCTGAAATGAGTATTTTGAAAGTAAAATTCAAATAGGTTCCTTTGGTAGTGAGTTCCAGGTTTCCCAGATGCACTGAAGTGTATAGCTATGTCTTTTACTGTCTCTCCGTCAGTAGCTTCTCTATTGTTAGTTGGTCTCAAATTACTTTTATTCATGTCAATTTAACATAAACCTGAAGATATGTCAACCTCAAATTATGTACTTTATATGACCTCTCAATCCTTTAAAGGCATCTACTTTTAATTAAATCACACTTTGGGACAAATGTGTTGTATTTTAACAAACATATTTGATTTAATCTTCTCATTAGAATTTATAATTTATTTTTAATATTTTTATAATTAATGTGCCCATAGTTTTTGTTTCAGGGCTCAATGACCTTCATTTGGATACACTGGATACAACTTTGTCCAGTACAAGAATAACTGTAGCTGTCTGTGACTTCATGGTTTGGCACTGAGTCCCCATTTTCAGAATAGTGAGAGGTGGATGGATTCACATCTAGTGGGAATGCAGTGAGTAGGGGAGAGAGTTTTAGGAGTCTGGGAGGGAGGTAGAGGCCAGGTTACCCTAGAGCCTCCAAGACCACTAGACTTTTATCTTTTGTTCTAAGAGATCTATTAGAAGGGTTTGAGCAGAGGATCGAATATATGAGGAATTCTGAGGTTGATTTTACCTTTTAATAAAGAAGAGGAAAGATACTTCACAGTGCAGAATTTACTCTTGCCAGTCTCACCCACAAACCCGGTTTCTTTGTGAGACTTTGGTATGTTGTTAAGCATTGCACATTCTCCAGGGAATGATTCACTGAACTGATTCTCCCAACTAAGTAACAGAATACCAATTTAACAGGAAGATAACACCTTCTGTGTCTGCAGCAGAATTAAGTAATAAGCAGGAATGTGTACACAATGGGAAAAGAAGGAGAATGGATATATGTGATGGTATTTTCCAAAGCACATGCCTCAATGTTAAATGTTATTAACAGAATTTTATAATACAGTTACTTATGATATCAGTAACAAAAATATCTTATTAGGTAGTTGTGAGACAACTTCGTAGAGAACTGGCTGAGGCACTACACAAACTACCTAGATCAGACGCCACACTAGACATTACGTCACGCTGCCACATTCATTCAGAAGACACAGCTCGGGCCAAGAAAAAATGCAGTCAAATCACAAATAAAGTACCTATGGAATTTAACATGTCAACAGTTGAGATATAGCTTGTTGAGAAATGAAAATTGTTTGGGAATACTAGTGTAGGTAATAGCTTTCTTTCATATTTTATTATTATTAATTTTATTACAATTTATTATCCTTAAAATGTACTTATTTCTTGAATTCTGACTTTCATCCTGACATTTTTATAATTACATGTACATATGTGTATGTGGACATATATATGTACCATACATACCCTTAGGAAAGTGAGAATTATACATAATTTTCTCATTGCATTTGAGAGTCTGTGTTCCTTCTGCACAGTGTATTTTAGTGATTTCTGCATTGTCTTGGTGAAACAGGCCAGACTAAATCAGAAAATGTTTAATTGAATGCTCTGGGAAATTGTCTTAATTTTATCTTCACTTCTGTAAATGGAAACCAAATCTATTATTCCTTGGATTTCAAGTTAACTGGTACAGGAATGCAATTATGCAGGTATTCAAAGTGCAGATTTGGGGGTTAATATTTTGTGTCACCATAGATGTGCCTCATCTGGACATTTTGTGTAAACAGTCATGTGATACGTCATCTTTCATGATGGGCTTCTTTCACTTATCATTGTTCTTTTATGGCTTGTCTCAACTGTAGCTTGAATCAGGAAGTCATTTCTTTCTACTGCCAGAAAAAGTGAACTCTCTGGCTATACCAGTTATCAGTTCCTCAGTCAGTAGACCTTTGGGTCCTTCCACACTTAACGATGCTGCTATAGACATTCATCTACAAGTTGTGTGGGCACATGTTTTAGCTCCCCTGCCACTGGGCTTCATTATCAGAGGTGACTAGCTGTCTTCAGCATCTCTCTGCCTTGCCCTTGCTTTCAGTCCTCCCTGCCTCATCCAGCTCTGGTCATCTAGCCCTATCCATTCAGACCTGGCACACAATCTCCCCTTCTTTGTGAAGCTTTCTCTGTTCTCTCATTGACCATACATTTCAGTAGCTATGTCTAGTCTGTGTGAAACAATTTAGACTTTAACCATGCATTGCTTTTATTTTTTACAAGAAAGTTCTTTTTTTTTTTTTTTTTTTTTTGAGGCAGAGTCTCACTCTGTCACCGTTGGTGGAGTACTATATCATCATCATAGCTCACAGCAACCTTAAACTCGTGGGCTCAACTGATTCTCTTGTCTCAGCCTCCTGAGTAGCTGGGACTCTAGGAACCTGCCACAATGCCCAGCTATATTTAAAGACAGGGTCGCGCCCTTGCTTAGGCTGATCTGGAACTTGTGAGCTCAGGAAATCCATCTGCCTCGGCCTCCCAAAGTGCTGGGATTACAGGCGTGAGCCACCGGGCCCAGCCCCGATAGTTCAATCTTGTCTAATTATACTTTTGCCTAAGGAGAAACTAATATCTGAACTAATATCTCAGCATGTCATTTATCCTTGTTTATATTTAAAATATTTTAGCTTAACAGTTGTTAGGGTAAAATTAAACACTGTATACCATATCAATACTTTCTTCTTTGAGACATTGACCTAATAAAGCTTTTAGTTGAAATGTATTTTAAGTAATTAAATATAAAATTGAAACTACTTTATCTTGTAGAGGAGAATTATTCAAACCAAAAGCCTGTGATTTTCTCACTTTTACTAAAAGTCTGAATTTCCCTGCCTTAATTATGTAGCCAGAACCATGACTTGTAAATTGATGCCACGTTACCAATTGGAAAGTTCTGGTTCCAGGTCTTCTGATCTCTGCGTGAATATGGACAGTTAGTGTTTCCCAACATACATCTGTCTACCCTCTCCACTGGAAAAACAAAAATAGGGTTATACAAGGTCAGAAAAAGGTTTGCTTGAGATGTTTGGGCTGGTCAAGTGAGCATTTGGCCAACATGGCTTTGTCTTGGATAGTTTAATTGTGATGTTTAATGGACATCCTCACACTTTAAGTTGACACTTCAAGGATAAATTCTTTCCTGGTTATGACTTGATCCTTGCCACTTGATGGGAGAATCAGCAGAAACGCGGCATCTTATTTGGAAATGACATTCTCTAATGTAATTGTGTTCCTGTATATTTTTATAATTTTATTTTTCTTTCACTGAAAAGGACAGATGATGCTTAGTTTTTAGCATTAAAAGTGTACAAGTTCCTTTGTCCCAATAAAACTAAATGTGCATACAAAAAAGAAAAAAGAAAATAATAAATGATGCAATGGTGCTTGGAATTCAAAAATATAAATGCTTACCAAAAGGTATTTTTTTATCTTTCCCCATTTTACCAATGTTATAAATTTTAGTACTGATAAGATACCATTAAAAAACAAGACTAGTGTGTTTTGGTCCTAGAGTATGGGTCAGCACACTTGTCTGTGAAGGGCCAGATACTATTATTTTAGACTTTGTGAGGCATAAGATCCCTGTGGCAACAATTTGACTCTGCAGTTCCATTGCAAAATAGTTCCAAACAATATAGTGCCTGAAGGGGTGATTTCGTGAATCAATAAGCTTTAGATACAGGTAATGGGCAAGATTGTCCTAGATTATTTTGTATATAAAAAGGTGGTCATAGTCTAAAAATAATATTTTATATATGACACATTTTGATCATCCATTCTGCCATTGATGGACATTGGAGTTATTTCCAAATATAAATTTTTTTTTAATTTCTTGTTGTAGTTGCAAGAAGCCCAGGGGCAGCTCACAGTGACTGTAAGAGATGCTACAAGGGATGACTACATGAAAAAGTATGTTTAACATGGCACAGAAAATAACCAAATCAGCAGCAAAGTGTGAGATTGTGTCAGTTATGACAATAAGTACATTTGTGTGAAGCTAAGCAATAATTTCAGCATTAAGTTGTTTTGAAATGCACGTTTCTCATACATTATTCTTAAATTTTGTATTTTATTCACACCATCCAGCTAGAAAAATGAAGTAGTTGGCCAAATCACCTACTTTCAAATATTTAAAAATTTATGTAATTATACCTTCAGATGTTTAGTCAGAAATTACATGGTAACGTTAAAATTTTTTATGAGAATAATCATTTTAAAATACACATTTTAGGCTTGAAGAAGAAAACTTCAAGTTAAAAGTTACAATCAGAGAGCAAGAAGGCAGAATGGAGCAGCTCCAGGAGACCCTGTCAAGTACAAGATCTGTACGTCAGACTGGAAAGGGGTTTCATGTCTCTGAGACTCCAGCTTCAGTAGTGATCATGCAAAATGTTGGGGACGAGAACTGTTTCATGGTTTGGAATATTAGAATATACTTAATAGAATATGTTGGGTCTGAGATCCAAGTCCTCACATGAAGTTCATTTCTATTTTTATACACACCTATGCATATAGTCTGAGGTCAATTTTATGCAATGTCTTTTTGATAATTTGTGCATAAAACAAGGTCTTTAGTACCGGTATGTTTTTGCTGCAATTTGTCACGAGGTCAGGTTTTGAATTTTCCACTTGTGGCTTCATGTCCAAGTTTCAGCTCTTGAAAGATCTGGGAATTTTGATGTCAAGATTTGGGATGTTCAGCCCTTAGTACACCTGCTTCTTCACTCATAGCTGGGGTTACATCCTAATAAACACGTTATAAATTGAAAATATAAGAAGAAAATTCATTTAATACACTCACCCTGCCTGGTGTGGTGGCTCACTCCTATAATCTAGCATTCTGGGAGGCTGAGTTGGGTGGATTGTCTGAGCCTCAGGAGTTGGAGATGAGCCTCAGCTAAAATGAGACCCCATCTCTAAAATAGCCGGGCATTGTAGCAGAGATCTGTAGTCCCAGCTATTCGGCAGGCTGAGGCAAGAGGATCACTTGAGCCCAAGAGTTTGAAGTTGATGTGACCTAATGACGGTGCCATGGCACTCTACCCAGGGTAACAAAGTGACACTCTGTGTCCAAAAAAAAAAAAATAGGCCCAATCTGTGACCATCATAGCTTAGCCTGGCCTTCCTTTAATATGCTCAAAACTTCTTCCTACAGTTGGGTAACATCCACCTACCACAAAGTCTATCTTATAATAAGGTATCAGATATCTCATGTACCACATGAGAAAAGAGCAGAGATTAAACTTAAAATACATTGAAATCACAATGGTTTGAAACCATGATAAAGTCACAAAACTATGATTTGGACCATAGTGAGTGTGTCAAAATTGCAATGGTTCCCTACTATCACAAAGTTGAATAATTGAAAATCAAACCATTGTAAGTTGAGGACTATTCTTATATAAGAATATTTTAGACAATATGACAGTAAGAATTGAAAATCAAACCATTGTAAGTTGAGGACTATTCTTATATAAGAATATTTTAGACACTATGAAGTGCTGATAAAATATTTATTATATTCACGTTGATATTACTGAGTACTAGTAGTTTAAATCTTAATTTAATTTAATTTTTTTAATTTTATTTTTGGGGAATCATTGAGTGTACAATGAGTCAGGTTATACTGCTTGTGTTTGCTAGGTGAAGTTCCTCTATTAATAGTGTCTGCCCCCCAGGAGGTGTTTACTACACCATGGCCCCCACCCCGTCCCTCCTTCCCTCTCTCCTCTCCCCTATTCCGTCTCCTCCCACCATATACTCGTGTATCAATTGTCCTCATATTAGAATTGAGTACATAGGATTCTTGCTTCTCCATTCTTGTAATGCTTGACTAGGAAGAATGTATTTCAACTCCATCTGAATTAATACAAAAGATGAAAAGTCACTATCGTTTTTAGTGGCTGTATAGTATTCCATAGTATACATATACTACAGCTTGTTAATCCATTCCTGGATTGGTGGTTTTTTCCACAATTTGGCGATTCTAAATTGAGCTGCAATAAACAGTCTAGTGCAAATGTCCTTATGATAAAATGATTTTTTTTATTCTGAAAAATCCCGGTAATGGGATTGCAGGATCAAATGGGACGTCTAGTTTGGGTTCTTTAAGGATTCTCCATACTTCCTTGCAAAAGGATTGCATTAGTTTGCAGACCCACCAGAAGTGTAAAATTTTTCCCTTCTCTCCACATCCACACCAACATCTGCAGCTTTTCTTTATTAGATCATAACTGTGTACATTATTGCATTTATGGGGTACAATGTGCTGACTCTATATACAATCTAGAATGTTCACATCAAACTGGTGAACATACCATTCACCTCACTCATTCAATTGCTGTATTTAGACATTTATACTCTACTGTCAATATATTTGACATGTACACTTGCACTATACACAGTAGGTGAGGTTTGAGCCTTTGTGATGTGGGTCAGTCTCACTGGGGATATCTCAGGGTGGTTTTGATTTGCATTTCTCTGATAATTAGGGATGATGAGCATTTTTCCATATGCTTGTTAGCCATTCATCTGTCTTCTTTAGAGAAGGTTCTATTCATCTCACTTGCCCATTGATATAGGGAATTGTTGGCTTTTATCATTGTTACTTTATTTGAGTTTTCTATGGATTCTAGTTATCAAGCTTTTGTCCAATTCATAATATGCAAATATCTTTTCCCATTCAGATGATTGTCTATTGGCTTTGGTTGTTGTCTCCTTAGCTGTATAGAGGTTTTTCAGTTTAATTAAATCCCATTTGTTTATTTTTGTTGCTATTAGAATTGCTACTGGAATCTTTTTCATAAAGTCTTTCCCCAGGGTGATAGCTTCCATTATTTTTCCTATGCTTTCTTTGAGGAGTTTTATTGATTCATGCCTTAGATTTAGATCTTTTATCCACCATGAATCCATTTTAGTGATTGGAGAAAGGTGCAGGTCTAGTTTCAATCTTTTCCATATGGGTATCCAGTTCTCCCAGCACCATTTATTGAATAGGGATTCTTTCCCCCTGTGAATGTTCTTGTTTGCTTTATGAAAGATGAGGTGGCTGCAAGATTTTAGTTTCATCTCATGGTTATCTACTCACTTCCAGATGTCTGTGCCAATACCATGCTGTTTTGATCAGTATGGCCTTGTAGTATAGCCTAAAGCATGGTAGGCTAATCCCTCTGGCCTTGTTTTTATTACTACAAATTACATTAGCTATATGGGGTTTTTTCTCGTTCCATACAAAATGAAAAACTTGTTTCCCAAAACTTTAAAGTATGATGTTGGTATTTTAATAGAGATTGCATTGAATCTGTAGATTCCTTTGGGAAGTATATACATTTTAACAGTGTTGATTCTTCCCAGCAATGAGCATGGTTATGTTCTTTCATCTGTTAATATTTAACTGAATTCATGAATCAATGGTTTTGGTGGTAAAATTTTAATTAAAATATATATGATCGTCTAAAAATAATGTCACATGTGCCACATTTTGTTTCTTCATTTTTCTACTGATGGACGTTTGTTATTTCCAAATGTAATTTTTTTTATTCTTACTTTTAGTTGCAAACACAACTGCTGCATGAGTTGACAGAGGCTAGAAGACTGGCTGGGAAGATGGAGGACCACATGCAAATGTACAATTTAAATCAAAATAACTTGAGTACTTAGAAAGCAAATAAGTCATATAGTATGAGATTGCATCAATGTGATAATAAATGCTTCTGTGTGAAGCCAAGAAAAAATTTTAGCATTAAGCTACTTTGAAAAGCATACTTTTGGCAGGGCATGGTGGCTCACACCTGTAATCCTAGCATTCAGAGAGGCAGGTATATTGATAGAGCTTATGAGTTCGAGACCAACCTGAGCAAAAGCAAGACTCTATTTCACTAGAAATAGTAAAACTGAGGCAAGAGGATCGCTTGAGCCCAAGGCTTATAGGTTGCTATGAGCTATGACACCACAGCACTCTACTCAGGGTGACAGCTTAAGACTTTGTCTCAAAAAAAGAAAAGATAAATGCACACTTTTGTGTATTATTTCTAAATTTTTCAAATTATTCATGAAACGCAGCTAGAAAAATGATACAGTTTTCAAATCTCCTACTTTTCAAATCTTTAAGAATTCATGAAATTATGCCTTCAGGTCTCTATCCAGCATTACATGATAACTTTAAAATTTTTTTATGAGAATAATTATTTTGAAATGTTCATTTTAGGACTGAAATAGAAAATTCCCAGCTAAAAGCTAGAAGCCAAAAGCAAGCAGACCGACTGGAGCAGCTTCCATGTCTCCCGTCAAGCACAGGGTCGGTAAGTTAATCTCTAAGTTTCTGTCATATCACAGCGGGATTCTGCTTCTTCAGCAGCCCAGGTTGAGTACCTGTGCAAAATGCTTGGGACCAGGAATGTTTCTTATTTGTGTACACACAATGAGATATCTTTGGCTGGAAGTCAAGTCTAAACATTCATATTTACCTATGCACATAGCATGAAGACAGTTTATACAAGGTTTGTAAATAAATTTTGTGCATGAAACATGAAACAATGTATTGAGTGTTTTCACCACAACTTGCCACATGAGATCAGGTGTTGAATTTTCTTTTTTTTTTTTTTATTAAATCATAGTTGTGCACATAAATGGTATCATTGGGTACAGTGTGTTTTTTCTATATACAATTTGAAATATTTTCATCCAATTGGTTAACATATCCTTCATGTTATTCTCATAGTTGTTGTGTTAAGACATTTACATTCCACATTTAGTAAGATTCACATGTACTCTTATAGGATAAATCTTAGGCATGATCCCAGCAATCACCCTCCCTCCACCCATCCTCCCACCTCTCCTCGCCTCCCTCTCCCCTTTCCCCATGTTCTTGGGCTAAAATTAGGTTATAGCTTTTCTATGATAGCTAAAAATTAGTTTCATAATAAGGTTGAGTACATTGGACACTTTTTCTTCCACTCTTGAGATACTTTGCTAAGAAGAATATTTTCCAGCTTCTTATGGTACTACATCCACACTCAAGACATTTCAGAATGTGAAACATTTTGGATTTCTGATTTTCAGATTGGAGATGCTCAAACTATAGTACAGATGCCCCTTGCCTTATGAGGGGGTTTTACCCCAGTAAGCCCACCAAAGGTAGGAAATATCACAGGACCACAGACCTACAGCTCCAGGATCTTCATCCTTACCCTGGCCTGGTTCACAGATTGGACGCTCCCTTGGACCCTATAACAGGCAGAGCTTGGCCATCAGCATCTTTGTACAAGCCCAGGCACAGGTCACCATGACAAGGAGGCCCCAGAGGTCTGGAGACTTAGCAATCACTGGCCAAGTTCTGGCCAGCACAAGGCACACAGGTCAGGCTGTGTCAATCTGCTCTCCGGTTCAGCTAACTCTGAAACCCCAAGAAAACAGGGCCTTACTGACCAAACCCTTTACTTCATTAGCTCATACTGCCACTGTGACCATAATTTTTGCACCATGAGTCCCACACTCACTGGGAGGCAGACGAAGTCAATAGACCCTATCTCTCGATGAAGAAGCTGAGACTAGAGAAGAGAAAGGAAATCCCCAGGATCAGGCATAGAAGGAACGACACATTCTCTACCGGAATCCACGTTTCATTGTTGCAACCACTATGGCTCTGGTCTTAGTCGCCACATGAAGGAAACAGGCATGACACGGATTAGAAGTACAAGCTTGCAGAAGGCAGGCTAACCTTAGGTGCAGGGTAGTCCTGAGCTCCCTCCGCAAGGGCTATTTATTAAGGTTCTACACAAAAGGCGTGGAGAGTTAAAGTAATGACATACACAACAGGTGTGGAGAATTAAGGTAATTACATTCGAGGGCTGCTTGCATAAGGATTGCCACGTGCACTTTCCCCTCATGCTCTTTCCCCACAACCCCCATGAAGAAGTACCAAGCATCAGCGTTTAACACATGCTTACTAGTGAGTGACTGATCTTATCTCACTCCAGAACACTGAGTTACTTGGGGGATTGCCCCTAAGTCACAATACATCTCTAGGCTTGCCAGGAGACTGTCCTGTTCTCAGCATTTCCTTTTAATGTGATAAGAATCAGTAACTGTCCGTGTAAGCATGGTGTCCATTCCTCTACATTTTTGATGTAAAACACCATCCCTTCGAATTTCCCTAAAATCCCCACCCTCCAGGTCACTAAAGGGCAAAAAACGGATGAGGAAATATGGTCTCCAGGATACGCCACTTAAAACTAAATTGTACTTAAATATACTTATTTAAAACAAAAATATTATTAGAGTCCAATGAAAGGGGAAAATTAGGGAAATAGAAAAAGCCACAAGAGTTGGTGAAAAGCTATATTTTTATTATAGAGAAGACTGAAACTTTCTTTTGTATCGTAAAATTCCTAGAAGGAAGGTGACATCCGATTCCCCTTTTAGATATTGCAGTTTCCATCATCATTATAACTATTAATAAACTGGTCTTTCAGATTATTAAGGCAGGATGGAATACAGCAACACTATTAGGAAAAGAAAAAGTGTGATTTAGCAATTAGACTACACTCTTGAAGGTTTGTAACTTAGACTGTTCAGGTTTTTTTACAAAGTCATTGATTCTAGTATTCTTTGCATTATGATTGCATGTGTACTAACAAAAACAATTCAAAAACTTCATATTTCATATTTAATCCTGAATTAAATTAATAATTTAATTTATAGTGATGATAAATATTTTAAATAATCTTATTTTTCACATATTTAAAATTGGTCTCTGAATCACTGACTCAAAAGTAAAGCAAACAAACAATACCTTAACTATCAAGGTTATAATTATTGTAAAAATGTATCCTTTTAATTTGTTTTAGACACAAATACCAGCTCTGGAAAACTTAGAACAGCCAAGAAAGAATCAAATAGCTTCATGGGGAAGTGAGATGGAGCTCGATGTTCCTGAGACGGAGCTCAGCATTGCAGATGTGCAGTCTGAACTCTCCAGAATACGAGAGTCTCAAAAACTAGAAGAATACACACAAGTTCGCATGAATGAATTACAGACCCTAAAATGTTTGTCAACTAAAGTATGCCAGTAAGTCAAAACTCAGAATCACAGAAAATGAATTCAGCTCATTAATTCATCTCCAACACATCATCATTAGTGAGACGTGTTCATGAGGTACACTCGATGTGGAAACTAAGTAATATAATTTGGAGAAATGATGTTAGTGACTAGACTTACCTATAAAATGCTGGTACAGGACAGTTTACATCTCTCTCCCTTTTTGGTTTATATGGCTTTTTTCCACTTACTATTCTCCTTTAGTTAACCTTATCTATTAGTCTTTCAGCTAAGTATTTTTTAAGCTTTATAATTTAGACAATGATATTGTTATAAGATTGTTTGTCAGCAGTCCCGTAAGTGGAAATAGTCATGAATTTAAGTATTTGGGGGGGAGATTACAACTTTAATCGAAAGGGTTCAAGTACTACTGCTTTCCTGGAACATTCTGGCACTCAGGAAATTAACTATGCCGAGAATTTTGCCACTCTGCATAAAGGCATACTTGTGAAATAAGGAACGATTAACATAGGGAGGAAGGGAGGTGAACTCACAAAGTAGTTTAAAAATACTGCCTTGGTCAGCCTGAGGGTCAGGTGTGTGGAGCACAGAAAGGACGGGCCTCGCCTCTGGTGCCTTGGTAACAAAGTTGGCAGCTGATTTTCTTTGGAGCTGCTTTCTTTCTTTTTCATCACTGACTCAGCCGTGTCATGCTCCCCTAGAAGTTATTCCTCAGCACCAAATGCTTAATTTTTCCCCAATAATGGGTGAAAGGTACAAGGGTGATGAAAACAAATGCTGGAAAATGTATCTGAAGGATAGTTGTCTAAATCTCTGAACCAGACTACTGAATAACAGTATTTCTAGCTTCTTTAAATTTTTAATTCTTTATTGTATATGTTTAAGGAGTACATGATGTTTTGACATATTTACTGTGTGTAAATAAGGAAATTATCATCAATAAAATTAACATAATCATCATCTCTCGTGGTTACCCATTAAATAGAATTTTTTTCTTTTGCAGTTTTTGGCTGGGGCTGGGCTTGAACCCGTCACCCCTGACGTATGGATGGGTACAGCACCCTACTCCTTGAGCCATAGGTGCCACCCTAAATACAAATATTACAATGGCAACTTTAAGAATCCTGTAGGGAGAGCCATTCTAGAAGGCAGAAGGTGTTCAGATGGTGTAATAGATCAGTAATTGGCATCTCTCTCTACTATTTACTTTGAGTTACTCCTTTGTTAGAAATACGTTTGAAAAAAATATACACACACACACATATATACACACACACATTTCTATATAATGATTTTTAAACTGTAATTGCATATAGTAGGCATGCTCTGACACATTTGTAGTGTTAAAACACTATTTACAGGAGAATTTTATTTCCTCTAATGGCAACTCCATAATTTTAAAATGTAAGTCATTTAGGAATCATTTAGGAAAAAATGAAATACTAACCTTTTGCCTTTTGTAATCATCACAGACTTCATGAGAATCTAGCAGAGGTCGAGACACAGTTGTCTGGGATAAAACAGATGGACAGATCTTTGCATACAACTCTTACCACAAGGCCAATCCTGGAAGCACGTCATCTTGAAAATCCTAATCATGCTTTAGTTATCCACTGAGAGCTCACTACAGTGCAGAAATGTGCAATCTCTCCCTCAAATCCTGAGATTTCTTCAAGTAGCCCTGAGAAGTACTTGGCTCAGGTTAGTTATATTATCATTTTTCCTTTGGGTTTCATATTTCTCATATAATTCTTGTTTTTCATTTGGTAGGATATTGAGTTGTTTATTTGACTTCTGCAAGTTAATTAAAGGTCATAATTACCTGGGAGAAAAAAAAAAAACACTATGGTGTATTTAAGTCCCTAGATGTCCCATTTTCAAGAGATATCCATTTGTTAACTTTATTCAAAAATGTCACTAATCTGAAACATTGTAGATTTCTTTAAAAACTATGTTTCAGTTATATTCCAGACATTGAGTATATGGCTATCTAATAATTAAATGTAAACTTTGACATGCTCTGGCTTACTTTCTAATTGATTATAATTTTTCTGTTGCCCATAATATTTTTTAAAGATTTCCTGCAACCATCTCAAGTTTTCTACCTATAATCACAAGGGAAAGATTAATGGCCAAACACTAAACATGTGTGGGTGTTTTGCATTTAAAGAAATCTAAGATAAATAATTTCTATGAATTAAATAAGCCTGTAATACCAACAAATATTTGTTTCAAAGTTAAATGTTTCACCACTTTCTTACATACGAGTAATTCCTTAATTGCTCTTGGACTTAGAGCTTTTTTACCTCAATTTTTGTAAAATGTGTCTTTTTCTGGGCAAGTGTACTATAGTTTTTTAAACAGTTAAATCAAGCTAATATTTGAACTTTTAAAATTAGTTCACTTTTATCTATTTTGTCATCACATGCATGACTGACAATTAAGATGGCAATGATATCAAGAGTGTTTAAATAGCAATGGCGGCCAAACAGAATGAATTAGAGTCTTTCTGCCCAGTACTCCATGCCACACATGGTCCCCATCTCCTCTGGGGTTGTCACAGGAACCTTGTGATTTCACTCATAGTAACAATTGATTTCTAGGGGTCTCAAAATGTATCTAATAATGACAAGCTATATCAATTGTAGAGTTGGTAAGGGGAAAAAATAGTTCAACTATGCCTGACCCTGTTTGCATTGTCTAACATTAGACCATTTTTCCAGGAGGTATAAAAACACAAAATCTGGGGACAGTGACACAGGCCTCAAGTCCCACCTATTTGGGAGGATGAAGCTGGAGGATCACTTGAGCCAAGAAGTTCAAGGCTGTAGTGTGCTGTGATAACACCTATGTGGAGCCTCTGCACCACTGCACACTAGCCTGAGGGAAACAGTGAGGCTCTGTCCCTTAGAAAAATAGAGAAACCTTAAAATATTTGTTTGAACAAACTAATAAATAGCAACTAATTTCATTATGTAAATCATTGCTATTAAAAATATCAAAACTACAATGAGATAACATCTAACTCCAGTGATAATGTTTTTTGTCCAAAAGTCCCCAAACAACAAATGTAGGTATGAATGCTGAGAGATAGGAACACTTACTCACCTTGGGTGTGATGCAAACTAGCACAGACTCCATGGAAAGTAACATGTAGATACCTTAAGGATTGATCCAGCAATCCCACTATTGGGTATTTATCCAAAGAGGAAAAAAAGGCATTTTATCAAAAAGACACCTGCATGTGAATGTTTATTATAGCACTGTTCACAATTGCCAAGATGTGGAATCAACAAAAGTGCTGATCAATGCACAAGTGTGTTAATAAAATATGGTGGACATGGAGCACTATTCAGCCATAGTAAAATATGGTGAACGTGGGGCGCTGCTCAGCCATAATAAAATGAGGTAGACATGGAGCACTACTTAGCCATAATAAAATGTGATAGATATGGAGCACTGCTGGGCCATAATGAAATATGGTAGACATGGAGCACTACTCAGCCATAATAAAATACAGTGGACATGGAGCACTCCTCAGCTGTAATAAAATATAGTAGACATTGAGCACTACTCAGCCATAATAAAATATGGTGGACATGGAGCACTCCTCAGCCATAGTAGAATATGGTGGATGTGGAGCATTGCTCAGCCATAGTAAAATATGGTGGACGTGGGGCATTGCTCAGCCATAGTAAAATATGGTAGATGTGGGGTGCTGCTCAGCCATAGTAAAATATGGTGGATGTGGGGCATTGCTCAGCCATAGTAAAATATGGTGGATGTGGGGCATTGCTCAGCCATAGTAAAATATGA
>NW_003852572.1:3174962-3195001 GCF_000181295.1 Otolemur garnettii | reverse complement strand
TGCTCAGCTATAGTAAAATATGGTGGACGTGGGGCACTGCTCAGCCATAGTAAAATATGGTGGATATGGGGCATTGCTCAGCCATAGTAAAATATGATGGATGTGGGGCATTGCTCAGCTATAGTAAAATATGGTGGACGTGAGGCACTGCTCAGCCATAATAAAATATGGTGGATGTGGGACATTGCTCAGCCATAGTAAAATATGGTGGATGTGGGGCACTGCTCAGCCATAGTAAAATATGGAGGACAAGGAGCACATATTTTTCATCATCTTGTTAGCTCAATTTTGCCTCCTTTTTTCTGATAAAATGAGAAAATCAGGGTTAAACTGCTTCAAAGTCACAAAATTGGACAACTGGATACAAAAAGATAACATATGGTGAGAACTTCTGTAAATTATTGTGCCTGATGCAAATACGTAATATTCTCTGTGCTTATTATCAGAAAAATCAAATAATGTACGATTTTAAGAGACATAAAGAGTTTGTAAACAGGGTTTACAAAGACCACATCAAAAACCAAAAATAATTTCTTAGTTTTATTGGTTCCTTTTCAATTGTATTATAAAATATGAAAATTAAAATTATCCTGAACAAATAAATCACTAGATACTTTTGCACATGTAATTCTATTTTGATAATTGAAGTCATAAAACTTAATTCCAATTTTTTTTTTTAAGACAGGGTCTCATTCTTGCTCAGGCTGGTCTTGAATGCCTAAGCTCAGACAATCTACCCACCTTCACCTCCCAGAGCACCAGGATCACAGGCATGAGCCATTGTGCCCAGCAGCTTATTTCAATTTTATAAAAGATAAAAGATAAAACTTATGTGGTTTAAATTCTTTTGTGTTTTTAGGAGTCATTTAGTACTTGTCTGCTTAACACAATGCATGACACACAAAAATCACTTAGTCAATGTTTTCTAAATGTCTTAAATAGGAAGACTAATTTATATATTCCTTAGTTTTCTATTCAGGCACTGACGCATTCAAAAATTTTGAATGATTTCAGTGATTTTTCTATTTCTCACATGTCAATTCAAGTTTCAGCAACTGGCTATGTTTATGTGGTCTCTAGGGTACATCAAATCTAAAGCTACAGGCTTAAGACCAACTAGGTCTTCATCTACTAGGCCTTCATCAACCAGACCTTCATCTACTAGGACATTATGTCTCAACAAAATGCTGAGTTTCATGTCTTCTGCACTAAAAATACACCTGTTTGCATCACCATGGCAGTGCCTCTCCTTTGAATTCTAACTCTGGATGCTTGCATAGTAGTTATGCTCATTTCTCAGAAGGCAAAGAGAGCCTAATGAACCTGTTCACCAGTTAAATGCTCAATGTGATTGTTTCTGTCTGTGCTTTGTTTTATCTATTAGCCAAGTGATAAGTAGTTATTTTATCCTTTGAAAGGTTCAGGCAGTCTCTCAACTTTTTACAACTCTTTTTTTTCTTTCATTCATTTTTTTCCCACTTCAGATATCTATGTGGCTCTGTACTTATCTTTCAGCTCCTAGATAACAAACTGTTGCCTGGTTCTTTTCTCTGTGACAAACTGCATGTCCTTGGTATTTTCATGATGACAAGTATAATTTCCTTCAGACATTAACTTATTTACAATTTGATATTGAATTGCAGTGGCTAAATGGAAAAATTTAATTGTATTACATTTACCACTGTCTCCTGTGTATAATTTCCCCTGCTTCTTGTATTGTTCTGCAATGAAACAGGACAAATGGTCCTGCAGATATGCTCTCTCCATCACTGTGGGGCTTATGCTGCCCCTACCCCTGAGATATAATCCCCATCTGGAAAGAAACAGAAAGGTCAGGGGAAAGGACAAGTGCTTTTATGAAAAAAAATAGTTCACATCTTTTACTCCATCAGGAGATTAACATACCTCCTGATTTGTTATGACATAGGCGATGAAGATTGGCGGCTCAGTAATTTTTGTATTTCCTCTGTAGTATTCGGTCTCTCCTAAGCAATTGCTCTGCACACATCTGAAGCCAGCTATGGCCCCTGTCTAACTGAAAAGGACTACATCTCACTTCACCAGGACATTCTTCTCTCCTTCTTCCTTGCATAATCTGTGCTAGGCATGGTATTAAGTCATTTATCTAGAGACAACAATTCTAAATTTTGGCTTAGAAAAATAGGAAAATTTGTGAGTTAATGGGAAAGCAAGAATAAAATGAAAGGGGCTTTTGAAAAGATGTTTAATTTTTGCCAGCTGTCACCTGTAAATATGGCTAAAACCACCCAACCTCCTAGAAGCCAGAACTAAACATCTTTGATTCCTATCAACACTCAAGATGTTGCTTCTGGGTACCCCTCCCAGCGAAGCTCCCTTCCTGGGACCTGGATTTACGCCTCCCCTCTGAGCTTTCCTCTCTGGTCTGGTGCTTCTTCCCCAGGCAGGTGCTCTCAGCAGTCATTCATGAGGTCAAATAATCAGGGGTCAGTGAAAGTCTACAGAGAGTTTATGTAGGGGGCCACTCTTGGGTTGGGATAGAGGCAACTACTCCATGTGTGCTTTAGGCATTAGGAGAACCAGTTCCCCCAGCACCATTCATTAAACAGAAATTCTTTCCCCAGTGCATGCATTTGTCTGTTTATCAAAGATGAGCCTGTGACATGTGGCTGGGTTTGTCTCTAGGTTCTCTATTGTATTGCAGAGATCTCTATTTTTGTGCCAGAACCATGGTGTTGGATCACTATAGACTTGTGGTATAACCTGAAGTCGAGTAACACGATGCCTCCAGATTTGCTAGTATTTTTCACAATTGGATTGGCTATTTGGGTTTTTTCCTAGTTCCATATGAGACAAAGGATGATGTTTTCAAGTTCTTCAAAGAATGACATTGGTGCTTTGATGGTAATTGCATTAAATCTATAGATTGTTTTGAGTAATATAGAAATTTTAACAACGTTGATTCTTCCCAACCATGAGCATGGTATGTTACCTCATTTGTTAACATCTTCTTCTATTTCTTTTCTCAGGGCTTCATAGTTCACTTTAGAGAGATCCTTCATATCCTTTGTTAGATATATTCTCAGGTATTTCACTTTCTTTGGAGCTACCACAAAAGGCACTGTGCCTTTTATTCTCAGCTTGACTTTTGGCATACATGAAAACTTCTGATTTGTGGAGATTGATTTTGTGTCCCAAGACATCACTATATTTCTTGATCACTTCCAAGAGCTTGGTAGTCAAAAGCCTGGGGTTTTCCAGGTATAAGTTCATGACATCCACAAACAGCAAGAGTTTGATCTCTGTCTCTGTTTGAATACCCCAATCTCTTTCTCTTGCCTGATTGCACCAGCTAGAATTTCTAGTGCTATATTGAATAGCAGTGGTGACAGTGGGTATCCTTGTCTAGTTCTAGTTGTGAGTGGATGCTTCAGTTTCACTCCATTCAATATGATGTTGGCTATGTGTTTGATGCAGATATCCTCTATCAGTGTCCTACTTTTCTGAAGTGTTCTTGTCAGAAAGGGATGTTGGATTTTGTCAAAAGCCTTTTCTGCACTAATTGGTCTTTGTTTTTGATTTTATTTATGTAGTGGATGATACTTATGCATTTACATATGTTGAACCAAACATGCATCCCTGGGAAAAAACCCACATGGTGATGATATGTAATTTTTTTAATGTGTCACTATATTCTGTTTGCTAGGATCTTATTGAATATTTTTGCATGAATTTTCATTAATGGAACTGCACCTCTCATTGTTGACAAAAATTGACTCTTGGTGGATAAAAGATTTAAATTTAAGACACACAACAATAAAAGTTCTAGAAGAGAATGTGGGAAAAATGCTTGACAAAATTGTCCTGGGAACAGACTTTATGAAGAAGAACCAATTAGCCACTGCAGCAACACTAAAAATAAATAATTGGGACACACACAAGCTAAGAAGCTTCTGCACAGCTAAGGGCACCACAACCATAGCAAACAGCACTCAGAATGGGAAAAGATATTTGCATGCTATGAATTGGACAAATGGATGATAACTAGAATCTACAGAGAACTCAAACTAATCAACAAGAAAGGAGCAAACAACCCCATTTTTAAGTGGGCAAGAGACTCGAACAGGAACTTCTCTGAAGAAGACAGAAAAATGGCAACAAACACATGAAAAAATGCTCACCTCTAAGCTAATCATTAGAGAAATACAAATCAAAACCACTCTGACCTATCACCAAACTCCAGTGAGATTAGCCCACATCACAAAGTCCTTAATCTACAGATGCTGGCATGGATGGGGAGAAAAGGGAATACTTTTGAGCTGCTGGTGGGATTGAAAACTAATACAAACTCTGCAGAAAGAAGTATGGCGATTCCTCAAAGAGCTCAAAATTACCCTTCTATTTGATCCCACAGTCTCATTACTAGATATGAAGAGCAAAAATCACTGTACCACAAATACATTTGCACCAGAATGTTTATTGTAGCTCACTTCACAATTGCCATGACATGAAAGCACCCCAAAGGCCCATCATCCCATGAATGGATTAACAATCTGTGGCATGTGTATACCATGGATTACAATTCAGCCATAAGAAAAGATGGAGACTTTATATATATTGTGTTTACCTGTATGGAGTTGAAACACATTCTTGTTAATAAAGTATCTCAAGAATGAGAAAAGAGTATCCAATGTATTCAGTACAAATATGACACCAATAGATTAATAACTACACTCCCACACCAAAGAAAAAACACAAGCCAAAGTCTAGCAAGGGGCAAGGGAGAGGAAAGAGACAGGAAGGTGGAGGAGGGAGGGTGATGGCAGGACCTTACCCAATATGTACATCTCCTGGGTGAAGGACTCAACTACAACTTGAACTTTACCTTAGAAAAGGATGAAAATAATGTAGCCTAATCATTTGTACCCTCATATTAATCTGAAATAAACAAAAAGTGGCTAAACTAATGCCTCCACTTAACTTTGCTATACAAAAAAATATTCTCCATCCAGAGAGTTAAGATTAACAAAAAGTATTCCCCACCTAGAGAGTTAACATTAACATTAGTAGTTCCTTAATGCAGGCCATGTAAAAGTGAACATTTTGCATAGTGTTTATTGATGGTAATATAAGACTTTCGACAAATGCTTCTTTTATTTGATATTGAGTTATTTCTTTTTCAAGACCAGACTCATACTAATTTTGCCATATTGTTCTTTTTATAAAGCCTCTCTGTAATGTTATTCTCAGAGGAATATTATGGAAAACAGTCTCTCACAATATTGGTAAACCTGTTAGGCAAAAAAATTTCTCTTCACACCTAAAATTTGCAAAGGCATTGGATAGAGTATTATCATTGTCTCCACAAAATATGTGTATGCTATTCTATTTCACTCCCTGCTATGGGCATTTGGTGAGAGAGAATGCCCATGATAGAATGGGTTTGATTGAAAACAGTCTAGATGGAGACATTGCAATACAGTTGGAAATATTTCACACATCTCATAATTAAGTCAACACAACTAAGTATAATTACTCAGATGTCTGAAATATAATGCTAATTTCTAAAGAGATATCAGAGTTACAGTAAAGAATTCTATATTTTTTCCTTATTTCTACTTCTAGAAAGTCATAAATCAAATAACTAATCTATATTTTTTCAAGCAAATTTTCTGAAATCCTTGTGTCCTTATAAATAAAGAAATGTTGATTGTAATGTAGAGAACATAATATTTTGCTTACTCTTCTTCCAGTAGAACTTTCCAGGGTATTATGACAGTGCCACATACTTCATGTGTGTGTTTAAGATTCTCTGCTGAAAAGTTAAGAGCATTTGACATACTTTAAAATATAAATTTTCTAAAGGTGGAAAATGCAAAGTTTGAGAAAAAATTTCATTAAAGAGAAAAACAGAATAAACTTTTATGAAGTGCAGAGGTTAAGAATGATAAAGTAATGCATTCATTGCAAACTTGAATTCTTTAGCCTTTCTACTCATAAGAGAAAACATTCACTGCTCTGAAATGATTCATGATAAATAGAATATATAATTTTTATATGATTTTAAAAAGGGCATTACACAGATAGGTTCTCTATTATTTAAACTAGATTAGGACTTTTATTTCATTTATGTGATTATCTTTCTATTTAAGCGATCCTCAAGTTAGGTAAACTCTCTGAAACTATTAATTGCAGGTCACATTTTGTAGGTGATATGTCATTTCCATGATGATGTCTCTTATTTAACTTAAAAATTATAAAGAATCTTTCACTGATTTCAGGTGCAGCAGGAGTTAGAAAAAAATATGATTGGAAAACTTGAACAAGGTATGTTGCCAAAATTTATAACTTGAATTTAGATTAATTGTTGATTTCTGAATTAACCAGTAAATACCCACTGCCATTCCTTCCCATTGTTTTGCCAAAAGATACTACATGAAGTATCTTTTTCTCATACACATATCATGAAAGGTCTGAAACTTAAAACATTCATCATGTAGAGTATACTTATGCTTCATTAATCCCTCATGTTCCATAGCTTTAAAATATCTCAAGATTTCTGTGTGTCTCTTTTTTCCTGGCTGTCCACTTCCTTCACTTGTGCTGTCCCTATGGAGTGGTCAGCCACCTCACTGATGCTGTTCTCAGAAAGCGGCAGCATCAGCAGCTTCACAGCTGTGTGGTGGAGATGTCAGGCCCAGAGACCCAGACTCAGCTAGTAACATCTGATCAGCAGTCACTTGACAGGTTGATTTTAAATCTCTAGTCACTTTGTCATTTGGCTTAATTTTGCCCTCAAGAAAAGTTCCACATTCCTTAGCAGGACATGTAAACGCCACATCAGTTTGGTTCTTGTCAGGCTATTCTGCCTTTGCTCTTGCCACTGACCATGCTCTGCCCTCTGCTCCCACTGAAGTCCCTGGAGTCCCCATTGCTCTTCCTCACCCAGCTCTCTGCATGTTTGCTTCTTCCCTCTGTCTGCCATACTTTTTCCTTTCCCCTCATGTGTCAACTTACATGTCACCTCCACCAAATAGCCTATAATACTGACAAGATGCTAGGACAGACGTCCCTCTGTGTGTCCTAATGGTGTTCCATTTTGTGCCTGTCATTGTGTCTGGGAGTCTGTGTGGATGTGGCCTGTGGGTTTTTTCAGGTTACAGTGTACTGTGCCAACTTCACCATGGAATCCCAGTGTTTTCCATAGTGTCTTAGCACATGGTTGTTGAATAAATGCATGAAGAATGAGAAAAAAAGCTCTGACCCTTAGCCACAATGATAATTAACTCAATGCAGAGCTATCGACAAATTTTCTTCAATAATAATTGTATATTGTAGCTTACATACATTTTGTTGATTCTTGATTCCTCAACTCTTTCTTTTACTGATTTCCACAGAGTTAACTATGGAATCTTTTAGATAAAGGATATGCTTCTTTATTTTTCTTTGCAGATGATTCTGATTTGAAAACTGACTGCTCTATAACTTCCCTGGAAGATACAGTGAAGTCAATCTAACATCAGGACCTAGTTTACAAAGCCCCTGAGAGTTGAAGAAAAAATTGCTGTGGCCAGTTTGGCTCTTTGGAGAAGAGTCTCGGATGCCCTGAAGGTGTCCAGGTCATTAATAACCCCTCAGGTCCTGCCAACACAGGACGTCACGTCCTTTGTCATGTCCTTTCATCAGTACAGATTGCTACATACTGCATCATCAAGACAAGCACCAGAGGAAGTGTTTGAACCAAAAAAATTGGGAAGAAGAAAAAGTAAAATCTGGAGCAGTCCTACTGAAAGAAAAAAACATGTTCTTCACCATAGAGCAGGAGGCCAGATGGTGGAGATTGCCAATACTGAATCCAGAGCAGATGGAGAAGGCAGCAGATTCCACAGATGCAGTCGACAAAGTTGTCCAGAAAGAGATGCTCTCAGGCTTCTTCAGACTGGTGAAAAGAAGGCTAGACCTGGTGCTTGGAGAAGAGACGTCTTTGGGAGAGTCACGCAGCACGAGTTCAATCAGGGGCCAAACCTTGGAACCTAAATAAAAAAGACAGAAAGAAATGATTCCTCGTCATGCCTTATGTGGAACGTTTTGTCGAACTGAAACTTGACAAGGAAGCCAAGAGGAAGGAAGCAAGCCCTTCAGAGCAAGGAAGAAAAGTCGGGAGAAAAAGGAATAAAAATTTCTTCAGGTGAAGTTTCCACATCTTTCTGAAGCCCAGAAGGAAAGTCTTGCCTACAGTGTGTGAACTCTTCAATTTACCTTTTTGTCTTTCTTATGTAATACTCTATATACAAAGGAAATGTGTTACCTCAGTGGTTTCTAAGGGAAAAAAATGAAATAAAATAAAAAGCCCCTGAGAATCCTGAGAATATGTACAGGTGCGAAAGAAGAGTTATGTGAGCAAGCAAAAAGATAACACACTGGACTGTCCATGCGGCATTTGAACTCTTTCTTATTAAATATATGGCATGTGGAAACCTTTTGCATTAAAAGACAGTTTTTGGTATCATATATATGTCTGATGAGATTTATATAGAATTTAATATTTCTTGTCCTCTTTATCTTTTAAGTTGACGTTGCAAATGAAACCAGTATTATTGAGTTTGACCTATTCAAAGGACCCTAATGTCAGCTGTTTAAACAGCCAAACAACCAGGTTGTCCTTGGTAATTCAGTGGAGTTAACAGGTAGCTTGTTTGTATTTTAGAGTTTTTATCACTACATAGGGAGAGATTTAGATTTAGTCAGATATCATTTCGGTAGACAGGCCCTGAGGTCATTGTTGATGTTTGGCTGTGTTACAGTTGTTACAGTGCCACAAATTATGCAGTTGGAATTTAAGGACTAACTTATATGCATCTTTCCTCATGGAAAAATAAGATTTTCTTAACACTTTTCACAAATTTTTTTGTTTGTTTATGATGAACTTTTGGGAAACAATCTTAAAATTAGAGAAAAGACTCAAGTTTTACTATAGAGAGCACTTTCCTCCAGAACCACCTGGGAGTGGTTACATAAAATTGTCATAGGGAACTGATTAAAACATCCAAATTTTTATTATTTTTCTATCATTTTCAATGACCCACTTCAATTATTATAGTAGCATTTTCAACCAAATGTAGCATATCACATTTAGTTTCTAGCTGTTTGCAAGGGTACATGTCAGATCTATTAAGTGTAGAGTAGAAATGTCTTAACAATAATTAAGTGAGGTGAAGGTTATGTTAACCAGTTTGATATAACCATTCCAATTGTATATAACATTAGTACATTGTACCCCCCCAAATGCATTACTATATACAGCTATGATTTAATAAAAATAAAATAAATTACAATAAAAAATACTGGCATCATGCCTAAAATGTATAATTTCTTAATATCAAATAAAAATTCAATTGTAGCAATTTTTGTGTTTGGAATTCTTTGGATGTGCAAGAACAGACATGCTGTTTGACCCACCTAATACTTTACAAATAATATTTAGTCTAGAGAGACTCAATGTGACAAAATGGAATATTTCATTAAAAAGGCCAAAGACCATGATTGGTGATGAAAATGTCAAATAGGTATCCTACCTCACTTTATTCTGAAAAAACTATAATACAGAACAAAGGTATATAGAATCTTGAATAGAATGTATACAAAGAGAGGATAAAAATCTTGCTCAGTTTTCAAAGAGGGAGAGGATGCAGTGTTTAATCAACATTTTGGCTCCGTTGGACATGATATTCAAGTAAAGAGCAGAGAGAGAGAGGTAAAGATACAGCCACATAAGAAGTCAGATCCTATCAGACAGAACAACCTTGAATCTGAAAATTTTAGCAAAAAGCAGACCAGGAATTGATGGCTGATACCTTCTTGTCACATGACAGAGAACCCTTGGGACGATGAGTAAGAGAAGATACTAACTCTCTAGTGGAGGATATGAAGAACCTCAAGGGTTAGAAATCAGGTGACTCTTCATTTTTATCAGACCTCAGGAGAGAATGCACAAAAGAACATTTACATCAGACCCTACCTACTCCCTATGCAACTGTCCTGTCCTAGTAGTCCCCAGACCTGATGGCTCCTTCTGATTAGTTCAAGATCTGTGGGCTGTCAGTGAGGCCACTGTGTCAATAACTCTCCATGTCCCAAAGCTCTATACCCTCCTTTCCACTGTTTCCTCTTCCACCACAAATTTTACAGTTCTAGACTTAAAGGATTCCTTTTTTCACTATCCCTCTCCACCCCAACTCCTGAGACTCATTCATCTTTCTCTAGACTGACCTAGACACCCAATTAACTCAACAATTAACCTGGAAAGTCCTCTCCCAGGGCTTTAGAGATATCCCCCACCTTTTTGGCCAAGTCTTAGCCTTAGATTTCAAAATGTTCAGGCAGTGATCATCATCTGTTCTTCAATATGTCAATGACTTGCTCCTGTGCAGTCCTCTCACTGCCTCTATCTCTGATAGTCTCTCTGTTAAACTACCCTGGGAATCTGGGCTACTGGGTATCATCCAAGAAGCTCAATTAGTCAAAACTCAAGTCACTCACCTTGGCAACTCTCTTACCCTTTTCACCCAGAGCCTAACTCTGGAATGGAAAAAACTTACTGCCACTTTACCCCTCTTAAACAGGTCCTCCTGTCCTTTGTCGACTTGGCTAGTTTCTTTCCTATGTGGATTCCCATCTTTGGCATTTTAGAAAGCTACTGGAGACCGTGATGAACCTCTGCTCCATGAGCCCTCCCTTTCTCAACTGTTTATAAAACTCGAACAGGCTCTACTCCGTGCTTCATCCATTTTCCTTCCTAATCCCTCCAAATCTTTTTCCTCTATGTTGACAGCCATCAGGGATTTGCCTTGGCACACTTACTAAATCAAAAGACCTGATTTTCTTCCCATAGCATGCTTTTCTAAACAATTAGGCAAAGCAATAAAAGGATGTCCTTCTTGCCTCCACACCCAACCAGCAGCTTCACTTTCAGTCCAGGAAAGCCACAAGTTCACTTTCACACAGCTCCTCCATGTCAAACCTCTCATTTGCTTCAGGGCTTAACATACCAGGCAATAATGATCATTTCCTCAGCCTACCTCCAGGTCTATCATGCCACCCTTCTGGAAAGCCCAAATGTGTCCCTACATCTGTGCATCTGTTTAAACCCCACTGCACTTCTGCCATTCCCCAACCCATCATGCACCACACCACCACATGAGTGCTCAGACATTCTTTCATCCCTTACATCCCTTCCCTAACCTCCAAGACATGTTTCCTCAGCAACCACTTGGTTCATAGCAGCTTCATCCGTATTAAAAAAAGTACCAGAGGCTCAGTGCCCATAGCTCTGTGAGTAGGGCACCAGCCACATACACCAAAGCTGGAAGGTTTGAGACCAGTCTGGGCCTGCTAAACAACAATAACTTCAACCAAAAAAATAGCCAGGCCTTGTGGCAGGCATCTGCAGGTACTCTGGAAGGCTGAGGCAAGAGAATCACTTAAGCTCAAGATTTTGAGGTTGCTGTGAGCTGTGACGTCACAGCACTCTACTAAGGGTAACATAATAAGACTCTGTTTCAAAAAAAAAAAAAAAAAAAAACAGTACCAGGCTGTGCAGTCGTATCCCTCACAACCGTTACTGGGTCAAGTCCCTCACCCTCAGGAACCACATCACAGCAGGCTGAGCCCATTGCCCTCATCTGTACCCTAACATTGGCAAAGGGACAAAACATCAACATTTACACAGATTCTAAATACTTTCCATAACCTTCATTCTCACATCTCTCTATGGAAAGAACATGAGTTCTCTACCACTCAGGCATCCCCTATTATGAACAAAACCTTACTCTTAAACTACTGCAAGTCATTGCCTTCTCCATCAATGTAGCAGTTTTACACTGCAGGTGACATAAAAAACTCACTTCAGACATTTCCAAAACCACCACAAAGCTGATGTGCCAGGCAAAGCCCAATCCTCTCTTTCCTTTCCTCAAAGGATCTTGCCCCTCCTGCCAACCCTGACACTATAATACTCTCCCCGTGCGACTACCCACTTAAAGGGAAAAGGGGCCACCCTGTATGAAGGCTGGTACATCTTAAATAATAAAATAATACTTCCTCAACATTCAACCATTTCCATTTTAACATCTCTGCATAACCAAATTCACATTAGACTCTGATCTTTGACCTGCTTTTAAGTCTCTTCACACATCACTCATCTCTCTTTCAGGACTCAACTAAAATGACTGCTTCCTACATGGTCTGTTCAAAAACCAGTCCTCAAATGCCCCTCAACTGCCTGATTACACATCCCCACCAACTACAAGGACTCACTCCTGGACAAAATTGCTACCTCGTTTTTGCTTACATGCCTCCAGTCAGACACCAAAAAAATCTCCTTGTATTTGTGGACACATTTACAGGGTGGATAGAAGGCTTCCCTTCTTTCCATGAAAAGGCAGAATCTGCCATTCAAGCCCTTCTCAGTGAAATAATCGCTTGTTTTGGTCTCCCTACCACTGTGCAATCAGATAATGGCCCAGCATTTATTTCCCAAATAGCACAAGGGGTTTCATACAGTGAAAATTACATTCATTCTAATGACCACAAGCCTCAGGGAAGGTAGAAAAAAATGAACGGACTCATTAAAACACACCTCATTTGCCTCATGATGGAAAGACAACAAACCTGGGCAGACCTCCTCCCCATTGTCTTCATGCAGCTACGCCTTAGTCCCAGAAATCCCCACTCCCATAGACCCTTTGAATTAATGTGTGGCAGGCCATTCATCCAGGGAAACTTTCCATTCCCCTCTTCCCCTCAGGGGACTAACCCCGCCTCTATGAGAGTTTCACTGTCACTGCGGCAGATAGCTGATACTATCTTATCTAAACCAACTTCCCCCTTTGAAGAGGTCTCCCTCCAGCCAGGCAATTGGCTATATCTCAAAATCCTCCAACTAAGGCCCTATCCCCAAAATGGGATGGCCCCTTTTAATCCTCCTTACTACTCCCACAGTGGCCAGGTTACAGGGCATCAACTCATGAGTACATTTTTCCAGAGATAAGAAAGTACCAGAAGATGCTACCAACTGAGAGTGGAAGTCTACCCTCCTCTCCCCAACTTGCATTTGCTAGACCCGAATCATAGAAGTGAAAGAAGTTAACCCCAACCAGCTCCAAGCTGTAAGTCACAAAGCAATCTCACAGTTGTCAGTCAGAGTCATAAATCCATCTTATAGCCACAGGTAAGTTGAAAACCAATCTCACTGCCTGAGTCTGAATTGTAAACCAGTTTTACACATCTCTCCTACCCCAACCAGGATAGTTATAGGTTCTGATCTTCTAATTGCAAAGACATTCTCACCTTTCTTTGGGTCTTCACCTCCAAGGAGATGTTATTAATTTCTTATGGCAGGATTCACTAGAATCATTTTCTTCCTCACCTTAATACTCCCTTCAATCCCTTTACAATCCCCTGACATTACACCTCAGTATCTGCTCATGATCAATCTTACACAAAGCCTACTAGACCAGTCCTTGTCTCTCCAGTGCTGGATTTGCCTGTCTGTCCTCTGATGTTTACACTGCCATTTCAGCTCCAGGTCACATCTGGGAAATATCTGCTGTACAGTTAGACTACCACAAAGAGACAGGGGCCACCTCCTCTGACCAAGTGGACACCCTTCTGGGGAATTACCTCACCACTGTAGCCAAAGGAGTGATTAAACCAGAGGTCTTCAAACTTTTTAAACAAGGAGCCAGTTCATTGTCCCTCAGACCATTGAAGGGCCAGACTGCTGGCCCTGGGATGAGTCAGCTGCTAAGCAGGACAGGCAGGGGCCTGGATAAATGTCCTAGGCAGGCTGCATGTGGCCTGCAGGCCATAGTTTGAGGATGCCTGGATTAAGCTGTTCCAAACCTTTTCAGAAAACACCTGCTCCCTCCCTTATACATCAACTTCCAAATTTGGGGTTGTGGCATGCACCATAAATCTTCTCACTCCAGTCCCCAGTTATATGACCCACACAGGCTCTGGCCTTTCCTGAGCACTTTACCCCCAAGCCTCTGCTACCACACCACCAAATCCTTCCTGCTAACAGGGTTCAATCCCAGCCAGTCGATTATTTTCTGTTGCCTCATGACAATGGATTGGTTTTACAACCCACTTTCTTCTCAGGAACCACCTACCTTCATAATGTTCCCCCTCTATTTGCCCTAAACATTACTCCCAAAAATGCTTCCCCTGGGTACACACTCTTGGCTGCCCTCCATAGACCCATGGGCAGATCTCCCATCTTATGAGGGAGAACCTCTTGCTGGTTCTTTTTTAGCCTAGGATAATGAATCAGGATAACATTGGGGAACTTAACAGTTTTCTCCCCCTTGTTTCATTCTACCTTAGCTCATGTTTCACAAAAAAAAAAAAAGGTCTACTTTTTATTTGTGGTAACAAAGCACATTCTTGTCTAACCCACCAACCAGACAGGCACCTGCACTCTTACAGATCTGCCTCCTAATCCATCTCTACCTGCTCCAGTAGAAAACACATGTCAGGCCCAAAGATCCCCATTCTAATCCCACTCCTTATTGCCTTAAAGATAGCTAGCCACAGGGACCAGAACAGGACTGGGTCTTCTCTGTGTTTTTTCCATGTATTGTCATAAGACCTACAAGAAAGCCTGGAAGAAATATCCCAGACCCTTGTAAAACTACAAGACCAAATAGATTCCTCAGCAGGCATAACCCTCCAAAACAGATGTGGCAGAGACCTCCTCACTGCAGAAAGGGGAGGCTGTGTTTGTTCCTGCATGAGGAATGCTGCTTCTATGTCAACCAGTCAGGACACATCAGAGAGGTCTGCTAACCTCCGAAGACGAAGAGAGAACACCTGGCAATCTTGGTTGAACTCACAAAGTTGGCTCCCTTGGGTCCTATCTCTAATTGCCCCCTTTAATTCCTTTATTCTTTGTGTCTCCCTAGGTCAGCTCCTTATACCAACTGCAATCCAGCTCATTCAGAACACAGTTCAAAGCTTCACCCATCAGCACGTCACCCAGGTCCTTCAGCTAAAGGAGACTCATTGAAGACAACGTCAAAATACCTCCAACCCCAAAACTCCTTTCTATACCCCTTCCTCTCCAGCAGCAAGCAATTTTCAGAGATTACAGCACCCTCATTCCTTAAAATAAAAAGTAGGGAGTTGTGGAGAAGAAATCCTCAGAACTCTGATAAATGTATAGCTATTTGGGAGACAAAGAAAGAAATAAAGCCAGAAACCAAATTGCATGATTATAGCAACCCCTTCCCATACTGCTGTAAATCCTCATGACCCTGACAAGGGTCCCTTGAAACTGTGTGAGAGGCTGACTTCTGGTCAGACTCCATTCTGCTCCTGTAAAATAAAACCTGTCCTTCATCCCTGAACTGGCCTCTTCTCCTTGTGGACCCTGGCAGGACTCTGTCCCTAAACCTCTCAACTTTTCTTATGGACAGTGAAGTTGTGCTCTCTTCCTCTCTGTCTCATAGTTGGGGCCCCACATTTATCTCAAATGATGAACATGTGCTCCATGCTTGAGCTAATGGTATTAATAAGTGGAAAGTAAAGTAAATTTAGAAAAGAGAGACCAGCAGGAGCCCAGTCAGGGGGCACTGTCCTAGACCTGTGTGGGCCCGGCCAGCGAGTGAGAAGTGGCCACACACTGTGTCTAATCTGAAGTTCCTGCTGTCAGTTAGGGTGCAGAACATGAGCTGATTAGTCAGGTTTTTGGTGTGTGCCAGGAAAAGTGTGCATGTCTTGGTCAGGAGAGAAAAATAATTAGGCATCACTGATCTACAGTTAAATATTACAGATAAAATTCCTAAATAAATGCATAAAGAATGGCAATAAAAATCTAAATTATGTTGCTTTAGTCAAAGTGCAGACAATAGGTTCTCATTGAATGAGGCTGGAACCATGTACTACACGTGTAAAGATTAACAATTAGTTTTCATTTCATTCCATTAGCCAGATAAGCCACAAGGATTAAAGACAGAACAGTCAAAATACAAAAATATAAAAATATTAAAAAAATATGTGTGCCTATCCATCCCCTAATTTTTGAAAACATTATGCCCATGGGGAATGAATAATCTCTTCAGTAAATGGTGTTGCTAAGGCTAAATATTCACATACAAAAAAATTGAACTTGGACTCACATATTAAATCATACGAAAAATCAACTCAAAATAGATTACAGACTTCCATGTAAGACATGAGTACATATAACTCCTGGGGAAAAAAGCACAGGGGAAAGTTGCAGACACAGGTCTTGGCAGGGACGTCTTGGCTATGACACCAACAGGATAGGCACCAACAGCAGAAATAAACAAAGGGGACTGAATCAAACCAGGAGGTTTCTACACATCAAAAGAAACACCCAACAAAATGGAAAGACAACCCAAGGAATGTGAGAAAATATTTGCAATTCTCACATCCATTAAAGAGGTAATATTCAAATGCTTAGGGAAAGCAAACAGACTCATTTGAAAGATGTGGAAATGAACTGAAGTAACATGTTTCCCTGACAGATGGAGAGTGGCTAACAGTTGCACAAAGTGTGTGGAACAGCCCTCATCATCAGGGCAGTGCAAATCAAAACCGCTGTGGTGTGGCCTCACACCTGGAAGGGGGCTTTTCTTAGAAAGGTAAAGGATAACAAGTGCTATGAGGGTGTGAAGAAAGGGGAATACTGAAAAATTCACAGAATGGAAAACAATAGAGTCCTCCAACAAAAATAAACCAGTGTATGATATGTTAATCCCACTTTGGAGTGGGAATTAAGAAAATAAAATCACCATCTCTAAGAGGTACCTACATTTCCATGTCCATTTCAGCATAATTCACAATAGCCAAGATAGGGGAATGATAGAAGCTGCTCCAGCAGATTAATGGGTAAGGAAAATATGGTGTGTGTACAGAATGAAATGTGTACATCTGAAAGGATGGACCCAGAGGACATTATGCAAAGTAAGATATCAGTTATGTTTATAGAGGACAAAGCAGCCTGAAATTTGCAATATAAACTGTTCTTCCTAAGATATCTTATATAAGCTTTATTAATTTCATGACACTTTTGGAAGTTATAATCTAGCCCATCCCTAAAGAACTGAGGGTCCTGGGAATGCAATCATGACAATTCATTGTTTAGCTGAAGAAAAATGGGTGCTCTTCAAAGATTTTGGAGGGGTTTTTGTTTTTAAAAAAGAGTTCTCTCTATGTTGTTGCTCTATTTCCCTGGGCTCCAGTAATCCTCATTCCTCAGCCTTCTGGATACCTGAACTCCAGGCAAGAGCCACCACACTAGGTTTTGGTTTTAAAATTAGAAAGTAAAATTAGAAGCTAAATAGGGACCAGGAAAGGGTTACGTAAGCATTTCCTGTTAAAATTCATGAAATACACATGCTTGAAGACAGAGCAGAACATGGTCATGGTGGAGATGGACAGGTAGTGAAACTTCCAGGGAGTTTTTCTGTTAAAACTTTGGCTATCTTTGTCCAAACACTCCTATAATTAGCAGATGTCTTTCTTCTTAAGCCTTCTAGAAAGCCAATCAACAAAATTCCTTGAGCAGCTCAAAATACTATCATCATGCCCTTTCCCCTCCACTGGCCTGCTTTTGCTGGGACTGGGCCATGGCCTTCTCTGGGCCCCTGTGGACTTGACTGTGCTCCCTTGTCTTGGCAGCCATCGGTTTGCATGGAAAGCCATGTTTCATGGCATGTTGCACTTCCTTGAAGAAATGCTTCAGGATCTGATCCATCTGCTCCAAATTCCCCTTGAAAGCTCTGCTCTGTAGCTGATCTGGGAGCAGTAGTTTTGGCAATGATCAAGTGGAAAGTTTACTCAACTTTAATTCTCCAGTCAGAATTGTGAAAGCTTAACAAGTTGAGATCCCTGTGATGGTGGATATTTGGGAGTTTACCTAACAAGCAATGTGAAAGATCTCTATAAAGAGAACTATGAAACTTTGAGAAAAGAAATAGCTGAAGATGTTAACAAATGGAAACACATACCATGCTCATGGCTGGGAAGAATGAACATTTTTAAAATGTCTATACTACCCAAGAAATATACAATTTTAATACAATCCCTATTAAATCTCCACTGTCATACTTTACAGATTTCAAAAAAATAATACATCATTTTATATGGAATTAGAAAAAAAACTAGAATAGCCAAGACATTACTCAGAAATAAAAACATAGCAGGAGGAATCATGCTACCAGACCTCAGACTATACTATAAATTGATAGTGATCAAAACAGCTTGGTACTGGCACAAAAATAGAGGGGAAGATGTAGGGAACAGAATAGAGAACCAAGAGATGAACCCAGCTACTTACTGTGTCCGATCTTCCTCACAAGTTTGTAGAGATAAAGCATGTTTGCCTTGTCCATAACAGGAAACCAGAGGCTGAGGCCCTCTAAACTTTTCCAAGATGGTGACAATGTCCCCTAAAAAGCAGTTATTTTAAGAAGGAATGAGACTACACTGAACACACAACTTGTCTGAGCAGACCATCCATATCAAGCAGAAATTAACCTCATGCCTTTTTTGAAGAGGACCAATGATCAACTGCTGCATAATATTCTATGGTGTACACATACCACAATTTATTGATCCATTCGTGGGTTGATGGGCACTTGGGCTTCTTCCATGACTTAGCAATTATGAACTGAGCTGCAATAAACATTCTGGTACAAATATCTTTGTTATAGTGTGATTTTTGGTCTTCTGGATATATACTTAGTAGAGGAATTGTTGGATTGAGTGGTAGGTCTATTTTTAGTTTTCTAAGTGTTCTCCAAACACCTTTCCAAAAGGAACGTATTAGTTTGCATTCTGGCCAGCAGTGTAGATGCATTCCCTTTTCTCCACATCCATGCCAACATCTCTAGATTTGGGATTTTGTGATATGGACTATTCGTACTGGAGTTAGATGATATCTCAAAGTAGTTTTGATTTGCATTTCTCTGATGATTAAGGATGATGAGCATTTTTTCATATGTCTGTAGGCTGTGCACTATCTTCTTCAGAAAAGTTTCTCTTCAAGTCCCTTGCCCACCCTGAGATGGGATCACATATTATTTTCTTGCTAATATGTTTGAGTTCTCTGTGGATTCTGGTTATTAAACCTTTGTTGGAGACATAACCTGAAAATATCTTCTCCCATTCTGAAGGCTGTCTGTTTGCTTTAATTAGTGTACTCTTGGCTGTGCAGAAGCTTTTTAGTTTGATCAGGTCCCAGTAGTGTATTTTTGATGTTGCTTCAATTGCCCGGGGTGGGGGGGTCCTCCTCATAAAATACTTACCCAGACCAATTTCTTCAAGAGTTTTCCCTTCACTTTCTTCTAGTATTTTTATAGTTTCATATCTTAAGTTTAAATCTTTTATCCAGTGAGGTAAAAGGTTAATGGTGAAAGGTGTTGGTCCAGTTTCAGTCTTCTACAGGTTGCAAGCCAGTTTGCCCAGCATGATTTGTTAAATAGGAAATCTTCTCCCCACTGAATGTTTTTAATTGGCTTGTCAAATATCAAATGATGGTAAGTAGCTAGGTTCATCTCTTGGTTCTCTATTCTGTTCCCTACATCTTCCTCTCTATTTTTGTGCCAGTACCAAGCTGTTTTGATCACTATCAATTTATAGTATAGTCTGAGGTCTGGTAGCATGATTCCTCCTGCTATGTTTTTATTTCTGAGTAATGTCTTGGCTATTCTAGTTTTTTTTCTAATTCCATATAAAATGATGTATTATTTTTTTGAAATCTGTTAAGTATGACAGTGGAGATTTAATAAGGATTGTATTAAAATTGTATATTTCTTGGGTAATATAGACATTTTAAAAATGTTCATTCTTCCCAGCCATGAGCATGGTATGTGTTTCCATTTGTTAACATCTTCAGCTATTTCTTTTCTCAAAGTTTCATAGTTCTCTTTATAGAGATCTTTCACATTACTTGTTAGGTAAACTCCCAAATATTTCATCTTTTTTGGCTCTATTGTGAATGGAATAGAGTCATTGACTGTTTTTTCAGCTTG
>NW_003852572.1:3164662-3174388 GCF_000181295.1 Otolemur garnettii | reverse complement strand
TGGTCTCTAATTTCCTTTTCTTATTGGGTCTTTTCCTGGTTTGGGGATCAAGGTGGTGTTTGCTTCATATAATGTGTTGAGTAGTATGCCTTCTTTTTCTATATTTTGGAAAAGGTTAAGTAGTATAGGTACTAGTTCCTCTTCAAAGGTTTGATAGAATTCTGATGGGAAGCCATCTGGTTATGGGCTTTTCTTTTTCAGGAGATTTTGTATAGTTGATGCTATTTCAGAACTTGGTATAGGCCTGTTCAACATTTCCACTTCATTCTGGCTAAGTCTTGGAAGATGGTGTGCTTCCAAGTATTGATCAATTTCCTTCAGCTTTTCATATTTCTGAGAATAAAGTTTCTTGTAATATTCATTAAGAATTTTTTGACTTTCTGAGGGGTCTGTTGTTATTTCATCTTTACCATTTCTGATTGATGAAATTAGAGATTTTACTCTTTTTTTTTCCTGGTTAGGTTAGCCAAAGGTTTATCTATTTTATTGACTCTTTCAAAAAACCAACTTTTTGATTTTTTGATCTGTGGTATAATCCTTTTGTTTTCAATTTCATTTAATTCTGCTCTAATTTTGGTAATTTCTTTTCTTCTGCTGGGTTTAGGATTGGAATGTTCTTCCTTTTACAGTTGCTTTAGATGTTCCATTAAGTTGTTAACTTCCTCTCTTTCCGTTCTCTTAAGGAAGGCTTGCAGTGCTATAAATTTCCATCTTCAGACTGCCTTTGCGGAATCCCAGAGGTTCTAATAATATGTGTCTTAATTATTGTTTTGTTCCAAAAATTTGGTAATTTCCTTCTTAATCTCATCTAAAGGTTATTTAGCTTCCATGGATTTGTATGTGTATGAGCAGATTCCTGTTGTTACTGAGTTCAACTTTTATTCCATGATGGTCCAAGATCATGCAAGGAATATTTCTATTCTTTTAAATAGAAAACCTCTATTAAAATTCTTTTAACCTCTTCGCTGAGGTTAGAATTGTGACCTACAATGTGATCAATTTTGGAGTATATGCTGTGGGCTGTTGAGAACAATATATATTCAGTTTTCTTAGGATGAAATATTCTGTAGATGTCTGTTAAATCCAAATGTTGAATGATTACTTTTAAATCTAAAATTTCTTTGCTTAGCTTCTTATTGGAGGATCTATACAAACTGCCAAAGGAGTGTTAAAATCTCCAACAATTTTGGTGCTGGAGGAAATCAAGTTGCTCATGTCTGTTAGAGTCTCTCTAATAAATTGAGGAGCATTCTGATTGGGTACATAAATATTAATAATTGAAATCTCATCGTATTGAGTATTACCCTTAACAAATATGAAGTGACCATCCTTATCCTTCCTTACTCTTGTTGATTTAAAGCCTATTGCATCTGCTAATACAATTGCAACACCTGCTTTTTCCTTGTTTCCATTTGTCTGAAATATAGATGACCATCCCTTCACACTGAGTCTAATTTTGCCTTTTAAGATAAGATAAGATACTTGTATGCAGCAGATATCTGGCCTGAGTTTCTGTATCCAGTCACCCAACCTGTGTATCTTTAGAGGAAAATTTAAGCCATTCACATTAATTGAGAATATTAATAAGCTTGGTAAAAATTTGAGTATCAAGTTTTCCAAAAGTCCAGTGGACATTTTTAATCCTTTGCCACTGTGGAAGTTGGAATTTGATCAAAAGTTTCTGAGTGAGTTTGCTTTGGTGGTGGAGGATTGCACTGGTCATTATGGAGGATAAGTGTGAGAATATCCTGGAGAGCTGGTTTAGTTATGGCAAATTTCTTCAACATGTAAATGTCATTAATGTATTTAATTTCTCCATCATAAATGAAACTCTCTTTAGCTGGATACAGGATCCTGGGTTGAAAGTTATATTGTTTTAGGAGATGAAAAGTCTATGACCACCCTCTTCTACCTTGAAAGGTTTCAGCAGAGAGATCTTCAGTCATTCTAGTATTCTTCCCCTTGTAGGTTATGGTTTTCTTACGTCTGGCTCCTTTCAGAATTTTCTCCTTCATATGAACTTTAGTGAAGTTAATAGTGATGTGCTTGGGGGATGTCTTATTTGGGTTGAGTCATGCTGAGGTTCTGAAACTGCTGGCTATCTGAATTTCAGAATCTCTTGGCATGTCTAGAAAGTTCTTTTTCAAAATCTCATGAAGAAAGCCTCTGTGAGATAGCCTTCAGGGATTCCTATAAGGTGAATATTAGTTTTCTTCAAATTATCCCAGAGCTATCTGAGAGAATTATCCATTTTTGCTTTCCATTTCTCTTCCTCTTTGAGAGTTTGGGAGAGTTCAAAAGCACTGTCTTCAATGTCAGAAATGCTTTCTTTTTCTTGCTCCATTCTGTTACTGAGGGATTTGACTGTATTTCTCAGATCTTTGAGGGCTTCAGATTCTTGTCTCAATGTGTCAAAATCTTTGGTGATTTTGTCTTTGAATTCATTAAATTCTTGAGATGACTTTTGAAATGCTTCTTTGAGCATTCAAATTTCTAACTTTGAATTCCAACTTTGTCTCTATTCTATTAATCTTATTTGCAATCCAAATTCTGAATTTGATTTCTGACATCTTAGCCATCTGTTTATGAATGGGATCTTCAGTTGTGTCTGCCATGTCCTTGTTACTGGAGTTTTTCTGCTGATTCTGCCATGTGCTTATTTTACACCATTTGGCTAGATGAGAAGATAAGGAAAAATTGGTTTGGGGGCTCCAGGAGTAGTGATTAACTAGCCCTTTGCCCAAAAGCTGGGACTGGTGTCTGTACCTTTTCCCCTAGAGCCTTGCCAAGGACCCGTATGGTGCTACAGTCTGAGAAACTGGGGGCCTGCTTGGTGTGGTGGAGTTAAGTCTCTCTGTCTTGTTTTCAGCTGGTCTCTGTCCTACCCTAGTGAATCAGTTACTCTGGGTTGAAGTCTCAGCTGTCGAGAAATACCAGCAATTAAGTCACCCTGCCTCTCACAGGCAACAATTAGAAAAGAAAAATCAAACCTTCCCACAACCACACATCCAGGGTACCACTTTGGATAGTCCTCAGGTGATTGGCCCAGTTCAAGAGTTCCCAATTAATTGTCCCAGTCAGCACTGGTTTCAGGTGGGAGAGTTCAAAAGGTCTCTGGCAACTAGATAGCAGGGGTCTGCTGGCAGCTCAAGTATCACTTGCTCCAGTGCTCCATAAGGTCAGAAGGACCCACCCAGCAGGTAGATTAGTCTGGGAGAGTTAATGCCTCCTTCCCCACCTTGCACCTCTGTCACACCCAGTCACTGGTAACCCCACAGGGCTGTGACCCAGATCCCTTCAATGAGCAGATGCTCCAGGGGTTTTCACCTGCCTAAGTCACAGGAACATCTATGTATCCTCAGCCAGGCTGCTGCTCTCTGCCACTATCTGGCAGGGGGAGGTGAGGCCTGACAAACTCAGGTGCTTAATGGAGGCTGAGGTGGTTCACTGAGTTCCAGCATTGCCCCTGATTGATGTTGCAGGCGGAACAGAACAACTTCACAGAAATTGTTTCTGTCCCAGCTATATTCCCCTGGGAATCACATGCTGTTTGAATTCACAGAAATTGCAACTCAGCCCTGGTCTTTGTTGCTGCTGCCCAGTCATGGCTGCAGTTTGTCTTAGGGTGGGCACAGCTGGATCTCACACTCAGCTGTCAGTTCCAGCCTTTCCCTGCCCACCTTTGTCTCAGCTGTGATCCCCTGAGGGCTAGGTGCATCTTAGGCTCAGTAAAGTAGTCCCCTTGCACAGCCCTGCCCTGGGAGTCTGCCATCTTTGCATGTGCCTATTCTAGTCCTCGTGCTCCACCCAGGCTGGTACTGCCTCAGGAGTACCCTTTACTCATGGGGCCTGCACTTCCCAGAGAAGATGCCTGGCTTCCTCTGGTTGCCCAGAGAAACAGAGTGTGTCTGTCTGGAATAGCCCCAGGGGTGTGAGCCCTATTGTTCCCACTGCTGTGGCTGCTACTCTGTTCCTTGGGGCACCTCTGCTCTTGTATGGCTCCCTCTCAGTTAATGGTCTTCTCCTTACTCCCATGCCACAGAATAAGCATAGACCAGCAACAGCCTTTGAGCTGTCCACACCTCTCTAGAAAATGCCCAAGAATCTGGACTCCTTTTGGGACAGGCTTCCAGACCTTGGGTGAGAGTGGAAGGGAGTGCTGGGAGTTCAGAATAGCAGATAGAGAATATATATAGTATTATACAGTTTTATGCCTGGCAGCAAAGTGCCATGACATTCTAGTAGGGGAAGGAGGTCTGGTTTTTAGAGGTTCTATCCCGTGGGATAAAAAGGGAGAACGTATGAACTCTGCTCGCTTGTTTGTATGGAGTATACTGTGAGCTCTTCTCATGGGTGAGGGGACTCCTATCTGCTTGGAGATGGATTTTGTACTTTTTGTTTGTATCCTTGGAGTTTCTGCTCCCCTCAGCAGGGTCGATGTGCATTCTTCAACCTTTTCTTCAAATCATTGGCTTACTTGCTAATCTTCTGTCCTTTAACCCTCCTGGATGGGAGCCTCTGAGGAAAGCTGGCTCCATTCAGCCATCTTGCCTCTGCCCCTCCAGAGATCATTTTCTCTGTAGTAGGGAGAGCAATCTATAATAGGGAGAACATTCTGAAATAAGGAGAGCATTCTGTAATAGGAAGAGCATTCTGTACTAGGCAGAGTATTCTCTAATAGGGAGAGCATTCTGTAATAGGGAGAGCATTTTGTAATAGGCAGAGCTTTTTGTAATAGGCAGAGCATTTCTGTAATAGGTAGAGCCTTCTGTAATAGGCAGAGCTTCTGTAATAGGGAGAACATTCGATAATAGGTAGAGCATTCTGTAATAAGAACAACATTCCATAATAGACAGAGCTTGCTATAATAAGAACAACATTCCATAATAGGCAGAGCTTTCTGTAACAGGCAGAGCATTCTATAATAAGGAGAACATTCTGTAATAGAGAGAACATTCTGTACTAGGCAAAGCATTCTGTAATAGAGCGAATATTCTGTAATAGGGAGAACATTTTGTAATAGGCAGAGATTTCTGTAATAGGGAGAGCATTCTGTAATAGGCAGAGATTTCTGTAACAGGAAGAGCATTCTGTAATAGGGAGAGCATTCTATAATAGGGAGAACTTTTTGTAGTAGGAAAAACATTGTGTAATAGGCTGAGCATTCTGCAATAGGTAGACCTTTCTGTAATAGGCAGAGCATTCTGTAATAGGCACAACACTTTGTAACAGGTAGAGCATTCTGTAATAGGGAGAACATTCTGTAATAGGCAGAGCAGTCTCTAATAGGGAGGGCACTCTGCAATAGGGCTAACATTCTGTAATAGGCAGAGCATTCTGTAATGAGCATTCTGTACTAGGCAGAGCACTCGGTAATAGGGAGAACATTCTGTAATAGACAAAGCATTCTGTAATAGAGCATTCTGCACTAGGAAGAGCACTCTGTAATAGGGAGAATATTCTGTAATAAGGACAACATTTTGTAATAGGCAGAGCTTTCTGTAATAGGCAGAGTTTGCTGTAATAGGGAGAACATTCTGTAATAGGGAGAACATTCTGTAACAGGGAAAAATTTACAATAGAGCATTCTATAATAGGCATATTTTCTGTAATAGACATCATTCTGTAATAGGGTGAGCATTCTATAATAGAGAGAACATTCTGCTGTAGGCAGAGAATTCTGTAATAGGGAGAGCATTCTGTAATAGGGAGAATATTCTGTAACAGACAGAACACTTTGTAATAGGCAGAGCATTCTGCAATAGGGTTAACATTCTGTAATAGGCAGAGCATTCTGTAATAGGGAGAGCATTCTTTAAGAGACAGAGCACTCCATAACAGGCAGAGCTTTCTGTAACAGGGAGAGCATTCTCTCATAGGCAAAGCATTCTGTAATAGGAAGATAATTCTGTAATAGGGAGAGCAAAGTATTCTGTCTATTACAATTACTCCCTTCTATTACAAAGGCTTCCCCACTCCTTATTGCAAATAGGCTTTTTGAATAGTTTATTTCCTCTTACCTAAGTCCAGTTATTTTTTAAAAATTTCGTAACTTTGAGTTTCCTGAGCTTCAGAGAAAGCTGTTCTGTGAAACAAAATGAAATATATTACCTAGATAATATGTATATTTTATACTTTTTTGAGACAGAGTCTCATTTTCTCATTCTGGGTAGAGTACCAAGGTGTCATCATAGCTCACAGCAACCTCAAACTCTTGGGCTCAAGCAATCCTCCTTCTCAGCCCCCCTAGTAGTTGGGACTAGGCGCCCATCACAACACCCAGCTAGTTTTTCTATTTTTGGTAGAGACATGGTCTCACTCTTTCACAGGCTGCTCTTGAACTCCTGAGCTCAGGTCATCTGCCAGCCTTGACTTCCAACAATGGCAGGATTACAGGCATTAGCCACCTTGACCAGTCTATAGATTTCACAATTATTGAACTGCATATAGAAAGGCTTGTTTAAAAATACCTAAATTCTCAAAGGAATTCTAATATATTTCTTTTGTAAGAATTTTAGTTGGCAAAAGGTCTATGCTCAATGTCTCAAGCAGTCAATATTTTTGGCTTGAAATTTTAACTATGACTTTTTGAAGTTAGAAATCAAACCTAAATTAAAATGGTACAACATCACATATCATTAGAAGTAAGCTGAAATTTTGAAAGAAATTTCAGAAGTCTAATTATTCTTAAGTGAGTATGCTATGCTTATTTTTTATGTTTTAGGCATCCTGTTTCATTCCTGTCAGATACTAGGTTCTGAGTATTTTTATTTCCCCTGAGACCAGAGGCAGATGCCCAGGCAGCAGGTCACAGGCCACTGAAAATGGCCACATGGAGTAAACGCATCCATCACCTGCTCCCACTGCTGCCTGAGATCCCAGTCTGTGCCCCTTGCTTAGATGGGGTGTTGTCTGTGACAGATCCACCCATTCTTCCTCTCTCTTTACTCCTGAGTGTACTGGGGCATCAAGTTAGGTTTTCTCCCAAATCTGACCACAGAGACTACTGTTCTTCTGTCACTCCTAATTGGCTGAATTTTGAGAGACAGAAGAGACCCTGCTCTCCTGATAGCACAGAGCTGAGAAGTAACTGCCAAGAGTCTTTGATGATCATGTTAAAAAGTGAAATCGAAACAGAGAACAGTGATTTTTCAGTCACAACTGAGGCAAGTGGCTGGTTACTTACTGACTCCAAAATTTATTCGGATATAAACTGCCTTTGCCAGATTGCCTGCCAAATACACCTACACCCTTCTCCATGTTTTTGCATCCAAATCTCTTGCACATTTAATCCAGCCAAGGCAAATGTCTGCTACATTTTGCTATTTTATATCTTGATTTTCTTTTAAAGTCCACTTTAGATGTTCACTTTAACTTAATTGTATTTGTAAAAGAGTCATAAAATTCCTCTAAGAAGAATGCTCACACTGCATTTTGTTGGTCTCCCAAATCATGCTAAGGACAACCTTGAGTTCTTGCCTCTTAGTGTAGGGTATTGATGGTTTGCATTTAATATTTTTTAATTAAATCATACAGTGTACATTACTGCAATTATAGGGTATGATGTGCTGGTTTTAAATACTTTTATTAAGCTGGTTAACATAGCCTAACACTGCATTTTCTTAGTTACTGTGTTAAAACATTTCTATGCTACACTTAGTAGATTTAACATGTACCCTTGTAAAATGCACCATAGGTGTGGTCCCACCAATTACCCTCCCTCCACCCAAACTTTCCCCTCCCCTCCCCTCTCCTTCCCCTTCACCTTGGGCTGTAGTTGGGTTATACCTTTCATATGAAAGTGAGGCTGCTTATAAATTGGTTTCATAGTAGGGCCGAGTACATTGGATACTTTTTCTTCTATTCTTGGGACACATTGCTAAGAATACGTTCCAGCTTCATTCATATAAACATAAAAGAGGTAAAGTCTCCATCTTTTTTTTTTTTTTGGCTGCATAAAATTCCATGGTGTACATATACCACAGTTTATTAATCCATTCATGTGTTGATGGGGACTTGGGCTTCTTCCATGACTTACCAATTATGAATTGAGCTGCAATAAACATTCTGGTACAAATGTCTTTGTTACAAAGTGATTTTTGTCTTCTGGATATATACCTAGTAGAGGACATTGAAGGATCGAATGGTAGGTCTATTTTTAGATCCCTAAGTCATCTCCAAACTTCTTTACAAAAGGAACATATTAGTTTGCATTCCAACTAGCAGTGCAGAAATGCACCTTTTCTCCACATCCATGCCAACATTTATGTTTTGGGGATTTTTATGATATGGGCTAATCTTACTGGAGTTAGATGACATCCCAAAGTGGTTTTGATTTGCGTTTCTCTGATGATCAAGGATGACGAGCGTTTTTTCATGTGTCTGTAGGCCATGCGCCTGTCTTCTTCAGAGAAGTTTTTATTGAAATCTCTTGCCCACAAGGAGATGGGATCACTTGTTCTTTTTTTGCTAATACATTTGAGTTCTGCATGGATTCTGGTTATCACGTCTTTGTCAGAGACATAACTTGCAAATATCTTCTCCCATTATGAGGGCTGTCTGCATGCTTTACGTACTGTCTTCTTTCCTGTGCAAAAGCTTGATAGATTGATCAGATCCCAGTAATATATTTTTGGTGTTGCTTCCATTACCTGGGGGGTCCTCCTCATAAAATATTAACTCAGGCTGATTTCTTCAAGTGTTTTCCCTGCACTTTCTTCTAGTATTTTTATAGTTTCATGTCTTAAGTTTAAATCTTTTATTCAGTGAGAGTCTATCTTTGTTAATGGTGAAAGGTGTGCATCCAGTTTTAGTCTCCCACAGGTTGCCAGCCAGTTCACTCATCACCATTTGTTAAATACAGAGTCTTTTTCCCAATTAATGTTTTTGATTGGCTTATCAAAGATCAAATGATGGTAAGTAGCTGGGTTCATTTCTTGGTTCTCTATTCTGTTCCATAGATCTACTTCTCTGTTTTTGTTCCAGTGCCATGGTGTTTTGATCACTAGATCAAAATTTATTGTGTAGCCTGAGGTCTGGTAGCGTGATTCCTCCTACTATGTTTTTATTTCTGAGTAATGTCTTGGCTATTTGAGGTTTTTTTCAGATTCCATATAAAATGATGTAGTATTTTTTTGAGATATTTAAAGTATAACAGTGGAACTTTAATAGTGATTGCATTAAAATTATATATTGCTTTGGGTAGTATGGACATTTTAACAATGTTGATTCTTCCCATGAGCGTGGTACGTTTTTCCATTTGTTAACATCTTCAGCTATTTCTTTTCTCAGAGTTTCTCAAAGTTCTCTTTATAGAGATCTTTCATGTTGTTTGTTTGGTAAACTCCCAAATATTTCATCTTTTTTATCACTACTGTGAATGGAATAGAGTCCTTGCCTGTTTTTTCAGTTTAAATATTGTTGTTATATATAAAGGCTTCATATTTGTGAGTAACAAATCTCAGTTTGTAACCTCAGATGCTGCTATATTCTTTGATCACTTCTAAGAGTTTTGTAGTTGAATCCCTGGGGTTTTCCAGATATATAACCATATCATGTGCAAAGAGTGAAATTTTGATCTCCTCTGTTCCTATTTGGATACCCTTGATCTCCCTTTTGTGCCTGATTATGATGGCTTAGACTTTCATTACAATGTTAAAAAGCAGAAGGGACAATGGGCAACCTTGCCTGGTCCCTGATCTGAGTGGAAATGATTTCAATTTAACT
>NW_003852572.1:3155373-3163753 GCF_000181295.1 Otolemur garnettii | reverse complement strand
AAAAAAAAAAAAGAATTTTTTGAATTTTTGAGATGTCTGTTGTGATTTCACCTTTGTCATTTCTGACTGATGAAATTAGGGATTTTAATTTTCTATTTCTGGTTAGGCTACCCAAGGGCTTATCAATTTTGTTAAACTTTTCAAAAAAACCAACTTTTTAATTTATTGATCTTTTGAATAATTCTTTTGTTTTCTATTTCATTTAGTTCAGCTCTAATTTTTGTTGTTGCTTTTATTCTGCTGGGTTTTGGGTTGAAGTGTTCTTCCTTTTCCAGTTGCTTGAGATGTCCCAGTAAGTTGTTGACTTCCTCTCTTTCCATCTCTTAAGAAAGGCTTCAGTGCTATAAATTTCCCTCTTAGGACTGCTTTTGAAGTGTCCCAGAGGTTCTGATAATTTGTGTCTTCATTATAATTCTGTTCCAAAAACTTGGTAATTTTTTTCTTAATCTCATCTTTGACCCAGCTATCTTTCAGTATAAGGTTGTTTAGTTTCCATGTCTTTGTATGAGTATGCAGATTTCTGTTAATTGGTGAGTTCAACATTTATTCTGTGATGATATGAGAAAATACATGAAATCATTTCTATTCTTTTAAATTTTCTCAGGTTAGCCTTCTGGCCTAAGATGTGATCAATTTTGGAGGATGTTCCATGGGCTATGGGAAGAATGTGTATTCAGTTTTGTTAGGATGAAATGTTCTGTAGATGTCTATTAAATTCAATTGTTGTATGGCGAAGTTTAAGTCCAAAATTTCTTTGCTTACTTTCTTATTGGAGGATCTATCCAACACCCCTGCCAAAGGGGTGTTAAAATCTCCAACTATTATGGTGATCGAAGATATCAAATTGTTCATGTCTGTTTCGGTTTTGGTTATGAATTGAGGAGCATTTTGGTTGGATGCATAAATGTTAATAATTGATATCTCATCATGTTGAGTGTTTCCCTTAACAAATATGAAGTGATCATCCTTGTCTCTCCTTACTTTTGTTGGTTTAAAGCGTAATGTATCTGCTAATAAAATTTCAACCCCTTCTTTTTTCTATTTTCTATTTGCCTGGATTATAGATGTCCATCCCTTCACCCTGAGTCTATATTTATCCTTTGAGATAAAATGAGATTCTTGTATGTGGCAGATATCTGGCCTGAGTTTTTGTATCCAGTCAGCCAATCTGTGCCTCTTCAGTGGACCATTTAAGCCATTCACATTAATTGAGAGTATTGATAAGCCTGGTCGTATTTTGGGTGTCAAGTTTTCGAAAGACCAGTGAACGTTTTTAATCCTTTTGCCACTGTGGATGTTGGATTTTGATCAATAATTTCTGAGTGAGTTTACTTTGGTGGTAGAGCATTGTGGTGGTCATTATGGCGGATGGGTCTGAGTATATCTTGAAGAGCTGGTTTATTTATGGCAAATTTCTCCAGTGTGTGAATGTCATTAAAGTATTTGACTTTTCCATCATAAATGAAACTCAGTTTGGCTGGATACAGGATCCTGGGCTGAAATTTGTTTCATTTTAGGAGTTTGAAAAGTTTCAGCAAAAAGATCTGCAGTCATTCTAATATTCTACCCCTTGTAGGTTATGATTTTCTTATGTCTGGCTGCTTGCCAGATTTTCTCTCTCATATTATTTTTGGCAAATTTAATTACAATGTGTCTAGGGGATGCTTTACTTGGATTCAGTCATGCTGGAGTTCGGAAACTGTCTGCTATCTGAATTTCAATATCTCTTGCCATGTTTGCAAATGTTTCCTCTAAACTCTCTTGGAGTAGAGCATCTGTGCCTTTCAGATCATTCTCATCACCTTTTGGAATTCCAGTAAGTTGAATATTTGCTTTTTTGGAGTGGTCCCCCAACTCCCTCTGGAAATGATCTGTCTTTGCTTTCCACGTCCCTTCATCTTTGGGCATTTGGGAACATTCAAAAGCTTTGTCTTCAATGTCAGAGATCCTATCTTCTGCCTGCTCCATCCTATTACTGAGGGATTCAGTTGTATTTCTTAGGTCTTCAAGGGATGCAACTTCTTGTCTCAATTTGTCAAAATCTTTGATGATTTTACCTTTGAAATCTTGAGACAGCTTTTGAATTGCCCCTTGAACTTCCAATTCCAATTTTACTTCAATTCTGTTAATCTTATTTGCTATCCAAATTCTGGACCCAATTTCTGTCATCTCAGTCATTTGTTTATTAATGGGATCTTCTATTGCGTCTCCTTTGTCACACCTTGCAGGAGTAGATCTACTCTGGTTATTCATGTTGCTCAAGTCTTTCTGCTGATTCCATCCCATGATTATTTTTTACCATTTGTTTAGAGAGACTGGTAAGGTGGAATTAAATTGAGGGCTCCTGGAGATGTAATTAACCAGCACTTTACCAGAGTTGTGGGACTGGTGACTGTGGCTTTTCCCCTATGGCTTTACCAAAGTCCCATTTAGTACTAAAGCCTGAGACTCTTGGGACCCACTTGGTATGATGGGGCTAGGTGGGTCTGTCTTGTATTTAGTTAGACTCTGACCAATCCTAGTGGATCCATGGCTTTGGGTTGAAATTTCAGCTATGGAGGAATTCAAGCAATTAAGACACCCTGCCACCCACTGGCAATAACTGAGAGAGAGGAGAATCAGACCCTCCCTCTACAACACAACCGGGGTTTAACCTTGGAAAGTCCCCAGGTGATTGGCCCAGATCAAGAGTTTCAAACAAATTGTCCTAGTTAGCACAAACACGGAACAAATGGGAAAGTTTGAAAGGTCTCCAGCAACTGGACAGCAGGTGTCCACTGGCAGCTTAAGTGTGACTCACTCTGGTGGTCTGTGGAGGCCAAAAGGCCAGCCCAGCAAAAGAATTATTCCAGGAGGGTTGGTCCCTCTTTTCCCGCTTTGCATCACTGTCACCCCCAGTCACTGGTTACCCCACAGGGCTGAAGCTCTGCTCTCTCTAATACTCAAGTACACCAGGTATTTGCACCTAAGTCAAAGAAGAGATAATGCCTTCCCAACTGGGCCACCTCACTGTACAATGTGCAGGCAGGAAGAGTTCAGGCTTGATTCCCTCCAGTGACCACTGGAAACTGGGGAGTGTTCCACCTGCATCTGTCCCATCCAGGGGTTACCGTGGAGGAGTGTGGTTCTCTCCCTTAGAGATGTGCCTCTGCCTTGGCCACACTCCACCTCTGGAACCCCTGCAGTTTAGGTCAGTTTTCCTCTGTGTTACACAGGATTGAGGAGGTGTCTCTTCCAAACTTGATCCCAGTGGGAGGGACCATGGAGCCACCACCACTGTGAGGGTTGGTGTCGCTGGTCTAGGGTACTGCTGTGTGCTGGTCATGGGAGTTGAGCAGGAAGCAGGGGAGTTGGTGGGTGGTGCTCTGAGGGTAGCAGAATGGGGTGGGGTGCTGGCAGTCCCCAGTGGTCAGTGGTGCAGGTCCCACGCTATCCTCTTTCCAACACAGATCAAGTTTCACTCCCCTTGTGACTCCCCATCTCTATTAAAGTTATAGAGCATTATTAAAGTTATTTTACTCTATTTTATTTATTTTTTATCTATTTTATTTATTTATTTATCTATTTATTTATTTATCTATTTTATTTATTTATTTATTTATCTATTTTATTTATTATCTATTTACTCTATTTTACTCTATTAAATTTTACTCTATTAAAGTTATAAAGCACAACTGCCCCACAGCCCATGAGATGCCTGCCCTGGCAAAAATCTGCCAGTCACTCCAGATTATACAGGGGGTAGTCTTCTGGACTGCCGGAGAGGTGAGAGGGTGGACTGGGAGCTCAGGAAGGTAGGGAGAATAATAAATCAACCTTTGTCCTGGCAAGACACTGCCAGGGCTTGCAGCAGTATCTCTCTGTGGAGGGAGTCCCAGACCTCAGTTGTTCTCTCCCCTTTGGTGAAACAAAAGGTCCTCTGTTCACTACTCACCTCAAGCTGCTCTCATGGCAGGGGTGGGGGAGAGGATTCATCCTCTTTGGGATGGTTTTTGTACCTGAAATTTATTTCCTTGGAGTCCCAGCTTGCCTCAGCAAGGGTGATGCAAACCTATCAATCCTCTCTCTTGGTTCAGCTCCCGATCTTCCACTTTATTGAGTTGGTTCTGTCCATTACTTCTCCCTCTGGATGGGAGCCTCTACTGAAAACTGGCTTCAGTAGGCATCTTACCTCTTCCCAGTGGTTTGAATTTAGATAAACTTATTCCAATGCTACTATTATATCATTTCATTATGCACTGTATATATAATTGTTGATTAGATAATAGGCAAATCCAGTATCATATACTTTCATTAATTATTTTTATTTTTATCTTGGAATAACCACAAAAATGAGAGAGTATGATTCTATAGTTTCATTATTCTGCTAGTAATAACTGAAATTTGTCAGAAAATGTCCATTTGGATGTGCGGATGAAGAGGAGTACATAGTCCCTCAGACCCTCCTCTTCATTTAGTAGTCTTCCACGTCCCCAGCACAGACAGCAAGCAGTGCTTTCTCATAATGCCCTGAAGCAAAGTTCTGAAAAGACAAAATGTGATGTATTTGAAATGAAATGTCATAGTTTTTTCTTTAAAAGAACCACCGTTCCTCTGAACTACATTATGAAAGAGCCATGATATGAATGATGAGAAGAAATATTTACACTAAAAATATGTACAGCATAATATCATGAGTACTAGTGAAAACTGAAAAGCAATATATAAAAATGAGAGCTAGTTTATATACTTTACAGTTTATACAATTCAATACAATGGTTCAGTAAAAATATCCTGTAGGATAATATGGATAGGATAATATGGATAGGATAGGATAGGATAATATGTAAAACATATTATTATTTATGTGTTCTAAGACAAAGATGGTTCAAGCTGCTGTAACAATAGTATAAGCTTTGGTGGATTAGAAACAGCAGGAATTTCTCTCTCACAGTCTGGAGGCTGGCAAGGTCCAGGAGCCAGGAGATTGATTTGGTGTCTCCTGAGGGCTGCTCCCTGTGGACAGCTGCTTACTCACTCTAACCTCACAGGGCAGGAAAACGAAGGCACTGCCTTGGGCCTATTTTATAAAATAAATAAAGACACTAATTCCAGTTATGGTCTTCACCTTCATGACTTAATCATCTCCTTAAAGTCACGTCACCTTGGGGATTATAATTTCAGCATGTGAATTTTATGGGTACACAAATATTCAGACCATAGCAGCAGCTACCAGAAATTTTGTCATTGATTATCTATGATAGAAAATTAAAGAAATTTGTATTTTACTTTTGTGGTCTTCTATAGTTTCTATATTTTCCCAAAAACTCACAGTAAAAAATAAATATTATTATAAAACTGATCTTTGTTAAAAACCAATTATCAGATTAAATTGTTCTTTTACGCAAAGTTGTATAATTATAATTCACTATTTTAAAAGCATATGGCAAAGTTGCATTAATTATATCCAAATATTAGCAGACACTGACATGGTTGTGCTTAATTACAGAAAACTAATTTAATCATCTAGAGGATCCATTATGTACGACATGGATTTCTCAATGGAAAATATTTATTAACACTTGAAGAGTTTGGGGCTTTGAGGTAGAAGTGAAGAGAGTAAGATTTCTCTTCACTGCTCCATCATCTCTTACTCTTGGAAACCACTTTACCTTCTCAAGAATCTACAAAGTCTTCTGTATCATGTGGCATCTTGGTTCTTTGGTCACTGAGTTATTTCTGGATCACTTTTTTGACTAAACTAAAAAGAAAGCCATTCCTTGCGATTAAAAATTTCAGCTGAAAACAATGTGAACGAGGTAACAGCACTTAACTATGTGCAAAATACAAGTCCGGACATGTTCTTAGGTCTCTGTGCCTTGTTTAACACCTGATTATGCTTCAGAATTCAGCTCTTCAAGACATTTACTGGGCATAAATATTGTACACGACTCCTTTATTTTGCTTCGAACACATCCAAGAGGAATCAATTATGACATTGAGGTGAAGGATTTTTCTAACTTGGCACCTTTTGGTCTGGAAGGTGTCTGGAATACTAAGGTGAATTATCCCTGTCTGAGTATTTATTCAACTGTTCAGATTGCACCATGAAGTTTAAATGAAGCTCTTATCTCAGTTTCAGAAGAGATAAAACATGGGTCAAAATAAATTATGTATAGAAGACTTACTTTGACATCATGAAATAGAGATTTTCCGTATTGCTCTTTGTAACGTTTTCTTATGGTCAGCAAGTCTATTTCACTTCTGGCAATTAGAATCCTGATTATGGTTTTATTATGGAAACCAAAGTCCTACAAGATACAGAAAGTGGGGATGAAAAGGTGATGCCCTAAAGTAAGTGCCCAGTGGATGCACATCTCTTCTGAGCTTCTCTCGCAGTATCCCTCACACACTGGCATCACTGTCCACCCTGCACCCAAGTCACATCCTGGGAGTCACCTCTGTGACTCTTCTCTCTCCCTTACTATGTATTGAAAATAGACAATTCTCTTCTATTTTACTTCTTAAATGTTTTTTAATCTCTATTCTAGTGACACAGCTGTTTCACCCTAATTCTGTAGTAGTTGCTTCCTCTTTTCAGCCTTGTCAACCTTCACACTACATTACAAGGTGCAAACCTGATCATGTGGGCTTTCCAGGCAAAAATTCTCTTCCTGGGGAGAAAGAAAGTCTGAACCTTAGTTACATGCACATTGATAGGTCTAAAACAGCAATTATATTTTCATTATTCTATTCATTATTTAAAAATTGTAAAAAAAAAAAAAAAAGAAGAAGAAAAAGTCCAGGCACTTCAAATATTTGATTATTTAAATTCAAATACTGAAAAATGCAAAATCAATGTTTGTGCACTAGCCCCAGAAATTATACAGCCTGGCACAGTTTCAAATTGTCTTTCCAAATGGAGGAATGGTGACATCTGGTGGCAAGAAAACATACTCTTTTAAATTTTAAATTTAAATTTTTTAATTTAATTTTTAAAGTTTGAATGTTTGGATTCAGATCTACTAATAAACTTTTAATAACTTGAGGGGATTGAAACGAATGATCTAGCCAAGTGTCAAAATTTATAGATTATTTATTTAGAGTAAACGAGAGAAAAATATGAATGTCTTCTTTGGTTTGGGGACAGCTGAAAACAGCTTTTCAACAAATATTTGATACCTGAAAATCTTCATATTTCAAAATTTGATTTCTTGAATATACAATCCCTCTGTTTATCTCCAAACAATTTATGAATATACACACCTTCCTTTTTGCCTTATATCACATACACATGTCAAGGATGCAGGTTTTTTTATTTATTATTAGAATAAGTAGCCCTGAATTTGAGTAAAGTCATTCATAAGTAAAGGTTTATTCTGTTGTTGCAGTATTTGGTTCTTTGGAGAACGAAACTGTTGAATCATCCTATAGCATTGCTCAATACGCTATTTCACACACGTTTTTAATCAAATTAACCTTTTCTATTTGGAAATAGAATAAAAGAAAAGCAGAGGACTGTGACCAGTGATCATCCTCCCACATTCTGAGATTACATAGGGTCATCTTATGTATAATTAAATATACTTTTTGCATAAGATATATAATAAAAGATTCGTGACCAGTAGCATACTTTCCCAGCATGTTGGCTACTTTCAAGAAGCTTCCCTGCAAAAATCAGTTTCAGAAATAAACACTCTGGTTTAGCTTTGGCCTTTTTCTTTTTCTTTTTTTTTTAGACAGTCTCACTATATTGTCCTGGGTTAAGTACCCTGGCCTCAGCCTAGCTCACTGCAACCTCAAATTCCTGCACTCAAGCAATCTTTGTGCTTTAGCCTCTCGAGTAGCTGAGACTATAGGCACCCACTATGATGCCTGGCTAATTTTTCTATATTTAGTAGTGATGGGGTCTCATACTTGCTCAGGCTGGTCTTCAACTCCTGAGCTCAAGAAATTCACTTGCATAGGTCTCCCAGAGTGCTGGGATTACAGGTATGAGCCACTGAGCCTGGCCATAAACACTCTGATTATTAAAATTACTGCCTATTCGATTATTTTAAATACTTTGAGTCTTCAAGGCTATGAGATATGTATAATGATCTATATGAGACACTTTCTTTTTCTAATATGTCCCAGGCACGTTATGGATAGGGTGTATATTGTCTTAATTACTCAATTACTTAATTACTCAGACTTTGTTTTCTGAAAAATGAACGCTCCAAAGGATCTGTGACTATCTCACTAAATTATGGAAAACATCCCTATTTATTTGCAAAAATAGCTTCAGAGTTTTTTGTTGTCTAGCCATCTCTTTAAGCACTTTTTGAAAAATTGCACTTTATGTTTCAACCTAGTGACATTATTTTGAGGAATATAGCAATTCTTACCTAGAGTTTGTAAT
>NW_003852572.1:3146340-3155207 GCF_000181295.1 Otolemur garnettii | reverse complement strand
GCAGCCGTCATTGTTGTTTGGTGGGCCTAGGTCAGATTTGAACCCGTCACCTTGGGTGTATGTGGCTGGCACCACAGCCACCTGAGCCACAGGTGCCGAGCCAAGTTTGTAATGTTTTGACATTTTCTACTTGATGTCCTAATTTGTACTTGCATATGTATGATTTAATGGGGATTTGGAAATATACAAAAACATTTGAATTTACCAGTTCCTGTAGGAGTTAAGAAGCTCTAGAGTACATAGGATAGATAGAGAACCATACTTCAGTACTTTCTGTATTTTGATATAGAAAGTAGGGTGTCATGCTTCTTTAATTGGTAGTATTTTTGGTGTAGAATACATTTTTTCCCACTTGGGTATATTTCCTTAGACATGTATATATTTATGTACAAGTTCAAAAACAGGACTCAAAACTGAAGTAATGGAAGTAAAATTAATCTTTTGAGAAAATAGTAATAATTTCTGGAAAAATTTGAACAATAGGCATGTTTCTTACTTACATGGATTGCACTATGTAATCTATAAGCAAAATAGGTTGGTTTGTCTCGAACGCAAAGAACTAGAAGAAATCGGAGAGAAAAGAAGAAACATTGAGAATGACAATATTCATTTTCTTTAGAACTTAAGAAACAACAAAAACACTTTCTCATCTGTTAGGAACCTCACACTGCATTGCAATTTAAACTTTTATGATAATATTAACACCTTAACCCACAGAAAAATATAAAGCAATAATACTACAATATTGCATGAAGATTTTTACTTGGTCTATCTTCACCTCTTCAATTCCTTCATATGGTCCAATGAGAAAAAAGAATTATCCTCTTATATCACATCAAAACTGAAAACTAAATACATAGAGCTTCAAAGAAACCTAAATTTCAACATTATTACAGTTTTTATTAGTGTAGGAGTCAATGCGATGCAGGGCCCACATACTTCGCTCTTCTTGAATGCTATTTTTAAGTCCCTGATGGACTTGTCAGTGGATCTGAAGTCTCTTAAGGAGAAACTGTATGGACCATAACTGGTCTGGACCAGTTTTAGAAGTCATCTAGCAGAACTGTTATGGCATTGGAGCACCTAGTCAACAGATGTTGTTGATGAAGGTCAGCTGATGGTCATTCATAGACATTCAATAGTGTTTATCTGAATAAATAAACAAATTAATACATGAATGAGGAATATATGAGAGGCTATAACTTCTGGCGAAAACAAAATCACCATAAGAGTGTTTTCTATGTAATTCAAGTAATAACTTTAGATAATGATGTTTTCTCGTCTTGATAATACAGTGAACCCCGCAATCACTCTTCAGTTACTGTTAGAATGTAAACTTCTCCAGGGAAGGGGCCTTTGCTGTTTTGCTATTCTGTCTGTAGTGCCTAAATCAGTGACCAGAGCTGTGCTCAAAATGCTTATTGAATAAGTAAATGAACCAGTTAAAACATTTCTTAGTATTTCTGCTATCTCCTTTTCCTCTCTCATGCCCACTGCTTTGTGGCAGTGGAAAGAGAGCAATCTTGAGATTCAGACGACCTGACTTCTACCTGTAACTTTGTTGATAATAAGCTTATAGACTTCGGAACAATCACTTAACTGCCTTATGCTTTGCTTGTAAAATGAGGAGTTTGATGTGATCCATGTATATAATTAAATTTTGATGATAATTTGCTAGAAATATGTATGTTATTCTCACAGAACAGTCTTAAATAGTCACGTCTTGTATATTATTTTAGGGTTTTCCCAAAACCCATCAAACCAATCTTGTAGAACCATTTCTAAAGCTCCTCCATCAGATAAGATATCACACTGTCATCTCTCAGCTTCCATGTTCTTGTCTCTCTCTGTCATTCTAGGAATGGGAAGTCCCGATATTCATTTATTCAACAAATGTCTGCTATGGGGATATTCTTACTACAGTATATTATTCACCTACTATGGGAATATTTCACAAGGACTCCTAAACTTAGTCCCTAAAATGTGTGCTGTCAAGCCAAAGTGCAGCACAAGATAAAAGGCAGGTAGTTTCACTGTAGTTTTTCTGGTAACTTCTATAGAGAGACATCTTTTCTCATTTAGGAAAGAGTAACGGTGGTGATGTTGGTGCAACTCTCATAATGGCCAGTGGGAATCATTATGTGGTAAACCTCTTTTATGGTAGGATTTACTCCTAAAAGCAAATTTATTAGAAATAGTGACAACAACAAAAAAAAACACACAACAAAAAGCACTTTTCTTGCAGAGAAGATAACCACATTGCCAGCATTTATCTGCTCTTGGCCAAGGGAATGGAAGTCAGTAAATGCGAAGTGTACTGAGCACCCTGTGTGCTGAACTGTGAGCAGCCAGGCACAGAGTGTCCGAAACCTCTATTTCCGACGTCCGAACCAGCTGGCAGAAAAGAGTCTTGGTTCATTACAGTCCTAGTTGTCAGTCTGTGTCTTATATCAGGAGCTGGTGAACTTTTCTTCTATAAGGTTTATACTCCTTTTAAATAATGAAAATGGCTCAGTCAAGATGTTACTCATGCACTTTTAATTCAGTGAGAGCTAGGCAGTTTGTGCATAATGCAAGGGTACATGTCAAATCTATTAAGAGTAGAGAATAAGTGTCTTAACACAACAAATTATTAAGTGAGGTGAAGGCTATGTCAACAGTTTGATGTAAGCATTCCAAATTGCATATAAAATCAGTACATTGTACCCATAAATACGATAAGGTACACAGTTATAATTTAATAAAATGAAAAGGTCTTCTGCACTCCAAATAAATTATTACTTACCAATTGCAACTAGCAGCTCCTGAAAGTATCCATCATAGCATTCTCTGATGGCATCTACTATGTCTCGCCCAGAAATAATTTGAAATTCCTGGAAAACTTCACCAAATTGGATAAGTCGAAGGGGATTTTGTAAATATTATAAATTTAAAATACAAATATAAATTTGGTTGCTATAGATAGTGAAGAGAAATGTTTTCTCTAACTGAAAACAGTACAGCTATTGATTGTGTTTGATAGAACTATTCTCTGAAACAAACACACATACTCTAAATCAGCAGAGTCAGCATGAATCTTGAAATTCAAAGACAGGTTATTACTCTGATCCCTTGGAGAGCAACTGCTACTTCTAGCGAGTCCACTCACTCATTTGATTTAAATCGAGGAGAAGCAGGTGTCCAAACATGTTTATGGACCATTTATTTAGGGCATATATAATAGACTTATGTCAACAGTAAACTTTCCACTAGAGCTTAAATATTACAATTAAGCATAAAAGTCCTTTGAGCTATGATTGAAATAATGGTCATAAATTCCAAGAAATGGATTCTGAGAAATGCAGAATCATCTTTAGGATATAGATTAGAGTTTATTTACTTAAAGTTCTGATAAACTAAGTTTCCCTATTTCAAGAACTTACTTATCCAGCTTTATCCCAGGAAACTTGTAGTTCTCATCGATTCTTACAGCAAATTAGAAGCAAGGAGGTTTATTGTTATTATTATTATTTTGTTACTACGTTATTGACGTAGTAAAGTAAAGCAGTGTGACTTAGGTTAGAGGAGGCTATCTTTAGTTTTTTTTTTTTAATAGAATTTTGTGTGCTTCATATAGAAAAAACATTTTTGAAATAAGGGGAAAAGAAAAATGCAGCACTTTAAGGAAAGTCAAACAAAGTACAAAGTAACATGAGTGCACCCTCTAAGACCACCAAGTCAGGACTAACACCCACAAATCAATAATAATAACCTTGATGTGTTATCAGCTAGTTAAAATGTATCTATTACATACTTTTCAAGATAACATTTAATATACTTGGTCAAAGAAGCTTATATATTTGAGTAAGTTGTCCATCAAAAAAGAGACAATGTGTTCAGTATTTGAATGTTACATAAGTCAGTCACTGGAAAAAATAATGGAGAAAATTTTATCCCTCAGTGACATCATTAAATGGGGTGCGTCACCAATTGTAACTAGCAGCTCCTGAAAGTATCAATTGTAACATTCTCTGATGACATCTACCATGTCTTGCCATTAGAGATATCTAAATAAAATTCAAAAATACTGTAAGTATCTTTGAGATAATTGACTTCTTTCTTTATTTCTATATAACAATTTTATTTTTGAAAAACATTATTTAACTAGTTGCTTTTTATTATATCATCAGCTGAATGGCTTAAAAGAGCCCCCCTGAGCAGTTACCTAGACACAGCTGCTGGTAGCTCTTGCTGCACAGGACTACCTGCAGCATGGTCTTATGCTCCCCCGTCTTCCGCTGGCAGGCTTCCCACAAGACCTGAAACAGCACAGTCAGGAAGTAGCAAAGAATCACCCAGACCACTGTGCAGAGGTTCTCTACAGTCAGGCTGAGTGGGTTCTAGTTACCATTGCATCCTGGGCAGCCAAGGCAGGGTCCGCATAACCTTCCTCTCTGGTTCCCTGTAAAGTAAATGCAGGTTTCCCTTGTAAATGTACTTAATACGAGACAGGATTATTGGGACAAAAATCTCTGAACTACTGTGGTCATCCTAAGAAAGTTCTGTCATTATTTGGAGTAAGATAGTTACCATTTCTTGAATAAACTAGGAAATTTATTTTATTTTATATTATATTTTAATTTAGACAGAGTCTTGCTCTGTTGCACTGGCTAGAGTGCTGTAGTGTCATAGCTCATAGTAACCTCAAACTCCTGGGCTCAATCAAGGAGGGCTCAGCCTCCTGAGTAGCTGGGACTATAGGTACCTACCACCACACCCAGATAATTTTTCCATTTTTAGTAGAGACAGACACGGTGTCGCTCTTACTCAGGCTGGTCTCCAACTCCCGACTTGAAGTGATTTTTCCACTTTAGCCCCACAGAGCACTAGTATTTAGGATTATGGTGCTAGCCATCACACCCAACCTAATTTTGTGTGTGTGCATAGCAACTGTGGAAATCTCTGAATGAAGCCAAGATGTTTCACTTTTCCAAGTCTCCATGCAGTATCTTTCCCATCAAATTGAGCACCCACTGGCAGTGGGCAGCAGGAATAGGATTTAACATTGCTAGAGAGAAAATGCACAGAGAAAGAAGTTTGCCTCTAATTTACAAAGTCTGATTTATGCAACAACAAAATCTAGAAATCCAGACTATGCAGAGTGAGAATATTTTGCAGATATTTTTAAACTCCTGCCCCTTTTATCATATAAACCACAGACAAGGTCCAGTTGATCTCTCAATCAGGAGGGAAGGTGGCTAACAAATGCAGGACCCAGGACCCTCAGAAGGCTTTGAGGATATGGGAAAGAGGGGAGAAGGAGGAGAAGAGGCCTCCTGTTAAAATTTGATCCTCAGTGTTGTAGGTTAGGCCTGGTTGGAAGAGTCTGGGTCAAGAGGATAGATGGTACACAAATAGCTTGGTGATGTCCTTGCTATGATGGGTGAGTTGTTGCTTCTGAGTCTCCTGACCCTGGGGCTCCCTGGAAAGCTGCTTATTTAGAACACTGATAGCTACACAAGAAAAAAAATTTTTCTTCTGGGCCATAGTGTTTTACTAGGTCAAGACACATGTGACTTATATATGATTCATGACCCCCTGGCTCAAAACTAGTATAAGTTAAATACAACCCACAGGACAGTTAATATATTGAAAGGAGTCTGGCACCCACTTCCCTCTCTCTTGCTTCCTTCCTCTAGCCACGCAGTATAGGTGAAAGGCCTATATGCCTCTGGCCAAGAAAGCTGTTTGAGAGAGAGCAGTGAAAAGACTTTGTTCAGGCATACTTGTGAAAAACTGAGGCAGAATCCCATATGGCCAGGTTGGTTGCAGGCCTAAAACCCCTGTGACCTAAGGTTGGCCTTGTCGGTTGTGGGCGTAAAAACCCCCTAACTTAAGGCCCACGTGGGAGCAGAGGTTTGCAAACAAATTTCTGTATGCCCTAGAAATTTCTTAATGCCTTGTTTAAAGATCGAAGTAACTGCCTCCAAATGGTGAGGTCAGTAGGACAGATTTTCAAACCATCTCTTTCCTCCATAGCCTCAGGTTTCATCAGATAAGAACAAAAGAAGTAACAGCTAACAACATGTTCTCCATTAAGTTATTTTAAACCAGGTTATGTTGAAAGGGTTATGTTAAAAGGCATATGTTGGGTGGATTATCAGATTACTAGGGAGGAGCTACTAAGGAGGTAGTTAGTCACAAGATGTTTAAATGGATTAATGAAGTCATTGATGTCCAATGCGCATGTACAGAGGAAAGTTATTGATGTCCAGTGCACATGTGCAGAGGGACTGTAATGAATGTTAATGAGGTCATTGATGTATAGTGCGCATGTGCAAAATTGACCATATAAACCAACAGTAAATAAAGAAGCTCGCCGTTTTGCCTAAGTGAGCAAATGGTCACCTTTATTTAAAATACAATTTCAATAAGTGTGCTTATTCTCCATGACATCGCTTTTCTGTGAGACCCTAACAGCAACAATGCAGTGCCCACTTCCTGTCACCTCCACCACAGCTGGAAGTTTCTAGAAATCCTCACTAGAAGCAGATGCAGGCTTCTTGTGTAGCCTTCAGGACAGTGACCCAAAATAAAATTACCCAGCTTTGGGTGTTCTTTGTAGCAACACAAACATGGGCTAAGACATCATACATTAACAGAAAGAGCTGAGCTTAGAAAGTAATTGGCTAATTTGCAAGTATAAACAGAAGAGGGAGGAGAGAATATTTAGAAATTCCACAGGTTCTGTGAGTTAGAAAGGAGAACTGAGTCCTAATCCAAGCTATGTGAGCTTAGATTGATTTCAAAGGCAAGGGCCTTAAAGACTCAGCCCTGCAGCAACACTCAAAGAGCCTCCAAGGTAGTGTCTTTGAGTTGTAAAAACAAGGAGGAGCACTTGGGGTGCGGGGTGCAGGGATGCAAAAAAATAAATTACATTTGAGAAATATGTCTGGGAAAGAACTTCAGATGTGAGGTCATACAAGGAACTAAGTCAGGATTCTCATTTTCAAACATATCACAAACCCATATTAAAGGAAAGTGGACTACTTAAGCTTTAGAAAAACTGTTAGGCTTCTAAATTTCCCAAACTTGAGCTGTGAAAGAGATATAGTTCCCAAGGAACATAGAGGTATTCCTTGACTTATACCTTTTTTCTTCTTTCTCTTTCTCTCTTTTTTCTTTTTTTTGAGACAGAGTCTCACTATGTCACTATGTCATCCTCAGTAGAGTGCTTTGAAGTCACAGCTCACAGTAACCTCCAACACCTGGGCTTAAGCCATTCTCTTGAGTTAGCCTCCTGAGTATCTGGGACTACAGGTGCCCACCCACAATGCCGGGCTACTCTTTGGTTGCAGTTGTCATTATTGTTTGGCAGGCCCGGGCTGGGTTCAAACCTGCCAGCCTGTGTGTATGTGGCTGGTGCCGTAACCCCTGAGCTACAGGCACCACCCCTTGACTTATATGTTGATAAATACAGCCCATCATTCCCTTGTGAGGTTGAAAACGCGTTTCACACGTCTAACAGACAAACCCTGCAGCTTATTCTGGCCCACCCAGAACACTCAGATTAGCCTCCAGCTGGACAGACGACTCCAGCACGAAGCTTTATTTTGTAATGAAGTGTTGAATATCTAAGTATCTCATGTAGTTTACAGAATAATGTCCACTATACTGAAACTCTGACGACTACACACTATGGTGAAATAGGAAAATGGGAGGTGAGACAGCCAGGGTGGGGCCGTGCGTGCTCCCCACACCTGTTCAGGTGAAACTGAGACCACGAAGAACAGGAAGGACCTCTCAAAGCTTCTCAGTAGGAGCCACAGAAATGTGTAGGTTAAAAAAATCCCAGAAACTCACTCATGGAGATTACTGGGACTAGAGCAGGTCAGAAAAAGGAAAAATAAACAGCAGTGCCCTTGTGAGCGCAGCCTGTTCCTGAGAGCAGCAGGGCGCTCACTTCACCTCCCCTTCTAAGCTTTGGACCTTTCTCTGGAGAAGGTACTACTCCTCCACCTTTATTCATACTAAAGGGAAATAATTTGTTCTTTTTTTTTAAAGGCAACTATTCTTTTTAATTTCATATGCTGTACACATGTGTACAGAATTCTACTTCTTGTGGCTTTTAGTGAGATTTTTCTAAATACTCAATTGTATTTTTGGTGTATAAAGGTAAGATTTAGAAATGTATAAGTACTTGTTTCATTTTAAACACATTCTCTCTCTCTCTCTCACACACATACACCAAAACAAAACAAAACAAAATACTGGCTTTTAAGACATTTTCCCCAGAGGAGGCCTTCCAGATCTCTTTCAGTGATTAAAAGCTGAACACTGACTTTCTTTTGCTCCGCCTTCCTGAATACCTTTGCTAAGCAGAATGGTAGGCACATATGAGAGTGCACTTAAAACGAAAGAAATTATATCTTAAAAATATTATTCATATTACAATGCTAAATAATATGTAGAATGTTTTAAAGAAGTGTTAATTGAATGGAAGTAATTACATACCATTCAGTCAATACAGATTAATAAGATCTATGTCAAAACCAAAACCTAATTTTAATTTGAAGTAATATTCCTGTTTGAGATAATCTAATACAGAGCCACCAAAGTTTACAGGTAGCACTGAGGATCATAAATGGCACTTAAATTCTGTAGGATTCAAATAAATTCTGGACTTCTAGTTAGTAGCTCTTTAGACAATCAGCCAGCTGGAACCTATGGTTCTTCATTCTAAAATGCTCCTAAATATTTATATTTCAAGTGTCTTGTTGTTATGAAGTGGGAAATATGCTTGTCTCCTTGCACAATACGAGGCACGTGGCAGGAATCTAGAAAAGCTAGTATACCCCTATTCGGTAGTTTCTAAAAATGGAATTAAT
>NW_003852572.1:3133320-3146220 GCF_000181295.1 Otolemur garnettii | reverse complement strand
TAACTTTATAATTCTAACCTTTTAATTCCTTTGCAGTATATATATATGTATACTGTATGTATACTGTAAGGCAGTCTTCTAATTTTTTGAGACTAGGGCTGGTACATTAGCCATGCTTGTCTCTAAAGCCAACTCAAGTTTCTAGCTGAGTGACTTCAACATGGCTTCAGGAAAGGTCATTACACAGAATTTACTACCAAACTATAATATACTGGAATTTTCTCTTTTATGTTTTGGAGATGATATATGTCTAGTTTTTAATAGAAAAAAAAATGGTATGAATTTTGGAATGCCATACCTGAACCAAATTGATTAGAGTGTCTCTGAAGTGTCCTGAGGTCTCTGAGTAAATGTCCTCTTGAAGGTTACTGCTGTATTCTGTATAATAAACCATGTTAAAGATATAATCATATCTTTGGAACCATGAATCAATGTGCTTTGGATAAGTTAATGCTACTTATCCAAGTAAGTGCAGGAAATATTGTCTATCTGTTGACATTTCTTTGTAAATAAAAGTCCCCAAAGAAAGGTGCCACCTAGTGGCGACATAGGCATAGGTCTATTCTTTAAAAAATTACCTGTACTCCAAAATTAAAAAACAGAATTGAGAGTCATTTTATATTCTCCAGTTCTCAAAGGTCAGAGCTTTGCATTCTGTTGCCATAGACTTCCACAGAGTCCAGAACTTTTCTCCAGTACTTATTTTATATTGTAAGTGAAAGTTGTTACTTCATTCCCCTGGAAAAGTCTTCTTTTTGTCCAAATGCAATAGAGGTGACTGTCTGAAACATTTTCTTAACATTCAAGGTTATATAGCCCATAATGTAATGGAATTTAAGGCATTAAGCCCTTTGTGAAAATGAATATAGTTGCCCTGCCAACTTCTAAATATGAAAAAATTTGGTTTTAAGGACTATTACAAGGCTAATGAAATTTATGTAAAGCAAAGTACATATATTTATAGATTTCACTGAGCGATAGCTACAGATTACTTTATTTTGTCTATTTTGAGTTAAAGTGCCCCCTGAGCTAAGGTGCAGGGAACTTCCCTGTCTTAATGGAAACATTCTCCTCAGAGAGACTTGTAATTATTTTCGTACATAATTTGCTTAACTTGATTGTCTGGAGAAATGTTTACCATCAATTTTACTTAATAGGTTAATTGGTCTTGTGTGATTCATATTTGAAATGTAAGAAAATTCTTCAAAATACATGAACTGGAATGCTTTATTTGCTACTTAAAAATACGAAGTTCATATATGAGTAAAATATACTCATATATATATATATATTTCCTTACGCAAGCAGTAGGCTTCTCTCATCTGGAAAATTTCTCCATTTGTTCTTGAGGCTAATATATCTATAAGGCAATTCTCATCTGTGCCTGCTCCCTGGAAAAATGAAAGAAGAGAGAAATATAAAAGCATTTTTATTGGGAATAACAGTGCACCTTATGAAGAGCAGCAGGACCCAGCGTAGTCAGGGTCTGAGAGGTGGCAGAGAGGAAAGGATGTTTGGGACAAAGGCCCAGTGTCAGTCTGGTTATGCCATTTACTAACTGTCTGACTCTTAGGAGATAATACATTTATTATCTGAAAGACACTGTTCCTTCCTTTAGAATAAAACTGCATAGGTATTTCTAAACAATGTGGAAAAAATGTTTCAGCAATGCTCACGGCAATGAGGATTTCCATTTGCTGTTGGAATATCAGGTTTTAGCAAGCTGAAATTAGAATGCGGATGTTCTCATTTTCCAAGAATGTTTTAGGGATCTGTCTCTTCTTCTCCCTAGATGTGGAATTTTGTACCATTTGCCTGAACATTTCCTTTGCAGGGCCTCTTGCAGACATGTACATGTACTGGCTTGTGACCGTGATTTTACAGACAGCACACCTTTTCAGAAAGGCACATTTATCCTTAGTCTTCTATAAACTGTTGATAAAATATACCAGCTTCATCTAAACAGCAACATATGACCTTATTCTTGTAATACTTAGGCACATACTTTTGCAAGAGGTAGAAATCGATGAGATATTCATTTAAAGTTATTAAAGTTCACAAGAATTTTAGGCAATTCCTATTCTGATCATTAGCATGATGGCCGAAATCCACGTTCCTATAAAATTTTTTTCCTGTTGCTGCTTTCCTGTTACACACTGTTTACCCATCATGGAGCTGGTCATTGGCAGACATCATAGTGGAATATTTCAACACTTATGCAGGAGTTTCATATCAGCATTTGGAAGTAAAAGATCTTCCCTCTCTGCTCCCTGTCCCTAGCCAACAAAATCTTAACAAATCCATAACCAATTTATTTCACGGACGTGACTTTCTTATAAGAAAGAGGTATTATAATTCTACAAAAGTAAAACTCTGATAGATTGAGCAATTGTTTTTGTAAAAGACTAACTGAAGTTCATAAAAATAAAGATGTTACCTATACACTGTCTAAATCAATACCTTATTTTGACTTGAGCCAAATTTTAACACATAATTTTAAAATATTTACATGATTTTTAACATAGTCTCCTCAATATGAAAATACATGTTGAGAACAGGCAAATCTGAATAGCCCTGGAGGCGTATTGATTCTTTCCTTTTGGTAGCTCAACACGGACCTGGCTCAGGAAGTCTGAGTCTGTAAACAGAAAAATTGGTGACTCCAGCCACTGGTCTCTGGAGGCCCCACCAGCTAACAAGGCCACTTTCTCTGACCATGTTATTTTCACTGTTACATCACAGTTTAGCTATTCCCTCTGCTCTCCTTAATCATATACATGTATAGGAGTGTCGGGGGATAATTTTCCCTCTAGGAATATTGTCCTATAGCTGTACAGGTTTACTTTTAGGTCAGATCACCTTCATGGCGTGCCAGAGTTCATGAGCATCATAAGATGGTGGTGGGTACATGAGACCAACCATCACCTCCTTGAAGTGATGCGAGAGCTTCTCTTTCAGATCCCCAATCAGGTCCTATGGAGGAAAAATATATATATATTTTTATTACATCAGTTCCTAAACAAGACATGAGATAATTGGAGAAAATTTTCTAGTAAGATTTACTTTTCCTTGTCATTTTGCATAAAACAAGTCAATGTGAAAGACAGAATCTGGGGTTTCTCACTGATTAAGGTTTTAGGGCTAAGACTGAGCAAATCCAAATCTGTGGTCTTTCCAGGGTTTAGTAATTTCTACAATTATATTTTTATTTTTTATGTTATTTTTGATTAGCCATCAACATGTTATTCTGTAAAGATGCTTTTGAGTTGCGTGGTTATCTAAATAATTTATGAAGGAAGAGAATAAATATAACATTTTTGTCATCTGTTAAAAACTTCCTATATCTTGGGGTGACGTCTATGGCTCCGTGGGTAGGTCATCAGCCCCGTATACTGAGGGTAGCAGGTTCAAACCCAGCCCCAGCCACACTGCAACAAAAAAATAGCCTGGCATTCTGGCAGGCACCGTAGTCCCAGTGACTTGAGAGGCTGAGGCAAGAGAATTGCCTAAGCCCGGGAGTTGGAGGTTGCTGTGAGCTGAGACTCCATTGCCCTCTACAAGGGCAATGAAATGAGACTCCGTCTCTAAAAGGAAAACTTCCTATGTCTTAAATTTATTTTTGAGTTAAAAGACTTTCTATTTTATTGAGATATAATACACTAGGTATGACAATTGAGTTTGTGAATTTGCTGTATGCACTTACATTGGCAGCACTGTACAAATAACTTAGTGATATTTCATAACCTTGGTATATCCATTAATCATTGTCTCTCAGTTGTGTTCATGTTGACATGTGGGGGTGTCTTTCTGAGAGGCATTCGCTATTTCTGTGTTTTTGTGTGCTGCTGTGATAATGTCAGAACTTAATTAGAGCAACAAATAGTAAATTTCTATTCTAACATAGCAAGAGTGGAAATGAAATCAGGAACACATTAGTCCAACTTTGTGGTAATAATGGCATGAAGAAAACAGCAGTGTACAAATGGATTAAACGTTTTTCTGAGAGGAGACAAAAACATCACCAATGAAGAGAGGTCAGGGCAGCCAATAATGAGCAGATAAATGAGCAGAAGTGATAAAAACATTACAAAATTTAATTGACTTGAGAGCCAAAATTATCAGCTGTCTGTGAAAGGCATACCAGGTCAAGTAACATCAATAGGTAAACACTTAGGAAAATCGTAACTGTGAATCTGGGCATGAGAAAGGTGTGGCTCTTGCATCACAATAATGCACCAGTGCACACAGCACTGTCTGCAAGGGAGTTTGTAGCCAATAAACAAATAACTGTATTGGAACACCCTCCCTACTCACCTGATCTGCCCCCACAATGACTTTTTCTTTACCTGAAGATAAAGGAAATATTTACAGCAAGAAGACATTTTGATGACATTCAGGACATGAAAGGTAATACGACATCAGCTCTGAGGGTCATTCCAGAAAAGAGTTCCAAAATTGCTCTGAAGGGTGGACTAGGCACTGGTGTCCGTGTACAGCCTCCCAAGGGGATACTTCAAAGGAGATGGTAGTAACATTCAGCAGTGAGGTATATAGCAATATTTTTAGGATGGGTTTGGAAGCTTAATTTTGAGACTCATGTGGACAATGAAATGCACATATTTATACATTGGTGATGCCATTTAAACAATCAATATATTAAATATTTTCGTAACATTCAGAAATTCTTGTGCCTCTGTGCTGTCTATTCCTCTTTTCAATGAGATCTCCAGGCAACTATGATTTATGTCATTATTAATTAGTTTGCACATTTTAGATGATTTTATAACTGGAATTAAACACTATATATTATATTTGTCCATTTTTATAACTCAGAATAAAAACTTTTGATATCCACATGTGTTATATGCTTCAGTATTTCATTTGTATTTATAGACAGTAATATTCTGCTGTGTCACTTGTTAAATCATTCACATGGTGATGAACATTAGGTTGTTTCAAGATTTTAGCTATCACAATAAATCTGCTATAAGCATTCATGTACAGTTCCTTTTTTTGAGAAAGAGTCTCATTCTATCACCCTGAGTGGAATGTTAGATGTCATAGCTCACAGCATCCTTAACCTCTTGGGCACAAGTGATCCTCCTGCCTCTGCCTCCTGGGTAGCTGGGACTACAGGTTCCCATCACGATGGCTGCCTGGCTAATTTTTCTATTTTTAGGAGAGACGGGGTCTCGCTCTTGCTCAGGCTGGTCTCAAACTCCTCAGCTCAAGCAATCCACCTGCCTTGGCCTCCCAGAGTGCTAGGATTACCAGCATGAGCCACAGCACCCAGCCCTCATCTTTATAAAGTAATATGTTTATTTGTATTTATTTAGGAAATCACTAAAAGTGGAATGGCTGGATCAAATGGTAAGTGAATGTTTAGCTCTTTAAGAAACTGCAAAGAGTTTTCAAAAGTTTCATCATTTTATATTCTCACCATTAGTATATCAGTGAGTTGTTGCATCTCCCCACTGACCCTTTGTATTATTATTATTATTATTTCAATTTTAACTTACCAGTGGTAGTGCAGCAGTATATAATTATTGCTTTTAACATCATTTGTGTAATAATTTTAAAGAACTCCTGGAATGGTCCTTAAAAGTCATTGTATCAAAAACCATAGGCAAAGAATTGTCTTTTTTATATGGACAATTAGTGTTTTAATATTTCTCAGAATTACTGTTTTGTTTTAAATTTACTTCTAATTGGTAAAAATTCCCCCAATTTAACAGGAACAAAAATACAATACTCTTTAATATTAGGTAGATGTTTCACTCTAAAAAACACAATCTTTTCATAAAATTTCCAAACATGGAAAAATCACCTGTCGTATTCTCATTAATTATCTCAAACTGTGAATGATGCTTAACTGAAAAGTGTTCTATAATGTATTATAATTTGAAAATTCTTTTTCACTACATAAAGGCCCATTAAAAAGTAGTTGGATGTCTCCTTTTGCCAAATGAAGATATAACTGTCACAAAAACTTTCTGATGATGTCAAGCAATTTAACACATGCTATTGGAGTCTGATAAAAAGGGAAGACATAAAAGATTAAAAATGTCGAAAGCATAATAGCTGAATGGCTACCAAATTTAAAATAAATTATAAACATAACAACCCCCCAAATTCAAGCAATTGCAGGCACAATAAACACTATTATAGGTACACTCAGGCCCATGATAATCAAATTGCTGGAAAAAAGGTGATACAGGAAAGTCTTAAAAATATTAATGGCCAGAGAAAAAAGATATCTTGTATCTTTTAAAAGACATGAGAATAAAGAAGAGTGTCATTACTACTGACTTATCTCCCGAAATTATATTAGACAGACACAATGGAAAGTACTTACAGGTGAAAAGGTGAAAAAATAGCAATTTAAACTTCTATAGACAGCAAAATATTTTTCAAAAATAAAGGTGAAATTAAGTTATTTTCTGGTAATCTAAAACTTTCAAAACGTGACACCAGCAGGCAATATTAAAGGGAATTATTTGGAATGGAATGGAATGAAAAATTTCATCTACCTAACTGAAAAAAAAAGAGGATCATAACTGTTTAATACATACATAAACCAAGAAGAGTTTAACTTTTTAAACAAAATCTTTTTAAAAGATGTTACATACATTTGTTTATAACAAAAGTGACAATGTATTATGTGATATAAATATGTGTAAAAGAAAAATGTGACAATAGCCTAAAAGATCAAGGAAGATGATATTATATAGTTATAATGCATTAAACTTACATAAAATTGTTATATTATTTAAAGATAGACTTTCATAAATTAAGGGTACATTTTACCAACCACAGTGCAAAATTTAAAAAGCAAAACACACAAATATAGGTAATAAGGCAATAGTGGATCTAAAATGAGCTCCAATCACAAGATGAATTAGTCCAAAAGAGGCTAAGAAAAGAGAACAGAAAATATGAAATTTAAATTTAAAATAGGTAATAGATGGTGGTAGGTCTGCTCAACCATTGACAGTCATGTAAAAGCTAGCCAAGAGCTGGGTGTGGCAGCTTATACATGTACTTTTAATGCTTTCAAAGGCTGAGATGGGCTAAGCACATGGGCCCAAGAGTTCACATCCAGCCTGGCAAAAAAGCATGACCCCATTTCTAAAATAAAAAAAAAATAATAATTCAGCTGAGCATAGTGGCTGGTCCTGTAGTGACCTAGCTGCTTGGGAGGCTGAGGTAAAAGGATAGCTCGAACGCTGGAGTTATTTGAATATCAAACAAAGTACACTTCTGAGAAAAGAAAATTTCTATGGATGAAGAGGGGTATTTCACACCGATAGAGGATCAACTCATAAATTAGAATAAAATCCTACATGTATATTTACCAAACAACGGAATTTTGAAATATATTAAGAAAAAAATTTGACAAAACTGAAAGGAGAAATCGAAAAATCCACAATTAGAGATTTAAAAAAATCTTCTTTCATAGTTGATAGAAAAGTTAGAAAATAGGTAAATGATAATAAGATTTAGCCTTCACTGTCCAACAAATTGATATTTATAGCACACTGACCATTAACAACAGAATACACATTCTTCCCAACCACACATAAAACATTCATCATGAAACACCAGATGGTGGGTGAAAATAAAGGATCTCAAGAAATGTATAAGAATTTAAATCATCTACAGTATAGTCTCTCACCACAACTTAATTATTTGTGAAATTAATAATAAAAATATATCTGGAGATTCCTAGATATTTGGAAATTGGACAACATTCATCTATATTACCCAAGGACCAAAGATCAAATCACAAGGAAGTTGAGAGTGCTTTAAATTCAAAGGAGGTGACACAACATGCCAAACTTTGTGAAAGGTGGCTGAGACGGTGCTTGAAGATAAATTTTTAAACATAAAATAAATTACTGAAGCTTTCATTTCAAAAGATCTGGAAAAAAAAGAATAAACTAAATCCAGAAAAAGAAGAAGGTAAAAAATCTGTAAGAGCAGAAATCAAGGATACAAAATGATACGTATTAATGAATACTAGAAACTGTCAATAAAATCAAATTCAGAGTTTCTGAAAGGTTCGATAATGTTGGTAAAACTCTAGATCGGTCAAAAAAAAAAAAAAAGAGAGAGAGAGAGAGAAAATACAATTACCAATAATGGAGATAGATTTGCATGGCAGATATATGTATTACAGGCATTAGAGGCATTAAAGGATAAGAATATTACAAACACATTTATGCCACTATATTTTAAAAATGTAGTTGAAATGGACAAATTATATGACAGATATAAATTACTAAAACAGATTTAGGCTTGAATAGGAAATCTGGATTACCCACTATTAGTGAAAGAAATTAAATTTATAATGAATGCCCCTCCCCCAAATCTCTGGTGGACTCACTGATAAAATCTATAAGGCATTTAAGAAAGAAGTAAAATAAACCCTACACAAAATCTTGCAAAAAATAGTAGCTAGCAGAAGATTTCTTAATTTATCGGATATGGCCTCATTTCCCTAATACAAAAATCAAAAAAGACTTCACAAGCAAAGAAATTAAAGACTGATACCCTTTATGAACATAGACACAAAAAATGCCTTTTCAGATATTTAAAAGTCATATCTAGCAATACATAAAAAATGACACATAATGATCAAATAGGGTTTTTCCCATGAATGCAGGTTTGGTTTGTACATGGTGGGCTCAGTATAAGGAAAAATAGCTACAAGATGATATCAATAGATATGGCAAAAAATCTTGAGAATTTTTAACACATAATCATAATAAAAACTCTTTCCAAAGGAAGGATAAAGGAATCTTCCTCAAGCAGATGGAGGGCATTTACAAAATTTCCATACCTGAGATGATACTATTGAGAACTAAATTGTAATTCTTTAAGATTGGGAACAAGGTGAGAATATTTGCTCCGGCTACTACTGCTTAAAACTGTATTAGAGGTAGACACCTAACAAAGAACAGTTAAAATTTTGAATCATCTGGAAGAAAGGAGAAAACCTTTGCAACCTGGTATAGACAAAAAATTTTAGATAATACATAAAAGTACAAACCATAAGTGAACAGAGTGATGAATTTGTATGGAAAGTGAAACTTTAATTCTTTGAAAGGAACATTTAAGGGAGTAAAAGAAAAGCCACATGTTGTTACTTCACATATCTAATAAAAGTCTTCTGCTCAGAAGATAAAAGAAACTCCTAAAACTCAATAATAATAAAACCTGATAAAAATGTGGATCCAAGATTTGAGCAAATACTTCCCCTAATAAAGCAGATAATTTGGAAATAAGCCCATGGAATGATACTTAGGACAGCAGTGATTAGTCTAAGGGAAATTAAAACCACAATGAAATACCACTGCTTATCTTCTAGAGTGGCTAAAATTTAAAAAAGACTGATGATATCAGGTTGGCAAGTGGATTATTTGCAACTATCATTTTAGAAAATATTGCAACCACTTTAGAAAACTGTTTTGTAGCTTTTTAAATAAATGTACTTAAAAATGGAAACAAAATCCAGTTTTAGCTATTAATCAACAAATATGAAAATTTACAAACATGTAGAACAAGCAGTGTTTATAGCAACTGTGTTCATGGTAGCTGCAAATTGGAAATGACCCAAATTACATCAAGAGATGAATAAATAAACAAATATTCATGTATTCATATGCTTGAAAAATACTCAGCAATACTAGGAAATGAACTACCAACACCCATAGCAATGGCTAGGGATCTTAAAAACTATTGGAGAAAGTAAATTCAGACACAAAAGAGCATCTTTTGAATGAATCCATTTATACAGCAAAGGTAATCTATAAAGACCAAGGGAAAGCAGACAGGTGATCACTTTCATGAGGATGGAGGGACATGGCCTGAAAAGGGACAGGGATGACATTTGGGGGCATTAGAAATGCTTTGTGTCTTGGTTGTGCTTGTGATCACACTGTGCTAAAGTCAATGCTTTTTATTTTATAGAAATTATACTCCATCTTGTGGATTTTTCATTTTAAATTGTCATTTTGGAATCTATTAGGTGAATATGTATGGTCTAAATCTTCAATTTATCTACTTCTCTCAAATAGATCTTCTACTGTATTCATGCGCCATACTACTTAATCCTTGGTTTCACATTATTGATCCAAGTAACTTAGCATTTTTTAGCATTTGTCCACATAGGTATGCCTTGGAAAAAGTATGAAGCCCATCATTAATATTGGTGCCATAGGGTAGGGGATGGAGGGCCATGAGAATTCTAGGAGAGAGGAAGAATTTGTAAAGTTGTTCAGGTGAGTTTAGTATAGTATCCTCTCTGGAGGTCGGATGCTTGTTCCTTTCTTTAAAATTTTTTTTGATGTTTTGATGTTTTTATTTCATAGTGAATATATTCTTGCAATGATATCATTAATAATTGCAAATTCTTTTTATAATTTACTTTTTTTAAATTTCAGAATATTACATGGGTACATGTGGACGTTAGTTCCTTACTCCAACTTAACATCCCTGAAATGCTAAAAACAAGACACAGGCATGTAGGCTGGGTTCTCATCTCCTTTTCTATGAGGGGCCCAAATAAGGCCTTAGGGGTGAGGCATTGAAACCTACATAATTGTAAAATTCATAAAAGACACAGTATAAATAAAATGAGAGTTCATGAAAAGTGTAGTTCTAAGCTAAGCCTTGAAAGATGAAGTGAGCTTTGGTCAGACAAAGGCGTAGGCTGTATCAACAATAAAAAATGTTTAAAGACAGAGAAAGTACAGTCTGGGTGTGGAATAAACGTTGCATGTGAAATTTGCAGTTAGCTTAAATAAACATTGGATGGATTTGAAATCTAATTGTTTTACAAAGGACTTTGGATGTCAGTCATTCTGACCTTCACTGTGCAGAGAGGAAAGGCCCTAATAAAATTTGATCAGGCTGGTCAGAGGGGGTCATGACTATGACAATCACTAGTATTTACTGAGTGCTTATATCTGCCAGACAGTATTCTGAGTATTACAATAAGTATAATAACTGGTTACAACCACCTAGGAAATACAGCCATCCCACCCATGTCATTCCATCCTATGCTGATGGAAAACCAGGCACACAAAGGTTGCATAACAAGCTCTGTGAACTACAAGTAAGTGATGGAGCCTGAACTTGAAATCAAACACCCCAGGCTCTTTTATTTCAGGCTCTTTTCTTATAGTATTTTGTCCACAGAACGCTACTGATGATACACCAGCAAGGTGATGAATATAGCATATAGGTGGTGACTACAGAATTTTGAGAAAATAAATCTTGTGGCAGTGCATTGAGCATGTGAATGCAAACAGACCAATTCAATATGCCTTTATCTCAGGAGGCTAAGGGACTGGGCAATTGATAGAAAGGGAGAAACATTAAAATTATCATCTTTTCCATAAGCCTTCCTCTCTCCCCAAGTAAAGTTTACTATTTATTTGCCACCATTTTTTGCATTTATTGTACTATATTTTAATAACCACACTGTATGATAAACATTTTATATCTGTGCGTTTCTCCCCAAAGCCTATCAGGGCATGGACTTTCTCACAAATTCTTCCAAATTCAGCATCTAGCTCTAGCACAGCGCTGAGCATACAAAATATGCAGAGTGTTGAGTATACATGACACATACGGGGATATAAAAACAAATGGGAGAATTGACGAATGAATGAATGTGGAAAGAGTAAAACCCTGACTTACCGATTAAAGAAAGGTAATGTTCAAGCTGGAAATGAATCAAGCATTGCAAAAGTCTCTTAATCTCTAGTCACATTGCTTTGATCACTATCCCCCAGTGCATTTGCCACAGCGTCTTCACTGTGTAAGTGTTAACACAATTTTGTACGGAACCCGAACGCTAGCGGCGGAGCCCACTGTAGACCGAGGCCTACAGTGGCCACGAGGTGGCGCTGGCGTCTTTGTCTTGTAACGTGGATGGGCGCGCGCTTGTACATAGATTGAACTGACTTGGTAAAAATCAATAAGTAAATAAATAAAACCATGAAATAGTATAATTTCAGGAAAATAAAAAACATCAGATATTATCTAACGCCATTAGCATGTACAGGTTGCGAGGTAGGGTGTTTTCATTACAAGTTTGTTACCTGACCTCGGTGTAAACTTCCCTGTCTCCAAAGGGGAAATAATAACAGCACCTACTCCTGTAAAATTCTTAAAATATTTTCTGGCATATAATAGGCATTCTAGAGTGTCTGACCTCTTCCCTCCTCTTTCTGTGTGTTTCTCTGTGTTTCTACCTCAGCGTTTTGACTGTGTTTCTTCCAACTTTTACTATGTCCGATTGTCAAGGAATTCTGTTGCCTCCAACTTACAAACATCTACAAACCGAGGAATTGTCACCACTTTACTGCTGCAGCCCTGCCCAGGCTACCGTCATCATTCCCAGGACCCTGCAAATGCCTTTCCCTTCCGGCCTCTACCCTGTGGTTTCTCCTCAACACACTAAAAATAAAAATCGGGTTAGATACTCATCTGCTCAGAATGTTCCTTCTCACTCCAAACTCCAGAATCAGCTATTTATAGTTGATCTCAGAAGAAAGTGAGCACCTCATATGTTTTATTCCATGAAAAATGCCAAAATCCTTGTACAGGTTCACAAGACACAAAATGTTTGCGTTCCCTTCTCTGCCCTTATCTCCTCTTGCCCCTGTTTCTCTCCTCCAGCCACAGAGGGCTTCTTCCTGACCTGGAATCTCAGACATGCTCCAGTCTCAGGGCTCTCCTTTTGCCCTTCACTTTGCCCTCCGTGTTTTCTCTAGGTATCCACACGGTGGGCCCCTCCCTACCATCTCAGTGAAACCTGCCCTGGTCACCTTATTTAAAATTATACCTGAATCCCAGCGCTTCCTGTGTTTCTTACTGGCTTTTTCTTTT
>NW_003852572.1:3053631-3133155 GCF_000181295.1 Otolemur garnettii | reverse complement strand
TTTTTTTTTTTTGGTTGCAGCCATCATTGTTGTTTGGCGGGCCCGGGCTGGGGATTGGAACCCGCCACCTTAGGTGTATGTGGCTGGCCCCTTAGCCGCTTGAGCCACAGGCGCCGAGCTGCTTTTTCTTTTTCTTTTTCTTTTTTAAAAGCATTTACTGCCTCCTCACAGTTTTTACTGATGCATTATATGTCTTACCTCGGTGGAGTGTGAGCTCCGTAACAGCAGAGCTTTTGGTCTGTTTTCTTCATGGATATTTCACCAGCCCCTAGAAGCACACCTGCTACATAGTTAAGTACTTGCAAAACAGGCACAAAATAAATGAATAAGTGAATGAATAAATGAGGACCACATGTAACTGAACAGTTATTTGTTTGAAGGCATTCCTGACAAACATCAGGTTTTCCTTACAACCCAAATACACCATTTTTCCAACAGTGTATGTGATCTTAGAAGAGAGAGAAATCCATGGGTATAAAAATCATGAAAATAATGAAAAGGACACCTGAAAAAGGACATCTCCTTTTTCTGGAGAAGGCAGAGAAATACAGGAATTGCAATGACAATACATTGCAAAATGTGGTCAGGGCTGCAGTAGTGGGAATGTTACTATCCTATCAGACACTGGCAAGGAGATATTACTTTCCATTGCAAAGATAAATATTGAGTAATGTGTTTAAATAACTGAACATTGCCAACTTCAAAGAAGAGCCTTCAAATAACCTCTAATTACAGTCTTAAATTCTTACTTGGAGTTATACATGTAACTTTTATTTATTTATTTTTATTAAATCATAGCTATGTACATTAATACTATCATGGGGTACAGTGTGTTGTTTCTATAAACAGTTTGAAATACTTTCATCCAACTGGTTACCATAGCCTTCATGTCATTCTCTTAGTTACTGTGTTAAGACATTTACATTCCATATTTAGAAAGACTCACATGTACCCCCATAGGATAAACCATAGACATGATCCTACCAGTTGCCCTCCCTCTGCCCGTCCTCCCCTCTCCCCTCCCCTCCCTCTCCCATTTCCACATATTCTTGGGTTAAAATTGGGTTATAGCTTTCCTATGAAAGCTATAAATTACTTTCATAATAGGGTTGAGTATATTGGATACTTTTTCTTCCATTCTTGAGATACTTTGCTAAGAAGAAAATTCTCCAGCTCCATCCACGTAAACATGAAGGAGGTAAAGTCTCCATCTTTCTTTATGGCTGCATAGTATTCCATAGTATTCCATAATTTATTGATCCATTCATGGGTTTATGGGCACTTGGGCTTCTTTCATGACCTAGCAATTATGAATTGGGCTTCAGTGAACATTCTGGTACAAATATCTTTATTGTAGTGTGATTTTTGGTCTTCTCGATATATATACCTAGTAGAGGAATTATAGGATCAAATGGCAGTCTATTTTTAGTTCTCTAAGTGTTCTTCAGATGACTTTCCAAAAGGGATGTATTAGTTTGGAATCCCACCAGCAGTGCAGAAGTGTTCCCTTTTCTCCACAACTACACGAGCTTCTGTGATCTGGGGATTTTGTGATATGGGCTAATCTTACTGGTGTTAGATGATATCTCAAAGCCGTTTTGATTTGCACTTCCCTGACGGTGAGCATCTTTTCATATACCTGTAGGCCATGCGCCTATCCTCTTCAGAGAAGTTTCTCTTCAAGTCCATTGCCTACCCTGAGATGAGGTCACTTGCTCTCTTCTTGCTAATATGTTTGAGTTCTCTGTGGATTCTGGTTATTAATCCTTTGTCGGAGACATAACCAGCAAATAATATACCATGCTCATGGCTGGGAAAAATTAATATTGTTAAAATGTCCATACTACCTAAAGCAATATATAATTTTAATGCAATCTCTATTAAAGTTCCATTGCCATACTTTAAAGATCTCGAAAAAATAATACTTCATTTTATATGGAATCAGAAAAAACCTCGAATAGCCAAGACATTACCCCGAAATAAAAACAAAGCAGGAGGAATCACGCTACCAGACATCAGACTATACTATAAATCCATAGTGATTAAAATAGCATGGTATTGGCACAAAAACAGAGAGGTAGATGTGTGGAACAGAATAGAGAGCCAAAAGATGAACCCAGCGACTTACCGCTATATGATCTTTGACAAGCCAATTAAAAACATTGAGTGGGGAAAATATTCCCTATTTAACAAATGGTGCTGGACGAACTGGGTGGCAACCTGCAAAAGAATGAAACTGGATCCACACCTTTCACCACTAACTAAGTAGACTCTCACTGGATTAAAGATTTAAATTTAAGACATGAAACTATAAAAATACTAGAAGAAAGTGTAGGGAAAACTCTTGAAGAAATCAGTCTGGGTGAATATTTTATGAGGAGGACCCCCTGGGCAGTTGAAGCAACATCAAAAATACACTACTGGGACCTCATCAAATTAAAAAAGCTTCTGCACAGCCAAAAACACAGTAAGTAAAGCAGGCAGTCAGCCCTCAGAATATATGTAACTTTTAAAATTCAACCTTTTCAGGGTGACTTTTCCCGGTTTGACTGCCTCTGCCTCCCTGTTTTCTAAAGACTTACCCTAAAGGGGACTGTGCTGGAGTCACAGTGTAGCCTTACATTAAGATAATGAGTGCTTGCTTTGCAAATTGAGCTGTTCTTGCACTGTTGGAATTGCAGATTACCCACGTTGCAGCTATTCTGACCATTTCATTTAGGTCACAAATAAAGGGTAATTTCTTAAACTTTATTCATCTTCTCTCTTTATGAATACTTGGGGCAAGAATTGAAGTTATGACTAACATTTTGCTTGTTGGAATATGCTTGGGAATGGTTTCATGTGCTTTTAACAAATATTCATTTTCCTATTATAAAAAATGATATTTACTATTTAAAAACTCAATAATGCAAACCTTATAAAATGAGACTTTGAATTTATCTTAATTCTACCCACCCCAGCAGTCACTATGCAAACACTTGCACTATTTTATATTATAAAAATATTTGCACACGTTCCTTTGTTACATTGCAGTGGTGAGAAAATATCTTTCAAATAGTTTGATTTTACAGATATGTTCAGTTTATTTAATTGTTCCATGTTTAATGAAAATGTGGGTTCTTATTTTTTGGGTGATAATAATGATGATGATACTTTGGTCTTCTAGATAAACATAGTTACTAAAGCTAAAATTTGCCCCCTCCAAACACTAAAATAAAATACAACAACTATTTTTCCAACAGTGTATGTGATCTTAGAAGAGAGAGAAATCCCTGGGTATAAAAACCATGAAAATAATGAAAACTGGAGAATAAGCAAGTGAGCTGACCTTGGAGATGATCTTGCAGATAATGAGTAGGCTTTGAGAACTATTTGTTTTGGGGTTTAAGACCCAACTTAGGGAATTACTTGAAGACAGGAGAATATTTTTGGGGACAACGTAACACAAGAAATTAAGTATGAAACCTCACATAGGAGGTTAGGACCTTCAAAAAAATTGCGCCTTCCCAAAGTAGCATGAACAAGGAAAAATTATCATTCACCAGTGACATAAGGTCAACAAAAATTTCTCCTCTCTCTGCCTGAGTTTTGAGTAGAAGAATATTTTCCCCCAAAATTCAAAACTTCCTTGGGCTTGAAGTTCACCTTTCTTCTACTCTTATGATCTGAGTCCTCTGTGAGAAGAAACCACCATGAAAGTCAGTCCTGAGCTGGTGATTCTCATGGAGCACCAGAAAGAAGCAGATGCAAACCAATCTTCCAAAATCCTCCCACTACTTTCCAGAACAAAATAAAAGAGTCTGACTTTGGAAAAGTCCATTTTTAAAGTTGTCATGATGAAAATACCATGGTATATACTTACAATTTCCCAGGGTGATAAATAGCAGAATCTGTAAATGGCAGGATTAAAACCCACAAATTTGAAACAATAACAACTTCAAAGAACACTATAAAAAAGCAAACTTAAAAAAGAGCAGATAAAATTTTAAAATGCCAATATATACTTTAAAGAGTAGTAATAAACAGCTGGAAATAGAATTAGTAAATTGGAAAATAATCTTTAAAAATGACAAAAAATTCCATAGAAATAGAGAAGACATAAATAAGAAATATGATATGAATGTGAGGTTAGTAGACTTGGAAGACTGAAGGAGAAGGAGAGATATTTGTCAAATGGATTTACAGTGGAAGAGGATCTAGGTAACCCCGGTGATAATCCATGGTTACTTTCAAATTAACCACCTGGTGGCTTCCCTCCTCCCTAAGTAAAGAATCTTACTGTCAGTCCCTCAAAACTTACTTTGAGCTCCTCAAACTGATGTCGCTGTTATTAACATGTGACCCACTGATTTGTTTCCAAATTATGAAGTTTTACCAACTATCTTGGACACATGTTATAAACTATAGCCAATGACTATAACTTATATAATGTACACCCCAAGAAACAGGACATCACTGGTATGAGGAGTCCCTCCCTTCTCCTGAACTGATAAAAGCCTCCAACTTGCAGCAGACTCTGGACTAAGTCAGTTTTGCTGCTGTGTCTTCCCACATCACCTTCACATTTGACTTCCAGCAAACATTTATTGAATTATTTCTGCCTCAATAGCCTTAATTTCGGTCAACATCAGAAACACACTGTTTCGATCTTATATCATATGTGACTCCTCAGCTATTTAAATAAAAATACACAAACTTATTGACTATGACAGTGAAATTGCAGAATACCAAAAACAATTCTAAAAGCAATCAGAGGATAACAGACAATCCACCAAACAAAAACGAAAAAGCAAAACTTAACTGTGACATTTCTCAGAAGTGTCAAAGGTGAGGAAAGGACATTGAAGTTATATCTCCAAAGATCTAAAGAAAAATAACTAGAACTTAGCCGGGAATTCTATAGCTATCTAATGTCTAACAATGAGGAAAAAATAAATACATTCCCAGGAAAGGACCAAATAAATTTAACATTCATTTGTTATTTTCAGAAAAACATAACTGCTAATGTTGGAAGAAAAATGAACAAAGACAATAAAAGTCATGAACAAAACTAAAGCAGCATTGACTTACTTAAACAGCAGCATAATAATGACTAATTTGGGGGAGCAGAAAACAAAGTAAAATAAAAATATTGGGCAGTATTAATATGCTGCCTAGAAATGGTCCTCAACTCTTAAAGGCAAAAACTTAAAAGATAGAGATATTATCATAAAAATTGGATAGCAAATGCCATCGAATCCATTTCAAACACTGACTCATTTTAAAAAAAAAATTGCCCCCATGTGGGTCAAAACAAAGTTAGTCAAAGCCTACAGCCCTTGGCTGTGGCCAGAAAGAATTGTGGCTCTGGTCACTGGGTCAAGAATTAACAAAGCTGAAGCATAAGCTGTCAGTAATGGTGAACTTGGCACCGACACAGGACTTTGTGTAGGCTGAAAACACTGGAAGTTCATTTGGTGGAGGTGTGCAAAGCCATCACACAGAAAACAGATGTGGGGTGCTTGCTGGTGCACAGCCACTCTCTCCCTCCCTCGCTTTCCCTCAACTTTCTTTACCTTCTGCCCAACGCCTGTTGTTTTCAGGAGAAAAGTAATTAGGGATAGGACAAAAGTCTTCCTGTTCCCGCTGTGGGACACGGACATGCACCTTTGTCTTTGGGGAGCAGAATGGGTCTAGTCTTTCTGAACTTGTTGCCCAAGTCAGAATTCTCCCTAAACCCTGGGTACACCCACATTCAGGGCACACCCATATGAAAATGATGGATCTGAGCAAGGCTTTGAGGGAGGGAGAGAACCAAGGGACCTTGTGATGGGGACCTTTGGACTGATTCACTCTACTGTTACGGTAACCTCCCCCATTAGATTTCTTGGTATTTATGTTTCATCTGCTGCTCCTGTGAATGCTCATCAGTGTCAGAGGGGAATATTCCTGCTGGAAAACAGCCACCTGTAAGAAGTGCTTCTGCCCCAACCCCTAATGACCACTTCCAGCTGGGAGCCTCTGTGACAGGTGCTGTGCTGAGGGCAGCCTCCAGCAAGGGAAGGCAGCCTCTCAAAGGTGCCCCTTGTGGTTTCAAATTGTTGCCTTCCTGACACAGCTTCCAGGTAAGTCACTTTTGGAAGCAGCACTCAGCTTTCTGTGGGCTTTTTATAAAAACAGGACGCCCAGCCTGTGGAAGCCTCACATGCCCCTCTAGGGTGAAGCCGTGGGACTCAGTGACTGGCAAGGTGGGAAGAAACCAACCAGTCTGACTTGTCAAACGGAAACTGAGCATCTTGGGTTTACAGGACAGAAATGGCATATACTCCTGGAAAGGAAACTTCAACTCTTATCCTGTGGCCAAAGCAAGTGCTGATTCCTGGAGACCTTGGTCTGTTGCTGTAAATGCTGTGGCCTGGCTCATGGGTAGTTCAGATAAGCTGGCACCAGAGAGTGTTGCCTGGGATTCTGGGACTGGTCAACTCAGCAACAGCTATGCAGAACCACAAATGGTTGATTATGGCCCAAGGGCAGAAATCCAGGTTGTTCTCACAACCTTGGCCAGTGCTCCCTTTGGCCTAACACTTGGAAAAATATGAACCGCATATTAGAGAAGGATTTCTTTCTGTCGTTTGTGAGGGGAAAAAAAATGTGGCTGCTGATAATAGCTTTCCTGTCACTACTGAAGACATCCACAGTGAGTACTCACTCTCCGAGGGACTGACTAGAGCCAGCTGCTGGTCAAGCCCACACTGCTCAGATCATGTCACTGTGCCCATTCCATCATCAGACCGCACATCACAACACACATGCCATCAGGAGGCAGATGTGGACCGTGTTCAGTGTATCTGATGCCAAGATTACCGCTGTTTTCCAGCCTGGTAACTTTTGTCAGAAGTTGATGTGCCTTTTCATGATGAAGGCAGGCACAGTGGGCAGAGTTTCTCCCCTGCAGCTCTGGCAAATGAGACTGTGACATCTCTTAGGGCTCCTGTAAGACTGTGATTGTCTCTCAGGGATCCCAAAGGCCTCACAACTGTTGACACTTTTCCAAGTTACAATACTGCCATTTCGGCTCAATCTGCTGACTTCTGATGCACAGTTATGATCCTTGAATCTGAGCGCGGTGTAGTTTTTATTGCTATTTAATGCTATTGAAACCACACTAGAGTCATTTCTTCATTTTTCTTCTAAAATTGGTTTTCACATTTCTGGCTTCAATATCATTTTTCCAGATGTTTGTTATCCCGTCCATGTTCCCCCAAATCCCCTGGTTCCTAGTACTGTTACTAGTTCATCAACTTGGTAAGATCTTTCTGTCTGTGTTTCTTTTTTCTCCTTCTGGTCAACCCGGTTCAGTAAAGAAGTTTTGTTTCCAAACACAATATAATTCCTAGGAAAGAATCACCTATTCTCAGCTGCTTCTTCAGTAATGACCATGGTGAAGGTGGAAGAGGGTCAGACATGCAGATCTACTTTTAATATTTGGAATTTGGGTCAGAGCCTGTGGTTCAGTGAGTAGAGTGCTGGCCCCATATACTGAGGGTGGCAGGTTTGTACCTAACCCCAGCCAAATTGCAATAAAAAAATTAGCTGGGCACGGTTGTGGGCACTTGTGGACCCAGCGACTCGGGAGGCGGAGGCAAGATAATTGCCTAAGCCCTGGAGTTGGAGGTTGCTGTGAACTGTGACACCATAGCACTCTACTGAGGATGATAAAGTGAGACTCTAGCTCTAAAAAAAATTAAAAATTAAAATTAAAATTAAATTGGAATTTCACCCTGACTGTTCTTGAGCACAGGCTCCCTGCTTCCTCCTAAACATAACCCATAGGGTGTGCTGGGTGGCAGCCCAACAAAGGTGGGTATAGGAACTGAAATCAGTTCTGGTTCTGCCACCCTTACTCTCCTGATGGTTCACAGTTCCAAATCATAACAACAATGATCGCTTTGATGAGTGCATTTACTGTGTGTGTGTGTGGGGGGAGGGGCACAGGGCTTTCTGGAAATGTTATAAAAATGGTGTCCTATTCCTCTTACATATAACAATCACTAATAAAAGTTTTAGGTTTTACGTTGAAAATAATAGGAAAAAGATGAAATTACAGCTACTGGAATGGAGGCTAATTTTCTGGTGTTAGAGTTCAGGAAAACAACCTTGGCAGTAGGTGAGGAGCCCCCAGTCTTAGCATATTGGTGCTAGGTGTGCGGGAGACCTGGGCTCACTGTCCAAGCCTGCTGTGGATGAAACAACCACCCTGGAATTCCTTCCTTGTCCATCAAGGTGAGGTCAGCTCCATCGCTGAGACATCTTGCTGTATCTAATACCTCAAACCAAGTGGAAAGGTCACTACCAACACTTAGAGAGAACCCAGATTTTGGGGTTAGGCCTGGCCTACTGATTTATGGGATTTGTGCAGCCTATTGGGCCTAGGACCCTGGTGGTGGGGGGGGTATGTTTGAGGCCAACACTGCTCCTGTTAGTAGAAGCATTAGTTGTTTGAGACAAATTGATAAATGTGTTCCCAGCCTGGGTTAGTCAGACTAGTAGGAGTGGCCTAGGGTTTGGCATACTCATAGAAAATTTTATCAGTAGTAGAGAAGCATAAAAAGGAGGAGTAATATTGTTAGGGGATAATTCTCCATGGGTCTCTGATTTCTGAATGTTATGCAAAGTACTTTTCCAAGGAATTTTGCATAATCAATAGCCTTGGAAGGCAGAGATGTCTCTCTGACGAACAAAGGCCAGGCATTCGTTTTGTCTTTTATGAATTATTCAGGAGTCCTAACTTCATGGTTTCTCTTGTGCAGTGTGACCCACTTCACACGGTAGGTGTTATCTGGCCGTCTTCACATTGATTGTGGGAATGGAAGCTGAGGGGAGTACTTCAGAAGTGCTGACACTCTGACCACCATGATGAGTCATACTGTCTTTTCTCTCTGATCCAAGAGTCTTTTCAGCATCTCTGTCATCTTGGCTGATTAATTTGTGACTCTGTAAGTAGCTTGAAGTCTCATACCTGTCATAGTTCTTGACACAAGATTATACAACATAGTATAAAAATAGCCCATATATTTGAAGAAAATATTTGTAGTTTACAAAGCCAAGAAAGGACTGGTATAAAAATTATAGAAATTACTACAAATCAATAAACAAACCACAAACTACCAAAATAAAAATACACAAGGATATAAAGAGCTGACTTTAAAAAAACAAAACAGAAGAAACTAGCACATAAAAGAGACAAGAAAAGATCTCCAACATTACCTTTTATCGGGGAAAAATAGAAGTTAATATCACAGTGTGATTCCATTTACGCTCATAGGATCAGAGAAAACTTAAGAAGTTTTATATTACCCAATCTTGGTGAGATTTAAGGGAAATGGGAATCATTATTGCAGGTGAAAACCTGAATTTATAGAACTGCTTTAAAGAGTACTTTGAAGCCTGATAAGGCCTGGCTTTATCAGTATCTCTGATTTCCTCCCTTCCATCCTCCCGTCCTCCCACTCTCTCCATCCATCCTACCCACCCTCCTTATTTTCCTGCTTCCTTTCCCAACAGAGATTTTATGTGTTTATCCCAAGGAGAAATAATTGCCTAGACTGTAACAAACTTATGCAGGTGGTTTTCTAAATTTATAAAATTATGAATGATTATAAAGAAAAACGTTTGCAAATTAAAATTTTTTTTTCTGTTTTTTAAGTTTTCAGTTTCGCCAAAGGGAGTATATTTAACCCATTATGTATTTGGCAGATGCGATACATTATAACCTCTATAAGTTAACCACATGGGACTGTGTTGAACTGTTCAACATACTGAGGTGGTCAACATAAGGAACTAGGCGCATACTACTGACACATACCTGTGGAGGTGCATGTTTTGTCTATGAAAATTAGGTCAACTTGAAAAGGTGGTGAGCGTAGGGAACTTGTCAACTATGGAAGTAGTTATAATCCTACCATTTAAAATTATATTTAAATTATGTTTATAAAATTCATGTGTGATAAACTATGTAATGAATTTCATCTTTGGGGTATAAAACTACATCTATCCCCCTCTCTTCCAAACTAAAAGTGAGGAGTAGAGAAGATACAATACCTATTACTAGTACTAATGATATAATAATTCTATCTCTAAAGTAGATAATTTTCTAGCCAGCTACTTTATTTCTAACCAGGAAGCAGAGGGGTGATAGCAAAATAATGTTATGATAACAAGATGGGTTTGTAAAATGAATCATTTACACATTCACATCTGTTTATTAAATAATAATTGTATTAGTTTTCCCAGGCTGCCATAACAGAAATATACAGACTAGGTGGAATGGATTAAGCAATGGAAATTTGTTTTTTCATAGTTCTGGAAGACGGCAGCCCAAAGTCAAGGTGCTGGTAGGTTTGCTTTCTAGTGAGGTCCCTTCCCCTGCCTTGAAGATGGCCGTCTTCTGTCTGTGTGCCCATCCCTGGTGTTTTCTTCCTCCTATGAGGACACCAGTCCCTCTGCTTGTGACCTCACTTAATCTTAACTACCTCCCTAAATGGCACCTCCAGATACAGTCACATCGGGGGTCAGGGCTTTAACATATAAGTTTTAGGGGAACACAATTCAGTCCATATCACCAACTATGTGTGCCTGCTACTGGTGGAGGTGCTGGGACACATTAGAGAAAAAAACAGAGGTTCTTCTCATTGTAGAGCTTGTGTTCTAGAGGGAGATGACAAGAAACAAATAACAATTTTAATGGGCAAATAATTTATGTGATGAGTTAGAAGGTCATAAGTGTCATGGGCCAACAAGAGCAGGCAAGGGGACTCTGGAGCACTCTCCTCAGCCTCAGGGAAGGTGATGATTTAGCATAGATTGGGCATGGTTGACATTTGAGCAAAACTTTGCTGGACACCAGGGAATCAGCAGTATTGACTTCTGCCTTATTAAATCTGGCATCTATTTAGTTCAAAGGATTACTGAGAAGCTATGTAAGAGACAGTTTTGAGTCAGGTAATCTTGGTTCAAGTTTGACGTTGGGCAGGTCAACCTCAGCACTGAGTTGCATAACTTCTGTGTATTAAATGCACAACAGAAACCAGCATATTTCAGAACTGGTCATTCCTGCTTTAAATGTAAGATGAGAAAACTGCTTTCCTGCCGAATGTGCACTCCTTCAGGAATCACTGTCTCAGTGTCCCCTGAACATTCACAAAGGCATTCCGCCATCCCCATTCACAAAGGCATTCCGCCATCCCCATTCACAAAGGCATTCCGCCATCCCCATTCACAAAGGCATTCCGCCATCCCCTGGGTTTACTGCACTTGACTTCAGTAGACCTGCTTTGGGATGTATGATATTGATAAATGTGCCAATCAGTGGCATTCCAAGTGGCTGTTCAGCGGAGTCCAGTGATTCATTTCTGCCATGGGGAAGGCAGAGTTGATGAAACACAGCAGCTTTGCCCCATGTGAAATGTCCAGGAAGTATGCATGGAGCAGGTTTAGGATTATGCTTTACTGAGCCGCTCAGAAAATAATTCTGTCAACTCTTAATTATTCATGTTCAGAAAAAGTGAAACTGTCAATTATTAACACAGAAGATAACATATACATTCTCACTGCAGACAAGAGAAAGTGCAAGAGCTATATGTCAGCCAAATGGAAGAAGCAATTCTGAAAAGAGTGATAGCGGATGTCAAGAGGGCCTGGCCAGAGCCAAGCAATGAGCCTGGTAATAGCCAGAGCAAGGAACGTGTGGAAAGGGTCATCTGGGCAAGTGTGAGCTCATTTTAACTATAGCATGGCTAACAGGAGAACATGTCCTTTTTTTCTTTTATTCTTTAATGGAATAAGTAATAAATAAGTAGAATATAATCCCTTAGATTCACTTATTCTATAAACAAATTGCCTTTTCTATGTGAGACCCTGAGCGTGGAGGGACTGAAGCCAAGAACCCAGTCCCTGCTATTCCAGGAGATGACAGCATCATAGGCAGGACATAAAGTGAACTGACACGCGCTCATATGGCAAGTGCTGCAGTGGAATTATGCACAATGATCTCTAAACCAAGTGAGCACTTAACCCTGAGGGGAGGCCGGGGAGGTGTTTGGAAGCAGGCAAACCTGGCTGCACCCTGTTGGAGGACCCCCAGTCAGCTGTGCCTTCACAAGGTCAGTCAGCAAACACTAGCTAAGCAACCTCGGTGCGTTGGACACACATTTGTGCTAAGCCTGCGGATGAACAAGAAATGAGCTTTCAAGGTTTTAGGCTCTGGAAATGTGAAACAAATATAGACAAGCTCAGAGAACTGTCATCAGGTACACAGGAAAGTTAGGGAAATGATGCTTTAGACACGTGAGTCTGTTGCACTTGATTTGGGAGTGGCAGTGGGAAAATGACAGGTGGACAGCACGTGGGATTGAGAATCAAGCCACTGAAGGCAGATGAAGCCTGGATCAGAGGAGGGTAAGGAGCAGGAGGGGTTCCTAGAGAGAACTACAGTTCAGTAGTTCCACTGGGCTACTGGCCAGTGAGGAGGGCAGAGGGAAACAGACGGAGCAGAAAATGGGCAGGCCAGGCTTTGTATGCCTGTGAAGGCTTTGGGTTTATTGCCCAGACATATGGAAGGAGGAAAGGGATAAACATTCAAGGATGAAAGTGGCAAGTGGTGTGAAGATTTAGATGTCGAGTGACTCTGGCTTGAGCTTGGGGATGAACTGCAGGAGAAAGGGGCTGAGGGTGTCAGGGAGCAGTGAGGGGGTTAGCATTATCTCGGCACAAAATTGGTGAAGACTCAAATCAAGAGTTTGTGAAGGAAGAGAAAGAATGAGGTGAGAGGAGGAGTGATGTACTGGACTTGATAACTGGTGGTATGACTAGGGCATTGACGAGAACAGGGGCTGACAGGAACACCTGACTTCCAGAGTATCTCAGCTGAGCTTTTCCAGGGTTCCTGGTGTGGATTCCTCAGCAGAAGTAAGCATTTAACAGACTTTGAGACCTTATCTGTATGGGGAAAGGTGCTTTACTAGAATATAAATTCTTTAATAGATTTTAACTTCCTTGAGTGTTCCTCTTCATTGCTTTAATGTGCTTTAATGCAATTTTGTAGAACTTGACAATATTTTAGCCTAAACATAACCTGATATATAAAAAGCACCACTGTATGAGATATGTAAACCTCTGAGTGAAAAAAGTACTTGAAAAATGAAATGATATCCCTTATAGCACTATCCATATTAAAACAGTATTAGATTGCCAACGATATTATTTTTATATATTTTTTATGTTCTCTTCCAAATGAAAACAAGCACAAGTGTCATAGGAACATAAGTTAAGGTAACAGTTGTATCTGTGAAAAAATGTATAGCTGGTCTTTTGTGGCTTAATTCAATTAATAGCACTACTAGTAGTGGCATTTGTATTATTAATTCTTTCTAAAACTGACAGCTATCTTTTATTTCATGTATTATAGTTGTTCAAAGACTAGGGTTAATAGATAGAGTCAATTTGTAAGGACTAACTCTGTAGAGAAAGTTTTACTACAGTGTTTTATCAATAATGTTCAGTTGACTAAGTCATTGCTATTTCAGGCCCTTTTGCCCTGAAGAGTTTTTGTTCTGAATCTGTGATTTAAATGCATAACAAAAGCAAAGAATCTTTAATGGTACTTGGTTTGAAATTAGAATGTGATTACTTTAAAACACTATGGATAGCTTTGTTGCCTTAAAGTATTTTTAAACTGCCATCCTTTCTTAATGGTCTCTGTAACGGCATGCTGGAGAGAAGAATAGCTACTACAGGATTCTCTTTGGCTGAGAGTTAGGTGAAGACCTGCAGGGAACTGCAGGAAAATATGTTATTTTTTAACCTGGTGATCAGTAGGTGTTTTCTGTGCCTCCCCTATAGCTCCATACAGGAGCATGCCAAGCGCAGCACTTTCAGCTTAATTGGACCAACTGGCAGTGTAAGGTCATCACTTTTCATTTGGCGATGGGACTGGTGAGTATGAACATTCCTCCCACACACATGCATTTCATGCTGTATATCTTACTCCTTGAAACATGTTAGAAGAATATGAACTGTTTCTTTCAGATGACAAAATCTGAAAATCTTTGTGAAAAAATAATATCTGTTTTCTGAGAGTGTGGTTGGCGATTTCCCTAGAAACAGGTCACAATAAAGAGGCCTGACCTGGCCATACATTCCCTGGTACGCCTCTGCAATCAGCAGCCTTTGGGCATTGCAGCGCTGGGTTAGAATGCCGATCAGCACGTCTTTGTCACAGTCTGGAAAAGAATAATATTGGAAGATTAGTAAAGTTGCTACTTTTCAGCCATTGTCTAAGGATCAATGTCCAAGCATTATCCCTGATGGTACTTTCAAGCAGAGAGCTATTTGAAACCAATACCGGAAATCACATTGAGAGAGGATACCCAGAACAAGTAGGGTCTAAGGGAACAGAGGTCTTCTCAAGGAGGGCCCAAAGACACGGCTGCAAGGTCCTCCCCGTGGTGACTCAGCTATCAGGAACTGATATGTAGAAACTTAACTTCCTGGGACCTGGAACTGATGCTTGCTTCTGCTTCTATAAAAGCCAAGTGCACTTCTCCAGCTTGATTCAAACTGACAAATGAACCAGCCTGAGCTGGAGTGAGACCTTGTCTCTGAAAATAGTCGGACACCTGTAGTCCCAGCTACTTGGGAGGCTGAGGCAAGAGAATTGCTTAAGGCCAAGAGTGAGGTCGCTGTGAGCTGTGACTGTGACACTACAGCACTCTACCAAGGGTGACAAGGTGAGAGACTTTGTCTCAAAACAAACAAACAAACAAACAAACAAAACAACTGACCAGTGAGAAAGGTACCCATGGGCTGGAACTTTTTGATTGGAGAAAAAAAAGGAGAAGACTGAGCCAGTCAGAAGCCTTCCAGGAGTGTGGCCTTTTTAGTCCGTCTGCCCTTGCTCTGCCACCTAGGATAAAGCCCTTCCTCTTTTAAACTTGGATTTGGGGTATTCTTCTCTCCATTGGGCCTCATCATCCTGCAACAACAATCCTTGATGAAGCCTGGGTTCTTCCTATCTCCATGTTTAGTGCTATTACTACAGAGTTCCTCCTTTCCTTTAAAAAGAGTGAATAAAAAGTAGAGGGAGTAAAGAAAATATACTCTTTCTTCACCCCTTTTTGCCCCACCCAAAAAAGGCTTCCTTCACCTTTTAACTGATTAATATTTGCATGGGCACAACAGGATAACTATAGTTAACAATAACGTATTACATTATGTGGTTTTAAATAGCCAGGAGGAGGATATTGAATGTTCCTGACACAAAGAACATTATTAACTGAGGTGAGAAGGCACCATTGACCTTGATCTGATCACTCACATAGGAACATCACTGTGGGCTCAATTAATATGCATAATTCTCATGTATCAACTAAAAATGAAAAGTAATTAAGCAGTAAATTGGCACAGCATCTTTTTATTGAACAATTTGAGAGAGAAGGCTTACAATGAATATATATTAAGGCAAAATGACTGCTTTTGTTCAGAATCTCCAGAGTGGTAATGGAGAAAGAACTCATGGGAGGGCAAGGCGTCTGAATGTTTGTCTCACCTGCCAGCCACTACCACAACTTCCAAAATAAAACTGACCTCTAAGCTTCGTTTAAAAAGTTACTAATCAGTTCTCATCCCACGAACCTACAAATTCAGCTACTTTTCCATCTGTCCCATAGCTTTATAACGTAGAATAATGTTACTTTAGCATTTTCTTTAACAGCCTCATGTACAGATCAATTTTCTCCTCTTTTTCTCTGGATGTATCATATTATTAATTCGATAACATTAAGCTCATGGCCAACAGCACTATAACTCGCACTTGAGTTTCCCCTATGTAATGCAGGTATTTTCTCCTGAATCCTTTTTTGTGCATGGGAGTGCTGGACATCACTTCAGCTGTATGCTCAAGGTCATTTTAAGCAGTAAAATCACTAATAAAAAGCATAAAAGTGCAAAATTGTGGCACTAAATAGACTGCAAAATGGACTTGTTTAAGTATGAGAGCTAAAACAAGAAGGCAGAGTGTCAACCCTTGTTTGATCTCAACTAGGAATAGTGCATTCTAGTGACTAAAATTTTTCCCATCTCTTCATGTCTGCAAATGACCATGAAATCATTATGAATATTAATTTAATATTTATAACAACCCAATTAATATGCATATTAATTGGGTTGTTATAAATAAGTAAACTTCAGCAACTGGATAATTTTTTAAATATGGAATCCATGAATAATGAGGACTGACTATATGGCAGATGCATAAAAGTGGCCTACTAGGCAACAAAATTATAATTACTAAAATTTCAAATTATGTCTAAATAGCATTGGATACTAGTCAAGAAACAAACTTTAAATGTGAAGATACAGATACATTAGAAGTAAGAAGATGAAGAATGATATACCACACTATCAAAATAAATAAAGCTGCAATAGCTGTATTAATTTTAGAGCAAGAGACTTCAGAGCAAAGAAAACTACCAGGGATAAAAAGGGTCGCTACATAATGACAGAGGGGTCAATTCTCCAAGAAGACATAACAAGCCTTAACAGAAGAAACACAAGTCTCTGCAATTTCTTTTGGAAAACAGAAACAGAAGGAGTATTCCTTACCTCATTCTATCATGGAATCATTACTTTAATACCAAAACCAGAGTAAGAGTTTACAAGAAAAAAAACAAACTACTGATCAGTGTCTCTCAGGAACACATATACAAGACTCTTTAAAAAAATTATCAAATCAAATATAACATTGTATAAAAAGAAGTATACTTCACAATTCAGTGGGTTCTTATTTTTTAAATTTATATATAGGCAAGACTGGCTTAAAATTCTAATATCAAATAATGTCATCTATCACATCCATAGGCTAAAGGAAAAAAATACGATTAGATTGACAGATATAGAAAGAGCATTTGACAAAATCCAAAAACTATTTGACATAAAAACTCATGGCAAACTAGGCATAGAAGGGACCTTCCTCAACTTGATAAAGAACATCAAAAAGACGTATGGCTAGCATCATAAGTAAGGGAAGAAAGATCAGGAAAAAGGTGAGAATGTCTACCCAAAAAGGCACTGAGTGTTTCAAAAATATCCATTTTGACTTGTTTGCTCTTTTCTCAAGATTTAGGAATGTAGGTTAAAAATGATTCTAGATGTTAAGGATCTCACAGAGCTCATCTGACAATTGCTGTGTTAATAGATACAAAATAAATACAGTTCTGGGAATACATGGACAAGAGAAGTAGCTCCTAGTGGTGAGGAGCTGGAAAGTTGACAGCAGTGCCAGGGAATGTTAATTGAGAATTGTTCTGTTTTAGATTATCAGCACATTTTCATGTAACTTAAGACAATTTCTGTTGAAACTACCTATTTCATTTACTTTAGAACACATTTTTGCTTTCAAATTTTTCTAAATAAAACTCAGTAGACAGAGAAAACCTTAGGAAAGTATCTTCTTCAATTGCGCTTTGCAGGGTGAACCAGACTGATAGACATTTAAAGCATTTTGGAGCTGTGTTCTTGCGCTGGTGTGCTACAGTGGCCAGAACGACATTAAAACACAAACCTCCTGAAATACCCCAGCCTGAAACACTGATAAGAAACAAATTACGATGGTCCAAATGAACCCATATTCTGACTCTAACATTGCAAGGATAAGAAAATTGAAACTGGAGGAAGGAAAAACTTCTCAATGAATAGATCGCTGTGCTCTATATTTTTAAACCAAAATTTGCTCTCCAGAAGAAAAAGCTAATTCATAACTTTTCATTACCTTGTCTTTATGTTTTTCTAGTGATGATTTGTATTTTAAAAGGCATAAACTGATTGCAAACTCCTAAGGTCACCTTTGGAGGGTGTATTGAAAGTTCTTCATTGTTTTCTTACGGGATGCTGAATAGTGAATACAGCACACAGAGGTGAGCTTGCCCAGCAAAGTTGTGTGAAGGCCACTTTGTCTTTAAAGTTCAGAGCTTGCTTTCTCATAAAAGCCTTTGCATATTTTATGCAAACGTGTCTTTTATGTTGCCGATGTTTATCTTTGTGTTCATCAGAATTCTTCTTAAACAGTTGTTTCATTTCAGGAAACTGTATGTTCATGCCTCCATATCATGTCTTCAAGGTTAGATCTTTTTTAAAAAGGAGCCCACCGGTTTCCTCCCTTCTTCTTTCTGCATATTTTCTTTTTCTCAACTTTAGTCTCATTTATTATTGATGTTAATCATCTGTATGCCAGCCTCCAAGCTCTAGGAGTTCACCAAGCACAGAGCAAATGAAACCAGGCATTGGAAGAGCAGATGTGGACTGACCAGCTGGCTGCAATGCTGGTGCCCAGAGAAGGGCTCAAAATAGAAGGTGCATTTGAACGGATGCTTGAAATAAGAGAATGTGGATGAAAATTAGATGAGGGAAGAAAAAGCCATTCCAATCAGAGGGATTATTAGGCCAGTTGATAGGGATGTTAAAAAGAATAATAATAATTAAAAAAGGAGAAACCCTTTTGGGGAATAGCCAGAAATTTGATTGGAAGTGAGAGTAGGAAAAGAAACAGGTTAGAAAACAAAGGCCAAAGTCAATACAGACTTTCATCCTCGACTAAAGTGTTTAAGCAAAACGTGAAGATTAGGTTTGCAATTTTTCAAAGAAAATCTGTTCACCATTATTGTACTTTTCTGTAATATTTTGTCATTTCACTTCTTTTCCCAGTTTTTTGTTTAATCTATGTCTGCCTTTTGTAAGGCATCAGAGAATTTATATCCCCAGTGTAGCCTGACAACAAAGTGGAGCCAAAAAAAATTGCAACAAGAGTCAGTAGACATGATGAGACTTACCAAAGCCTTGGAGTGCACCTCCTAGCATCTGGGCATCCATGATGGGATTGAAATTGGGAGCTGGGAAGATGGTTCCTTGTACCTGGTGGTAAGAATGAGAAGGAGACTGTGGTAATTCACATTAAAGGTTTCTGTATTTTTTTCCAGATAAATGAACTGAAAGTATCTTCTTTATGTTTGATTTATATACACAGAGGCCTATTAACTAAATGTTCTAATTGTGTGTTTATTGTCAAGAGCAACTATTGGCCTCCATTGTTCCATCATCTATTTTTAAGTAAGAAACCATGATACTAGAACCGATAGTAGAAACATGTAAGAATTAAATTAAAAATATTTTTCTTCTGAACTAACAGTAAGTATTTTCTCAGGAATTAAAGGTTATTTTATAGGAACTGAAAAGATAATTGTATTAGGGTGATCCATGTCATTCACAGGAATTAAAAGTGGTACTTGGCACCGAGGCTTTTTGCACAAACAAGGCACTATGATCTTATTAGAGAAAACTGAAATGTTTGAATTTAGATTACAGGATTCATAAAAATCCAAGTGATGCACACAGAGCAGAGATTGTTTCGTGGAAGCTCAGAGCTGCAGAGGAAAACATAAATTCCTGACTGACAGTGCATTTAAATTCCCTCTCTTGCCCATAGCACATCGGCAGGACCCCTGTGACTGGCTTGTGATCAGCATGGTCCATTGTGTCAGACAGCTAGGACCAGGCAGCACAGGACCACCCCATACAACAGGCTGTCATTTGAAAATTAGTAAGAGGGGCAGCTTTCCCATTGGTTGTCAGAGTGTTCAGAAACACTGTGAGGAAAGTGCCTTCCCACAGCAGATGCGTTGGTGGGGCCCTGTGAAGAGCTCACTCAGATGCTCTCTGGGCTCTGCTGCTGTGCTATCGTCTTAGCTAAAGGTAAAGTCTTCTAGTGCCCATTGTCCAACAGTTGAAAATTAATTAATTAATGAGAACAAGACTAGACTATAATTTCTAGTTAAATGAATACACATATACCAATATCTAAACTTCTATCAAAGTGTTGCCAGAGTGTGTCTCTGCCAGGTCCTTGACCCCAGAGATTCAAAGATGAACCTGTGGACCATGTGAATAAGCAACAGGACAGAGTTTATTGATGGGAAGATTGATAGAAAGATCCATAAGCAAAAGAGGGGAAACAAGAACCCCTGGCAGTGGAGGAGGAACCCAGGAGCGAAGCCCCTATGTCTTCAGTCTAGGGGGTTAAATGCTGCTTTTCCTATCCTGTGGGCAAAGGACTCTGGGAAGTGTGTCACAACTGCCCAGGAGTCTGCAGGCAGAAATCAATCCTAAAATTGGCAAAGGGATGTGGTCCTTGAAGCCCTTGCCCTGGTGAGGGGGGTGGGGCATGTGTGCTCCTACTCTGCTTTCTGGTGACCTTGCTTGAATGTGTCCTGGAAAGGACCTGGTTGTGCCCAGAGATGGTTGTCTGTGATATGATTGATTTCTGAGCTTACCCAGGCCTAGAAATTTGTGGTCCATGTTCAGTCTTGAATGGGAGAACACTCTATCAAAAGGACTTGTAAAATTAGGAACATAAAACTGAGAATTAAATGAAGTTTGGATTCCATTTCACTCATATTAATGAGCATGAAGTTGCTATTTGAAGTAGACCAAAAACCATGTAATGAGTATGGCCTGGCCATATTTTCATATTTAGAAATACAACTGTGTTAGTGGAATTAAGCAGATTCTTTTGATCATGATACTTAGCTACATTTATTGTCTTGTACTAGGAAAACAAAACAGAAATAAATTTAAGAGAGATATAACAATTATCTTGGAGAATATTTAGGGGAAGGGGCTGATCCCAGATGACAGGGAAGAAATTCATCCCAGCTACCTGTGTGAACAAATATGTGACTAGTTACAACTTGATTGTTGGTGTATGTGAGTATCAAGATACAGAGTTGGGGATGGCAGGGACAAGATGACTGTAAAACATTTGAGATATTAAGTAAGAAAGCTATATAATTTATAGCCGGACATTGTGGTGGGTGCCTGTTTTCCTAGCTACTAGGGAGGCTGAGGCAAGAGAATCACTTGAGTCCAAGAGTTTGAGGTTGCTATGAGCTATGTGTGATAACCTAGACCCCTTTATTCCTCCCTAAGACCAGTGGGGAACAAGCCCCCTGCCCTTGAAAAGGAAACTTCTCCTAACCCTTTTATTCCCACCCCCCTAAAGGGTGGAGAAGCAGTCTGAATTAAGGAAGTATGCAGGGAGAGGTTGAGCTCTTGATGGAAAGTCCGGAGTTCTTTGGAAACTTTCTCAACTTGTGTTCAACTATGTACCTCCACTTGACACCTTTTTGAACTATGTGACTCCATCTTATGATCCATGGGGTAATGTACTTGTGATGTATCTTGTGATTTATGAACCAATATGTACCCTCACCTTGTGACCCTGCTTTAACTGCTATATTTGGTTTTTGTATTGTGCTAGCTTGCTGACCATGCATTACTATGCAGAATAACAATATAAAGAGGCTTTTCACTTGTGATTCAGGGCTGCATGCCTGTATGGTATAAGTCCCCTGTAGGTGCACCTGCAGGTGTATTAAATTCCTAATCAATTTCAATTAATTAATTACATCTGAAGTGGGGTCCTTCTTCTCTCCACTGCCGGTATTATAACATTTCTTGGAGGCCCCAGTGAGATTATTGGACCCCCACCTGGGCCCACCGCTGGCCAACGGCTCTAGGGGGAGGCCTCGGAGAATTCTTTCTCTGCCCTAAGAGTCCTCGGGCACGGATTTACGGGCTCAGGTTCCTACGATTTTCCAATTCAGTGAGTCTATCTGTCTATTCCTGTTTTTTGTGCTGTCTGTTCCTGTTTTGCATGGTACTGTTGAAGTCTGGGGACATTACATGCCTGCATGTTCCATGTTTTGTTCCCTCTGGAGGAACTAGGCTTCCTACTGCCTACTTGTAGGCATACACTGGACACAACTAGGAGGCTAGTTCTTGGGGCAGGGGAGTAAGGGCTCAAGTTGGAGGCCACCTACAGGAGTCCTTTGCCTATAAATAGGTGGAGCTGATGGCCCCTGGCAATGGGAGAGGAGCCCCCCTGTCTTACTGGACAGACTTGTTTTGGGTCACTTGGAATTTTGAGGTTTGTGGTACTTTGAGGTTATTGAGGTTTTGAGCTCAGTTCAGTTGTCAGTCTCTTCTGTGCGAGTGAGTGAGTGAGTGGGTGAAAGAGTTTATATGTAGTGCCATGGCCTGAAGGGACTATGGCATCCGAGTGGGCCTCCACCTGCGGTTCCACAGCTTAATCATACGGCTTAGTAGCAGGCCTCTCAGGGCAACCTGGAGTGAGTTTATACCTTCCCATCTATGCCAAGATAGAGCTCTCATCCTTTCTGGGATGTGGCCAGGAAGGCACTTGAATGAGAATCAGGCACAATTGTGCCTGTCTAATATTTGTCTGTCCATCTTTCTGTCCATTTGTTTCCCTCCTGTGGTGTGATTATTTGAATATTGGATATTAGTTTGTCTGTCAGAAACCACTCGCCCTGCTTCCTCTTTTTTAAAGCTGCACAAAAATTTTCTCTTCCCCTTTTTGTGCAGAAGCTTGCCAGTCAAATTCATGTTGAACTTGTTTGTTACATTTATGAAATTTGTAGTTTCCATACTCTTTTTGGCTGGTCAGGTTTTCTCTTTCAGACTTGCAGAGGGTGAGCCTTTGGTTTATTAAGTTTTCTTTTCCTATGCTGGTTAATGTGTGTGAGTCATTACTTCCAGAACTTTCTTCTCTGTCTCTTTAAAATCAAGACAGTACCCTGTTGCTTTGCTCCAAGACACGCAATGGAGTGGGTCTGAGATCAAGCGTGCTGAGAAACTCTCCTACACTTCGGTCTTGGAGAGGTCTCTGTGTTTACTTTTGACAACAGAATAATAAAAGTGTGGCTTTTCAGTAATTTCCTGATTTCAGATGCCACGCTAAAGGCTCTCCCCCGCCACTGAGTTTTAGGTATTTTAAGTTCTTTTACTTTGCTTTTATGTTAGTACAACTGTGTAATAGCTATCAGTCAGGTTTATGTTTAATTTATAGATTCTAGTGTTTTGTCTAATGTTTTCTTGAGGTCTGAACAAGACCCCAGTCTTATAACTTTAAACATCTACTTAAGTAAATCATGGGTTAATTCTGGCAGAAAACTCTTCTAAGTTTCACTCCAGGAGAGATCTTTGTGGTTTTTCTTCTTCCTATTTTTAGTAAAATTATTATTTTAAACCTTCTTAGTATGCTTTCAACATGTTAAGATTCTTTTCAAAGGTTATGTAGTTTGTTTTGACCCAGGCTATGGCCACTGGTTGTGGCTGGGCAAGAGTCTCTTTAACCCAGGGGGCAGTTGCTGAGGATTCCTCAGCCCCGGGTAAAGGACTTATTTTATCCCCAGCCCCACCCTGCCATATCATTTGATTAAATAATTAGATTTTTACTTCTCTAATGTTTCCATTGCCATTGATTTGTATTACATAGTTCCATTTTAAAGGTTCAGTGTGTTTGACAGCATGCTGTGCTGTTTTCATGACCGGTTTTGTAGTGACTCTTTAATTGCCTGCCCTTTTCTGGCAATTGAAGGGTTACTGTGAAGTTTTCTATGGATGTTTTTTTTACAAGGCTTGTTTCTCTTTTGATTGCTGGACTGCTAAAAATTAAAACTGTTAGGCTACAAAAGATTTTAAAGCTAACACCCCACCCCAAAGTCAAACCCTGGTGTATATATATCCTCAGGCAGCCTCCAGGAGACTGTGATCTCTCTGAGGGGAGGTGATCCCTGAAAACATCCCAGGGTCCCCAGAGAACCCAACACCCTCAGGAGGCTGGCTGACAACCACCCCACAGGAGGTAAGCTATTTTTAACATTTGTTTTGGGCTCAGTGCCTATGGCTCAAGTGGCTAAGGTGCCAGCCACGTACACCTAAGGTGGCCAGTTCGAATCCAGCCCAGGACCGCCAAATAACAATGACGGCTGCAACCAAAAAATAGCTGGGCATTGTGGCGGGTGCCTGTGGTCCCAGCTACTTGGGAGGCAGAGACAGAAGACTCACTTGAGCCCAGGAGTTGGAGGTTGCTGTGAGCTGTGATGCCTCAGCACTCTACCCAGGAGGACAGCTTGAGGCTCTGTCTCAAAAAAAATAAAAAATAAAAAACATTTGTTTTGGTTAGTGTCTGCACTAAATTAATTGTTGAACTCTTTGTTGTGGCTAAAGGTTTCAAGCGGGCTAGGAGGATAGCCCCAGACACACAGGCTTTAATTATAGGCTTTATAAGCTATACGCTAAGACAGAAAAGTTATGTCTGTGGAGCTGGCCCAGGGGTGGGCCCAGCAACTGACCAGTTACACCAAGCTATGCGGGCAGCAAGAGATAAGTTTGAAACCCATGTTTAGCATGCTTTTCTAATCTGACAACTCAATCACATATGACCCCGGGCTCAGCTCAGCAATGCTTCACTCAGGTGTCTGAAACTGCTCCTAAAGGGCCCAAACCAGGGCTGCCTTGTGGCCTCTTTCATTTCTAGGGCCACACTATGTGCTAAAAGTGGAATAAATACAGGGATGGGTAGTAACCTACCTAAGACAAAGCTAGCAGACTGGATCCACCTAGTAATGGTTGGACAGAGTTCATAGTTCTATACAGGGATAGAGCACTGAGGGAAACTCGGCATTTGTGCAAAGGGAACTGGGCCACAGTGAGGACAGTACTGACCAGAGCCATAATACTAGGGCCTAGGTAACTGTAAAAGCCTTCCTTATTAGCAAGTGAGAAAGTCCCAGAGCCAGGTAAGACTGGCTGGAATCATAAAAATAGAAGCAAGACAGAGAAAAAACCCTTAAAAAGAAACAAAACAACAAGAACTTTAGACAAAAGCCTCAGATTAGCCCCAGGTTGCTGTTAGCCTGTCAGAAACTTTCAGGGTACATAAGAAAGCCACAGCCCTACTGCCCGTCTAAACCCCCACTCTCATTTTGATGATGTTCCTGATGAGGTTCATACCCATCACCCAGGGATGCCACTAAATGAAAGAGGAAACCCAGTCAGCCTCTGGGGTATTAGGTTGCCCACTGACCTGTTTAAAAAAATAGAGTATATTTTAGTTCTGGTTTTAAGAATGCAAGAGTATAAAAAGTAAATGTAAACTATTAAACATTGTCAAGCCTTTGTCTCTCATGTCATTTTGTATGTCATTTGTCTTAAAGGGTTGATTTTTGTCTTAAAGACTTAATTTCAGCCAAAAGAGCTAAATTCCTTAGAAGTTTGCCAGCAATTACTAGTATAAATGTCTGTCTATTTTAATTCACTGTTTCCCATTTAACTCCCCAATGAGAGTACTCCCCAGCACCCTGACTGTTGACAGAGAAGTCATGCCTTAGAGAAAGTAATGGGTCGGGCAGTCCAGTGAACTCTGAGCAGCCCTTGAAGTTTTAAGAACCCTAAGATAAACAGTCTCTTGAAAAGGGGAAAGGAACCCAGATCTAAGTTTTTGGCATGAGTCCTTTGTCTAAAAAGTAAATAAACAGCCCTAGAAAATAGAAATACCTAGCAAATTAATACATACAGGCTCTCGTGTTAAACAAAGTTATTAAGTCTTTACTGCAGTTTTTGTTTGGGGAAAAGATTAAGGTGCATGTTCCTTAATCTAGGTAGAACTAACTTTGTTCACAACCTTATTGGAGCTAAAGGGTTTGTACCTGGAAATAAGAGTCTGATATCTGAGCCCACCTGAATCTGAAAAATAACATTCCCTGTCCAACCCTAAGTAAAACAAAAATCTTATGTCAATGTTATATTACATAAAATGTTTCTCATTTGTAAAATGTAATAATTTGGTTGTTAAAGAAACTGAATCTGTGTCAAAGGATAGGAATTCAAAACATAAGATTCTTGCCTTTTAAACCTTCTAATTATTAATTGACCAAGCAAATGAACAATTACATAGTGAGCTGACGTCCTGTTTTGAGAAGTAAAGGTTTGAAAGTAGAAGAAGTTAAAATTAAAAAGGAATTTGAAAATATCATGACATTGTGAAAAGAAAAATTTGTGTCAACACTATGTAAAGAAAGAATTTTGTATAACTCTTGTCTTGAAAAAAGGCAAGAAGCAAGACAAAATTAAAAGACAAGTGTTGAAAAAATTCTGTGCATGTTGTAGATGGTTTGTGCAAGTAGTAGATGGTTTGTGCATGTTAAAAAAAATTTGCAAAAGAGTAAACATGTGACTCAGTCAACTGTGTGCTTCCTGTAAATATTTTAACTTGTAATTTTATTAATGTCAGTGTTTTAAGCCTTTCATATTTGACAAACCTTCCTAATTCAGAACTCTAAATTTATAACACAGTCGTTGCTGTACCAGCCACATGCACTGGGATTGGCAGGTTCTAGCTAGGCACAGGCTTACAACAGAAAACCACCAAAAGGCACAACTTTAAATTTAATGTTTTTAATGTCATAGAAAGACAAGTTAAACTTATTTTATTTATTAAAATGTATTGGGAAATGTGTCAGATATGAAATGACAATTAATTTTCTGTGAATTATGGTTATACATGTTCCAATATTATAAAGCATTATAAAGCATTGGTCTGTCCTAAGGTATAAGACATTGGTCTGTATCAAAAAGAAAAAAAGTGTTTTTATATAACTAACAAGTTGTTAATGGTTTTAAACAAAAGGCAAATTTATAGAACTTTCATTGAAAAGTTGGTGTCATTGGAAAGTTAACTTGTCTGTGAATATTGCTAACCTAATTTCAAACACAACTGGTTTATTATGGGTTTTTGTTCAAAATATTTTTAATTCTGTTATTCCAGAAGCAAGAAAATAATTCTCTGGTTTTCAAATCATAACTTATGAGATAATGCACATACTTATAAGTAAGATAATTTAAAACGTGATTTTCTCTCTTTGATTTCCCCCCAAATTTAAAAGCCATTGCAAGTACTCTTAACTTCTAACAGTATAGTTATTTGCATAAGTTCAATAAGAATTTGTTTTAGTCTATAAAATAAAGGTACTGGTTATTATACCAATGCTTTTACTGGAATAGCACTTCCAGAAATATCCAGACTGTGTGAAGAACGTTAGGTTAAAGCCGAGAAGAAAGCACTTCGAAAGAGCTGGCCAGATGCCCACGAATAACCTCTCCTGATCTGTGGTAAGTAACGAAGGTCACTTGCTGACAGGTCTGGGAACCAAAATATGCTCGGGGAACCTCAAGGAAAGAGATATTTACCCAGTGGACACAGGTATCAAATGGTATAGATAAAACTTGGGCTCATGAGAGACTATCAAAAGAATACAGCCTGAGATTTCTTATAAAATTCCAGCAAAGTCAATTTAAACAAATAAAAAAATAGATAACTAATTATTCTTAATGCACTTTATGCAAATAATCAGACCCAGTATACTAAGTACAGTTTATTTTGACAACTAAGTTATTGCTGTCATTTATCTTTAATAAACAAAGAAATTAGAGAGAGAAAAATAATTTAGATGAAGGGTGTAACCCACCTGTATTGCCTTATCAATAATAATAGAACAATTGTATATAGTAATTATATTCAACAGAGGGCTAAAATTTATTACTGAGGAGCCCAGTTACTTCAATGTGAAGATGCCCTGCTCCAGCCACACACTGGAAGCTGGCTAGTCAACTCATGGCTGAAGTTTGAGGAAACTCTTCGGGAGACTTATTCACTTTCAATCAAAGATTTGATTTCTCTGCTAAAGACCAGTGGGGAATGTGATGACCCAGACCCTTTGATTCTCCCCTAAGACCAGTGGGGAACAAGCCCCCCACCCTTGAAAAGGAAACCTCTCCTAAGCCTTTTATTCCCAGCCCCCTCAAGGGTGGAGAAGCAGTCTGAATTAAGGAAGTATGCAGGGAGGGGTTGAGCTCTTGATGGAAAGTCCTGAGTTCTTTGGAAACTTTCTCAGCTTGTGTTGAACTATGTACCCCCGCTTGACACCCTTTTGAACTATGTGACTCCCATCTTATGACCCATGAGGTAATGTACTTGTGTTGTATCTTGTGATTTATGAACCAATATGTACCCCCCACCTTGTGACCCTGCTTTAACTGCTATGATTGGCTTCTGTATTGCACTAGCTTGCTGACCATGCATGACTATGCAAAATAACAGTATAAGAAGGCTTTTCACCTGCCATTTGGGGCTGCATGCCTGTATGGTATAAGCCCCCTGTAGGTGCACCTGCAGGTGTATTAAATTCCTAATAAATTTCAATTAATTAATTACACCTGAAGTGGGGCCCATCCTTCTCTCTGCTGCCAGTATTACAACACTGTGATGCCACAGCACTCTAAGAAAATGAGACTCTGTCTCAAAAAAAAATTTAAAAAGTGATATAATTAGATTTTGAATTCCAGTAGTAACAAGATTTGAATTCCAGTAGCAATGTAAAGGGGAAAACAGAGTTGATGCAGGTTGCCAGGACAACAAATTTAGAATCCCATTTGAGATATAACATAGACCAGAACAGAAACAAATAGCGTGTTTTCAATAAATACAGATTACTTGCTTAACTGAGTATAATTTAAGCCACTAATTTTTTGAGACAAATTTTAACTTAATCTAGTAACAATTTAACCTGAAAGTCAGATGCTGTTGACTCTATTTTTTTCATAGAGTGTTTTTCATAATTTATAAATTTAAAGCAAATTCCTGCTTTGATACATAAGTTTCTATTTTGTTCAGATCTTAAGGCAAATTGGGAATTTTAAACAAATAAACAGTTTTCAATGTGACTGTGAGAAACACTGTGTGTGCATGTGTTAATGTTCCCCGGAGACCTCTGTTTGGTGATGCAGGGAAAAGAAACTGCAGACGGGATGATTGATTTTAAGGGAGGTCAAGACTCTCTCAGGTACATCAACCCTGACCAACTTTACTGATTATCTTATATACTCTCAAACATTTAGTAAGAATTTAACACAGATAGAAAGAAGTGAAGTAATATCAGGAAACTGCCATTAAGATTACAATTCAGTGTGAAGGCTGTTGAACAAATATACAGTTGATTTTGTTTGGGGTAAAAACATAAAGGAGACTGGCTGCTGCTTTTGCTTAGCCCAAGATCGTTCAGAACCAAAACCAGTGATTATGATGTTAATGAGGGGAGAGGAGCAGAGAACAGCAACCGATTGCATGGACAGGTGCCCAAGCTTCCAGCTGAGACCCAGGCCTGGCCCTCCAGTGTTCTTTTGTGAGAGTGTCTCTTCATTTCTGCAGGCTGCAGGCAGGACCTCAGAGAAAGGAATTCCTTCTCAGAGCCATTCTCCTTGAGGAGCACTTGAAGCCGAATTGCCACATCTGAGCGTGGGGTGCTGATCTTTTCATGCATGTATTAGGATTATTTTATTGTTCTTGCTTTGAAAATGGACAGATTTAGGAATAGTACCAATTGCATAGGGCAAAGTAAATCCTAATACTTGTCATTTCAATTTGAATTATTACAAATTAATCAAAATATCGTCTTTGCTTCTAGTCTTTTATGAATTTATGTTTCCAAAGGGGAATAAATACTCCTTTTTTTTTTTTTTTTGTAGTTTTTGGCTGTGGCTGGGTTGAACCCAACACCTCCAGCATATGGGGCCAGCGCCCTACTCCTTGAGCCACAGGGGCCACCCCAATGAATACTCCTTTTTTTAGAAGACAGAACAAACAGCCCACATAAGCTTACTATGCAGAGAAAGCATGAGTAATTTGTACCTTTAAATAAAATCTGTTTTTATCACTTTACTTTCCTGCTGTGGTTTCTTTCAATCATGTGGGGCTGTCAAGGCTCAGATGGGGAATGCATCATCAGCAGATGTGAGGGGCCCAGAGTGCACTGGGAAAGCCTTGGGACTTTGCACCACATAATCAGGCCACTTGAGGCAATCGTAGGGGAGGACCCTACAAAGATTACAGATTTTAAGTGACTTCTTGCTCTTTCCAGACTGTAAGTTCCCAAAGCCATAGATTTTTGTGTGGTGTTATAAGTGGTGTTATATTTGATTTGAAATTTTACTGATATAAGCTTTTCAAAGTTTTTAATAGATTCCAGCATTTGGATTGCATAAATTCCTTCACAAAATTAACCGGAAACTTGGCTGCATATTGTATATTCACCTCAGTTTTCAGTAATACCTCACAACATTTATAATCCACATTAGTGGGCATTAGTTATATATTATATAATGTTATCATTGGGATTAAAATTTATGTGCAAACTTCTAGTTCGATTACATCCTAGACAATGCAATAAAAGGTAATTATTTTCTAATCACTTGATCTCAGTCAGAAAAACCCTCTCCATTCTCTTATTACCCTTACATTTCTAATGAGATAGGATTTTGGAATGTGAACTAAAATAAAATATTAAGCTCCCCCACCCCCCACATGACTAAATGGAGTCCCTCTTGGCCAAGAGGAGCAAATCAGCAAAAGCTGAGTGGCTGTCATGAGAAGGGAGGTAGTACTTGCTTCCTTATGTAAGGAGAGGAATTCCCTTATGTAAGGAGAGGAATCTCCCTCTTGGAGAATTCCTATGTAACTTACTAATAGGCCAAAGTCTACACTAGATGGAGCTTATACCATACCTGTAGGTCGCCATTTATCTTAACAGATCAATTTGAGTCTGGAGTATATATATCCCATGGGTTTCCTGTAATTAACAAAACCTCCTGGTCTGAAAACATTCTAAGCCCTTAGATAAAGCTTAATTTCTTTAACCAATTATTAAGCAAAGAATATTTAAATACACTTATAAACTGTAATAACTTGCTTTGAGATGTGCTACATTTGGGGGCCAAACCTCTCTAAGCCTTCAATGATTGATGACTTTACATATGACTCCTTGAAATTTATAAACAAAACTGTTAGACAGTGGTGTCCAACCCTTTTTCCCACTGCTGCACAGTGGAAGAATAAGAGTTATCTTGGGCCACACGTTAAATATATAAACACTAACAAAAGCTGATTAGCAAAAACAAAGTTCTGTGCATATATTTTGTGGTATCTAACACTACAGATAGGCAAAAACAGTTCTTTCAAAGTCAACCTTTTTCATCCTCAGGTCAGGAAACAATATCAAGATGCTACAGACCTGAAGCAATTGTAATTACCATGGACTTTTAGAGAATGAGTCAGTGAAAATGGAAAATGAAAAAGTTGAGCAACTAAAAGAGAATATTTCTGGGTGAAAAGAGAATATTCAAGGAGAAAATGAGAAGGGTGGGAAATAAGAAACACATTTTTGTTGTGTAGTGTACTAGAAAACAAGATGGTATGTTTTTTAATATTTTCAGCCCCCCAAATTAAAATTTAGTTGAATAGAGCATCAAGCATTTTTGATTTTCAGCCCAAATCATTTAGTACACTGATAATGTATTTTAATCCAACTTTGAGGTGGACTTTTGATATTGTCAAAAGGGAGAATGAGACCATTCACTTAAAAAAAATCTGTATTTTGATTAAATTATAGCCCATACTCATTATAATTTTATAGAATTTGAATGTCCTAAGTTTTAATAACTAGCTAAATAATTCAGAGTTCATAGGTAAAAAATATGATTTTCATGTGGCTATTTACTATATAATTTAAGACCACTTAAATATAAATTTTCAGTCTTATGTTTGGCAGCTTAAAATATTTCCTATCAATTTATTCAGTTATTCTTTGAAGAAGGTTAAAATAAACAGCTAGTCTGTATAATAGGTGGTGTTATAGACTACGGGTGGTTCTGCTACTGTAATTGAAATACACATATACAATGGATTCAGGGAAAAAGATAAGTTATGTCCTGAAAGTCCAACAAAATACCATGGGATTTGGAGGGAGGATATAACTTCAAGTGAGAAATAAGAGTTCAAGGGAGGCTTCCTGAGGAGGTTTTGTAATATTTGGTTTTGCATGTGGTAAAGAACATATGTTTACCATAAAGAACGTAGGCAATGCAGAAAACAAACAATAAAAGATGGCACTACTCAGAATTAACAACCACAAACATTTAATGAATATAAAATTTGAAGAGTAAATATTTTTAAAAGATAAAATTACTTTTTAAAACTTACATTGAAAAAACAAATACATTCAATGAAATCAAAATCTTAAGCATATAGCTAAATGAATTATTACATGTACTATAAGGCATCTGTGCCCTAGATCAGGACAGAAGCAAGAAATACTTTCTAAGAAATGCAATTTGGATAAATATGACTTAAATCCAATGAAAAAACATTAATGAAATATTGAAAGATTTACTGAATTAAAAAACTTCATCTTAAGCACTTGAAATATTGTTCTTTAAAAGTTTGCTTTCAGGTTAAGGGATAGCAAAAACATTAGAATTGGGTTAGTTTTGATATTTTATAAAAAATGTTTAAGTGTTTAATAGATATAAATAGAAACATATAAAAGATTGAGGATATTAACATTCCCACATTTCTTCTAATTCCCCTTTTCTCACTTTCAGTATTGTTAGTTGCTGTTAATATTAATACTATCATTAAGATTATTATACCATTACAATTGGTAACATTTACTTTCTGTACCATTATCATAATATCCGCAATTATCCAATAACATTTCAATATACAGAAATCATTAATGGAGTTAAATCTTAAAATCAATTATTTTACTTAAGCTTTTCTATTCTGGAAATGTTAATATTTTCTCTGGGTTTTGCCAACAAGAATGTTTTTCCCTTCAAGAAATGCTTATAAATGATGTTTTATTTGAAGTGAAAATCTCATGTTTGATTAGATCACAAGTGGAAGAATGGTCATTGTTTGGAAATTGTATGTTTTCGGGAAACCAGGTTTAAATAAAAATAATGTACCAAGTATTCACATCTGGGCATATTTCTAAGAAGAGCTTCATATCTTGCTTTTTCTCCTGTGAATCTCATCTACATGAAGATTCATGTGGATGTTTCACTGTTCCACTCAAGTCCCATCTGGTAAGTGGTCTCTGATCACCACAGTTGAATATATTATCTTTCATGAATTGTTCCAATAGCTGCCATTTACAAAGCTTCAAGTATTGCGCTAAATTGTTTCACAGCACCATATTTCATCCTCACAGCCACACTATGATATCAAAGCGATGTTATCCCCTTTTTGTAAACCAAAGGACTGAGGCACAGTGAATGAAGCTCAGGAATTCACTGCAGGAAGAGATTTGAATCCAAATGTATCTGGGTACCAAGCCAACACACTTACTTTCCCTAATTCCTTGCATCACTTAATTCGATGTGTGCAAACTTTATTGCAACAGTGCCTAATCCAATAAATAATTTGAAGGTCACAACCAAATTCCATGCTCCCTTAAACTGGAAATCACACTTTGTACAGTACTTTCTATTTCTCAAAGCTCAAGGCAGAGCAAACTGCCGAGGCTTATAAGTAATCATTTGTTTGAAGTGTATAAAAATATTTCAAAATTAATCAAAGAAATAGATATTCATATCTTTTAACTTATCCTACACTTGCTGAAATATACATTTGAGTTGCAAAGCTCAGGTTCTTGGATAGGGCATAAATCATGCGGTGTGAGATGTGGTCCTGTTGAATGGTGGCTGCTTCACAAGAACTATAAACTCCCTTGAAGATCTGAAATTCTGTGATTATATGCCAGGATTCTAGCCACTTCACTGTACCTTTATATGAGAGCATGTTAAAGGAAAAGCAGCATTATGGGTCGAGTGCATTTTCACACACTTATTACTTTGCTATAACAGCCAATTTCCAATTATGTGGATATGCAGTGTAGATTTTTCTGAGTCCTCTTACAAGGGTTTTCTCTCTGAGTTTCCACCTCATTTTCTGAGGTAGTTTTTTGGTGTTTTTTGTTTGTTTGTTTGTTTTTGTTGTTGTTGTTACTTGTTTTTTTGTTTTGAGACAGAGTCTCACTATGTTGCCCTGGATAGAGTGCAGTGGCATCACAGCTCACAGCAACCTCTAACTCTTGGGCTTAAGCAATTCTCTTGCTTCAGCTTCCTAAGTTGGGACTATAGGCACCCACTCGGCTATTTTTTTGTTGCAGTTGTCATTGTTGTTTAGCAGGCCCAGGCCAGGCTTGAACCTGCCTACCTCGTTGCATGTGGCCAGTGCCCTAAGCACTGAGCATGGGCACCGCCTCTGAGTTAGTTTTATGTGCTGACCCTATTAGCCCTCTTTTCACTGTATCATATGATTTCCAGCCTTATTTCCTCATCACAAATTTAAATGGCTAGAATTAAGAAAATAAAAGACTTTTTAGATAGTTTTACACATTGTGAAGAAAAATATATATCAGAGGAAACATTAGATAAAACATAAGGGTGTTAATAATTAAATACAAAAACAAGCATTATAGACAGGAAATATTTCCAACTAGTTGAGTTTCTATCATCTTTGATAGTTTACAAAAATAATTATCTTGTATTAGCCAGGTCATTTAAAATAAATGTTATAAAAAATAGAGAAATACAGTGAAATATGAACATAATTTTTACTTCTTGATATTGTTTCTCAAGAGTAAAAACAGAATATATCATCCAAGTGTCCTTACAGATTTATTTCAACAGTATTTTCAGAATTGTTTCCCTTCTGGTAAGTCTCTAACAATCTTTAAGCAAGACTTAAATCTCCTTCCACATTATGAAATGGCTCTGAAGCACAGATATATTCTGTTAGGCTTTAAACACCTTCCTTTGAGGGAAATACCAGCTGGGTCCTCAATAATTTAGGCAAAAGCTCCCCTTTCATTAGCATGACTCATTAGAAAGAACAGAACCCTGGTCCCATCCTGGAGCCCACTGCCAGGGAGCAGTCACATCACCAGCAATTCTCTTCCAGGTTGGCCTCAGGGATTTTTCAGGGGCTGAGAGCACAGCTAAATCAAAGTGACTGATAGAATTACAACAGCTTCCTCCCTGAAATAGAAAATACTTGGCTGCGCCACTGTTGGACTGTTTATTAGATATTCTACATTATTATTTCAGCTGAAAGAGAGAAAATGCCTATGCTTTTGTTTAATCCTTTTGAAAGCTTAGTTGCTTAGTATCCCATGCTAACAGGCCAAGGGCGCATGTTCTGTTATGTGTATCTCTGCATAGCTTTATGCATATGCATACAGTACACAATACTTACATAGCAGCTCCTGAAGTGACAGCCTTAAATCCCATGAAGTTTCTTCAAAATGCTGATGAGAAAATAAATCACTTCCCAACCAGGGCCATAGTGTGTGTGTGGTCTGCATGTCCTCCCAGGACTCTGGTTCTTCTCTCCCCCTCCCCAAAGCCTGCCTGGATTGTCCCTGGGTCAGCGAGTGTGGTGTGTGTGGATGGCCCTGCAGGGGCCCTGAGCTGCCCAGATAGGCCATGGCCGCCCAGATAGGCCATGGCCACCCATGATCCCAAGCTGGAGGAAGAGGGTAAATAATTATCTTCTTTGTTTGTATTAATCTTTCTTAAAAGTATGTATAGCTCACATTTATTTCAGTGTTTAATATTAGACAACTTTGGTCTTTATTTAGAAGTTTAATGACGTTTGGGGGAACACAAGTATGCAAGAGGAATTTAACACTTGGTTTTATCAATCAGCCTGTGGTGAAATTGTTTTCATTATATGTTCTTTACCCTAAAGTCTCTGTTTCAAAGAATCTATCTTTGGAGTTAAGTGAGGACTTACTGTGAAGTGACAGAGCCACACACGGGAGATTTAGTCTCTATTCATAAGTCAGCTTGGTGTTGTACCTCAAAATACTGAACATGTGGTAAGAAGCCATGGAGTGATGTGATTTATTCTTGCTAAAATTTTTAAGGATACAGAATATATTTATGTATTTAATCATCAGGTGTATTTTTTAAAAAAGTTATTTTGGAGGATACACTTGTTCCCCAATTGTTCAAAATCACTTTGGGAAAACTACTTTAGAATTGCCTTCAGAACTATGTGAATATTTATCAATTAATGGTAGATTTAATATTTACAATTAGTCAAAGATAGGATTAATGACATGCAGAGTAATGTAGTTTGATACTATCATTCTCTCTGTGTGTGAAAAATTCACTATGATATTAGTGAACTTAGAAGCAGTTTCTAAAATTAAATCAAAAAAATTGCTAGTAAGTTTCATAGTGTTTCATTACCAAGTGGCTTGAATTGATCAAACTTTACTTAGCTATTAGGTTATAAAGAGCATAAATTTTTAAAAATATGAATAGATTTGACCTCAACATCCCTACTTCTGGAAAGACATGCAGCATTTGCCTTCCCGAGTCCTGGCTGGTAGTTACCCTATATGGAGAAGGGTGCCAGTTTCTAATGCCACCTTCACACCCTAATGCACATTTCTTCTTAGTTGTTAGAACATCTGATGGTTGCATATTAATTAGATTTCCTCCATGACATAGTAAACAAGACATGATAATTTAATACTTTTTGTTGATTTAAAGTTAACAAAACTCTCATCCATATCTGATTTAGTAGGTTAGGCACTGAATGTCCCAGAGTATTTATTTATGTATTTATTTTTTCTGTTATTCTGGTTGTAGAGGAGGCTGTAATAAACATCACACCTCTAAGTTCTTGTCAAAGTAAGTGGTCACTGGCCTCTGTCTGCCTCTGTCTAGCGTATTTGGCTTGAAGGTATGCTGTAAATGTAATTTGTGCAAAGAAGGATAGGTTCAGGGAATACAGCTGGAATGCAGTGATTTTGTCTAAATCTCCAAGCTTGTCTTACTTCTGGTATCTGTCTTTGGGTTTTATGCACACTTGTCACTAGACTGTTCAGTAATGACTTCTTAGGTATAGATCTGAAAAATAAAATTTTTTCCTTATGCATCTACTCCACTTACATGGACTGTAACTCATCCCAAATTTCAAATCCAGTTCGAATTCTGCCTGTTATGTGAAGTCTTTCCAGATTTTATCAAGTATTATTTGTTATTTCCAGTGCATCTTGTTACATGTGGCTTTTCATTTTTTGCACCTGTCTTTACCTCTAAATTTTAAACTTCTGGAGGACAGTACCTTTCTTTTCTTGCTTTCCAAAGCATCTAGGGCAATGCCACAGATACAATGTTAAGTTCAAAGAATGTCACACAGGGGTGCCCCGCCTGCGGCCATGCAGATTATCTGAGGGATGTCCTGCTTATCTGTGGTGTTGGACCTTGCAAAAAATATGCACAGAACTTTTTTTTGCTAATCATTTGCATAATTTAACTTGAGGCCCAAGATAGCTCTATTATTCCAATGTTCAGAAGAAAAGAAAAAGGCTGGACATTCCAGGATAAAAATCTGCATTCCACACTGACCTCCTTAGGTTACCCAGTAGTTTTAAAAATTTATTGTTCATATCACCAGGCTACACTCTAACCATTTTCACCTGCATTTCCTAGCTAATCGCCTCTGTAGCCTGAGACTGATACTATTAATCTTATTTCACACATCGGGAGATTATGAGGTTGAGTAAGTTGTTTAGTCACATAGGTTGTGAAGTCAACACTCAAATCCAAATTTAACGTCACAGTTGGTGCCCTTTCCATTATAGCTGTAATTTATGAGAAATAAAATAGCATATACTATTGAGCTATTGAGGCTTTTCTTTTTTTCAGCTTCGCAAGAAAAAAAGAAATTTCCATCTACAAAGGACCCTACAGGTAAAAACAAAGTTCTAAAACCATGAGCTTGCACTTATTTTTCTGTTGGTTTGGAGAGAAGGAAAGCCATGTGTGTATGTATGTGAGTGTATTTGTGTGTGTACATGAGTGTGTAGTGCATGTGCTTGTGTGTGTACAAATGTGAATGCGTATGCATGTGTTTACATATGTGGAGTGTGTGTACATGTCTTTCTGTTTGTGTACATGTGTAAGAGTGTATATGTGTCTACGTGTGTGTATGAGCCTGTACGTGTGTGTGAGTATTAGAGGGAAGGATTTAGAGCAAGAAAGACAGGCAAAAAGCAGTCCCCGTTGTCTGGGTTGCCAAAATGTGTTGAGGAATAGAACGCCTAACACTTAATTGCAAGTTATTTGCAGAATCCCAACATAAACCCTTCTATTGTCGTGAAGCCTCAATGGAAGTGAGTTGGAGTAGCTTTTTGTTGATAGTATTTGGGGACATTGAAGGAATCAGGGTTTTCCAGAATGCATACATGTGCTGTCTTGATGCTTCCTAAAGTAATTAATAAAAAGAAAGAAAATGTAGAGCTTCAAGAAAACTGTTGACCTTTATTCCCTGTGTTCTCCTAGCCTAAGAAAAGAATCTTTAGTGAAGCAGAGTCTCTGAGGTAGAATTTTTGTGAATGTAATTAGAATCATAAAGAAGAGGGCAGTATGACTTTAGCTGTTATCTGTGTTATGCCTGTAATGAGAATATCTATATGTGGATGTGTGTGTGTGTATACATATCATTGTTACAGCATAACAACATATATATGTATATATGTGTGTATATATATGTGCACTCTATACACACATATATATATATTCTATATATATATATATACACACACATTATATAATCTAATAAAATTTAATAAACTGCTGGCTAGTTCATTAGCACTAGTAAAACTAATGGTATTAACAAATACCATTAATAATTACCAAATTCAAATTGATGCACAAGTATTTATAAATATGAACCAATCACTCAATTAGTTGCTGTCACAGGAGGGAAGCTAGTCTCATCTGTGCCTTTCGTATCTTTACATATAGACAGAAGATAATTTGTTTCCAAAGGAATCACTTTTACATTTTATTTGGTAATGTGCCTTTTCTCTTCGTAATCTACCACTCTATGTGACATTTCTTAAAATCGACTGCGCTATTTTTTAATCTTTGAAGATGAAATATCATGGAGCAGATTGAAAAATACTCCTTAAGAATAACCTAATTCATAGTAACAGGCCATTACATCCTTTTAATTTTCAATAATACGCAATTTCAAAAGAACTGAAATAACATTTAAATCCAATTAATGTGTCTATGCCCCAAATTAAATAGCAAAAAAAATGTATTTTGCAAAGTGCAATGTCCTAGAGATGAAAGAGAAGCTGTACATACCTCTACAGCTATGGAGTAGTTTAAATGGCACTTTCGTATTCATTGTCTAATTTTATGTTATCAACAAGGGTGCATCACAGAGGGTAAATATTTCCATTCCTGTGTTACATATGTAAAATTGTGACTTAATATTTATGCAAAGCTTAGAAAATGGGCATTCTGACTCAAACCCGTGATATTCCGGGCGCCTCCCCCTTTTACTCATTCTTGATTCTCACATTTCAGAATACTGATATTCCTTTCTATTTGTTCACATCTCATTACCTGGTTAAAGGATCTAATGTACACAAGTTAATCTAGAGAGTGTAAAACAGGCAATAGCTTAACAAATGTAAGGGGTTAAATGTGAGGCACATTTGCATCACTCAGTATCTACGGAACTGTTCCTGCGCAGGAACACACAGGTCCCGAATTTCACACCCAGTATAAAGATAATGCTGACATTTCATGTATGAAGAATTGCATTTCATGGATTGATTAAAATAATTCTACAAACTGGTCTTGCAGCCCTTAGATAAATAGTGATTCTAAAATTGTGGCAACTTTCATCTAATTTGGTATCTTTAGAAAAGTTAGTAATCAGTGCTCTCAGAGCACAGTAATTTCACAACTAGAAACAGACTCCTGGTGGTTAAAAGTTATTTAGCTTTCAGTAACAGAGGTCAATGATATTGTTTATCTGGAGAACTGTATATTTTCAAGATGTTAATGGGGAAAATAATGGTTCTTTTGCTTACTCATTTTTTTTTCCTTTTTGAATGTCGAATACTGTGGGCAAGATCACAAATTTCTATTACCAATAGATTTTATTTTTATAATTATTCTAAGTTCTGGCTGGTTTTTTTTTCTTTATTTTTTCCCTTGAGTTAATACTTACTGAAGCAAGAATATATGATTTTAAAGTAAAGCGAGTTTTCAACTAAATACAAACTTTGCTAGTTAAAGCATAAATTATTTAGCTATATAATAAAGAATCTATGCATTTTTATGCCAAGGAAATTTAACTCAAATGGAAGTTTTAGAATTTTATAATTAATCTTGGTAGACACATTATTACTATGTGTTACAGAGTCAGAGGTAAGAGCCGATTTGTTGAGGGTAATTTTTACCATTGGCTGTTTTAAGTAAGTGTCCCAAATGGTATTTGTATTTTATTTGTTGAATGAAAGCATACAAATCTCCAGATAAATAAATAAAAAGAACAATGTATCCCTGTTAGAGAGGAGTGCATTTAATTATTAATTTTCTTTATAAACATTAGTTGCATATATAGCTATAATTAACCATGGGAATGAAGGAAATAAAAAGAACATATTCCATTCACCCTGGGTAGAGTGCTCTGCGTCCTAGCTCACAGCAACCTGGAACTCTCTTGGGCTCCAGGAAACTTCTTGCTTCAGTTTTTCATTTTCAGTAGAGACAGAGTCTCAAGGTCTCAATCTTGCTTAGGCTGGTCTTGAATCCATGTGCTTAAGCAATCTGCCAGCCTTGGCCTGAAATGATTTTAAAATATATTTGAAAGTAATATTTAATTTCTTAAGAGAATGTGGTTTTAGCTGGTGAGGCATGGTGGCTCATGTCTGTATTCCTAGCACTCTGGAGGCCAAGGGGGATAGATTGCTTGAGCACAGGAGTTTGAGACCAGCCTGAGCAAAAGCAACACCCAGTCTCTTTTAAAAATAGGAAAACTAGCCAGGCTTGTTGGTGCATGGACTATATATAATCTTAGCTACTTGAGAGGCTGAGGCAAGAGTCAGCCCAAGAGTTTGAGGTTGCTTCTGGGTAGACACCTAGTAATGGGACTGTGGGATCAAACAGAAGGTCTACTTTTAACTCTTTGAGGATTCTCCATACTTCTTTCCATAGTGGTAGCACTGGTTTGCAATCCCACCAGCAGTGTTAAGTGTTCCCTTCTCTCCATATCCACACCAGCATTCCCAGGTTTGGGATTTTATAATGTGGGCTATTCTCACAGGGACTAGGTGATATCTCAGAGCAGTTTTGATTTGCATTTCTTTGATGATTAGGGCTGACAAGAATTTTTTCATATGTTTGTTGGCCATTTGTCTGTCTTCTTCTTCTTTTTTTTTTTTTGAGACAGAGCTTCAAGTTGAGCCCCTGGGTTGAGTGCCATGGCTTCACTGCTCACAGCAACCTCCAACTCCTGGGCTCAAGTGAGTCTCTTGCCTCTGCCTCCCAAGTAGCTGGGACCACAGGCACCCGCCACAATGCCCAGCTATTTTTTGGTTGCAGCCATTGTTGTTGTTTGGCGGGTCCAGGCTGGATTCGAACCTGCCACCTTAGGTGTATGTGGCTGGTGCCTTAGCCGCTTAAGCCACAGGTGCTGAGCCCTGTCTGTCTTCTTTAGAGAGTTTTCTGTTCATGTCTCTTGCCCACTTATGAATGGGATTTGTTCCTTTCTTGTTGATTAGTTTGAGTTGTCTGTAGATTCTAGTTACAACCCTTTGTAAGATTCATAGAATGCAAATATCTTCTCCCACTGTAAAGGGTGTCTGTTTGCTTTAGTTGTTGTACCTCTAGGTATGCAGAAGCTTTTTAGCTTGGTCATGTCCCATTTGTTTATTTTTGGTGTTGTTTCCACTAGAATGTTTATTGCAGCTCAATTCACAATCACCAAGACATGGAATAAACTGAAGTGCCCATCAACCTATGAATGGATTAATAAACGGTGATATATGAATACCATGGCATACTATTCGGCCATAAAAAGATTGAGACTTTACATTTTTTGTATTAACCTGGATGGAGTTGAAGCACATTCTTCTTAGTAAAGTATAACAAGAATTGAAAGCAAGTGTCCAATGTACTCAATAGTAGTGTTTTTTCATGTTCTTCAAAGTATGATGCTGATGCTTTGATGGGGATTATATTACGTCTGCAGATTGCTTTGGGTAGTATGGACATTTTAATGATGTTGATTTTTCCCAACCACGAGCATGATTTGTTCTTCTATCTGTTAACGTCTTCTGCTATTTCTTTTCTCAAGGTTTCATAGTTCTCTTCATAGAGATCTTTCACATCCTTTGTTAGATATTCTCACAGGTGTTTCATCTTCTTTGGAGATACTGTAATATATATATAGTCTTTGATTTTATTCTCGGCTTGACTGTTATTGGCATATCTGAAAGCTACTGATTTGTGGGCATTGATTTTGTATCCTGAGACACCACTATATTCCTTGATCATTTCTAAGAGCCTTATAGTTGTGTCCCTGGGGTTTTCCAGGTATAAGATCACATCATCTTCAAAGAGCAAGAATTTGACCTCCTCTGTCCCCATTTGAATACCCTTGATCTCCTTCTCTTGACTGATTCCACTGGTTAAGACTTTTAGTACTATGTTGAATAGCAGTGGTGATAGTGGACATCCTTGTCTAGTTCCAGTTCTGGGGTGGAAATGCTTTCAGTTTTACTCCATTCAATATGATGTCATATGTAGGTTTGTTGTAGATGGCCTCTATTAGTTTAAGAAATGTCCCACCTAAATCTGTATTCTTAACTATTACCACCTTTATGGAAAGAAATGTGGAGAATTCTCAAAGAACTAAAAGTTGACCTTCCATTTGATCCCACAATTACATTACTAAGTATTTACCCAGAACAAAAAAAAAAAATAATAATTTTACCACAAAGATATTTGTACCAGAATGTTTATTGCAACTCAATTCACAATTGCCAAGTCATGAAAACAAGCCAAATGCCCATCAATCCATGAACGGATTAATAAAATATGGTATATGTATACTATGGACTGTTCAGCCATAAGATGGAGACTTTACATCTTTTATGTTTATCTAGATGGAGTTGAAACCACTCTTCTTAGTAAAGTATCTCAAAAATGGAAAAAAAAATCCATTGTATTCAATACAAATATGAAACCAATATACAGACAATTACACACCCACATGAATGATAAAATGCAAATACAGCCTAGCAAGGGGAAGTGGGGAGGAAGGAAGATGAAAGAGCGAGGGAAATTGGTGAGGTGCCACCAAATGTGCACAATGTGAGGGTGTTCGGCATATCCCCAGGTAAAGGGCACAACTACAACTTGAACTTTACCTTAGAATTGAAAGCAATGTAACCTAAAAATTTGTACCTCCATATTAATTTGAAATAAAAAAGGCAAAAGAAATAACAAAAAGGAAAAAAAAAATCTGAACTTTTATCTTGACATGAAATTAGACATTTTAAATTTCCTTCAAGTTTTGTGAATGGAAGTGACTTACGAACATTTAATTAAGGATCTAACAGAAGCAGTAGACTGAATGCTTTTGTCCCCCAGCATATACCCAGAAGCCCTAAGCCTTGATACACTGACAGGTAGAGAAAGGACAGTGGGGAGGCATTTAGATTTAAATGAGAGCATAACAAGGGAGTCCTCAAGATGGGATTCAGTACCCTGATAAGAAAAGGAAATAGCCACACTGGGCCCTCTCCCACATGTGAAGGTGCAATGAGAAAGTGGTCCTTCACAAGCCAGGGAGAGGGCCTCCCATGCACCAAGTCTGCTAACTCTTTGTCTTGGACTTTTCAGCCTCCGGTGCTGTAAGACAGAATTTCTGTTGCTTCAGACACCCACTGTGTGGCATTTTATTATACTAGCCAAAGCTGACTAAGGCAGGACCTGTAGGAAACTAGCCCTGTGGAGTTTAAATGGACAGTGCAAAAGTAAGATAAAGATAAATAATAAGATAAACTTTGTCTCCAATACTTAGCCTAAGTTTAACTCCTGGAAAAATAATTTTGGTATTTTCCAAAAATACTCTAATTCTCAATATCTATTGAGAATGTTAAATTTTTCGTTATAATCATTTCAATAAAGAAAACTTTAGGCTTACATGAGTTTCCTCTAGAAAATAGAACATAATACTTTCTGATTCATTTTAGGGAGCTAGATGATAGAGCTGGTATTATACTAATGCAAAACCCAAATCAAAATTGTTAAATATAAGAAAAGAAAATTGCAAAACAATAATCTTTAAGAATATAAATGTAAACATGGCCAACATAATATAAGAAAATCCAATGCAGCAACATATAAAAAGAAAACCATAGCATGCCCAAATGGTCTTTATTCTAATAGTGCAAGGCTGGCTCAATTTTCAAAATTGAATCAGTTTAGTTTACCATATTAACAAATTAAATAATAAAACTCATAAAGTTATCAAAATGTGATGCAGACAAAGTATTTCACAAGTATAGCACCTATTCATGTTAAAAATTCTCAGCAAATTTGCAAGAGGAGACAACTTCTTTAATCTGGTAGAAAACTACCAGAACTCTACAAAACTACAAAAATGCTAAATCTAAAATTTTACTTAAAGGTGGAGTAATAAATGTTTCACTCTTCTCCCCTCTGACCCAGGCTGACCCAGACTAGTAACAAAACACAAATATCCTTTCCTATTCTTTCTTTAATGTCATACTGAAAAATCCTAGGTAGTATAATGAGAAAATAAAAAGAAATAAAAGCCATACATATTGGAATAGAAGAAAAAAATCATGGCTGACCATAATTAAAGAAGATCTATCTAAATAAAAATATGTACCATTTTCACAGCTAGAAAACTCAGTATTGTTAAGATGTTAATTTTCCCCACATTGGTCTATGGTTTTAGTACAATAGTAATCAAAACTTAGAAAAGTTTTGTGTAGATTTTGACAATTTGATTCTAAAGTTTCTATGGAAATGCAAAGTATCTATGTTAGCTGAAACAAATTTGAAAAAGAAAAAAATAGGAGTAACAATAATTGATTTTGATAATTGTTATAAAGCCACAGTAATAATAAAACTGTGGCATTGGTTAAAGAACCAAAAAAATCAATCAAACAGTAAAACGAGTCCAGCAATAGATGCACATAAATATAGACAGGTAATTTTTTACAAAGTTGTAAAACCTATTCAATAGAGAAAAAATAGTTTTTCCAAGAAATGGTGTTGGAAACTCATATTTAAAAAATTAAGCTTGACCTGTACTGCATACGTTATATAGAAATTTACTCAAAATTCTAGAGGCTGGGTGTGGTGGCTCACGCCTGTAATCTCAGCACTCTGGAAGGCCAAGGTGGGTGGATTGCTTGAACTCAGTAGTTCCAGACCAGCCTGAGCAAGAATGAGACCTCCTTTCTAACAAAAACAGAAGAATTAGCTGGGCACAGTGGTGGGCAATTGTAGTCCCAACTACTTGGAGGCTGTGGCAGGAGGATTACTTGAGCCCAAGAGTTTGCGGTTGCTGTGAACTAGGCTGAAAACACTGCACTCTATCCAGGGCACCACATAGTGAGACTCTGTCTCAAAAAAATCGAGAAAAATATTGACCATAGACCTACATGGAAATGTATGTATATGAGACTTGTAAAAGAAAATATAGGAGAAAATCTGCCTTATTTGTGTGAGTCCAAGAATTTTTAGACTTGACAACAAAAATATTAACTATAAGGAAAAATACATAAATTAGACTTTGTCAAAATGGAATATTTTTGCTTGGTGCGCTGTTAAAAGTATGAACAGACAAGTCTCAGAATGGGAGAAAATATTTGTAAATCATATTTTTATGAATATTATCAAAAATATATATAGTACTATGAAAAATAAAGAAAAACTAGTAAAAAAAAAAAGGTAAGCATTCTAAGGAGACACATCCCAAATGAAAGTACTATCAGTATCATTATTCATAAAGAAACACAAAGCAAAACCACATTGAGATACTACTGTAACACATTGCTGGGGAGGATACAAAATTATATAGCCAATTTGGAATAATATTATAAAGCTAAATTACTGTTACCATTCAATCTAGTAATTCCACTCATAATTACTTCTTTCCCCCAAAGAAGTGGAAACTTAACCTCATTCAAAAACCTTAACTTGAGAGTTTATAGCAGCTTTATTCATAATCACTAAAACCTAGAAACACCCCACATATACTGCAAACTGTGAATAAATCAATAAATTGTGGTGCATCCATGTAACAAACTACTCAGCAATAGAAAAACACAACTTGTATTGATAAATACAGTAACACAGATAAACATTAAATTCATTCTATTAAGTTAAAGAAGCCATTTCCAAAAAGTTTCCTAGTCCATGATTCCATTTGTAGGACATTCTGGAAAAGGTAGATTTATAGGAATGGAAAACAGTTTAATACACATATTTACCAGAGTTGGGTTGACTACATATGTGAGGTGTGGACAAAGTTTTGGATTATGGAAGTCCTCTATAAAAAATTGATATTAGCTACATGACCCCAAATGCATAAAATTGTATACCACAAAGAGCATATTTTTACTACATGTAAATTGAACAAAATCAACCAGGATATAGAGGAGCCCCAGCAGGGATACACATGTTAGTAAATGAATCTGTTTATATTACAAAGCAATCTCATAACCACAATAGAGTGAGGGAGTAAGGGGAGAGAAAGGACATGACCTCAGTAATTTTGGAAAGTAATGTTTTGACTGAATACTGTAAAGCTAAAGATGAAAAGAATCCAAACAACGTACTCTCCATGGTAAAGCTGTTTCTCACAGGGCAAAGACTCAGCACATTTTCACTATACATTAAGTGGGGTTGGACAAATAAATAAGCAAACGTATCTTAGATATTGATAGTCATGATTTTTAATGTCTGAGAAAGAAGTTTTGAAAAATGAGGACGACTAGAATTGTGGTGTTGATTAGATTGGAGTTATTTGTATAAAGATAAATGATAGTGACAAAAAAACTAGTACGTGGATAGACACATACACATATATAAATGTGCTTTGTACATATGTACATAAATAAAGATGTGTACGTGTAAGTGGGTTAGAATATCACATATTTGTTTGTTGTGGCCTCTAAAACAACATATGAACAGTGATACTCCTTTAGCCATGAATACAACTTGATTTTAAGTATTATACCAGTCTTCAATTAATAAAATCAGGGCTCCTTGAAGAAGTGGTTAATTCCAACTTTAGGGTAGAAAAATAAATACTAAGCCAGGCTTGGTAATACATTGAGAGCTCATTTCTTAAAAAATGAGAAAAGCTAGCCTGATTTGAGCCCAGGACTTCAAGGACTCAGTAAGCTATGATTGTTCCAGCCTAGGCAACAGAGTGAGAGCCCACCTAAAAATGCAGGGTCATCCTGTATAGATAAATAAAATAAAATAGTAAGAGTCAACCCATGGGTTCCCAATAGCTCACACTTGAACAATTTGAACAAATAATGCTAGCAGTAGTTCATAAGCCCAAGCATAAAATAGTATCTTCTCATCTTTACTGCATAAAAAGAACAAATATAGTCCATGTGTTACATGATGATGTTTAGGTCAGTGACAGACTGTGTATATGATGGTACAATAGAGCTGAAAAATTTCCTATGGTCCAGTGATGTCCTAATGTAATAGTGCAACACATTACTTTTTCTATGTTTAGATATGTTTAGATACACAAACACCTACCATTCTACCATTGTGTTGCAGTTTCCCAGAGTATTCAGCATGTCACATGTGGTGCAGATGTGTAGCCCAAGAGCGAGAGACTGCACCACACAGCCCAGGTGTGTAGGCTACACCACCCAGGTGTGCGTAAGTACACGCTGTGATTTTTGCATGATTACAAAATTATCTAATGATACATTTCTCAGACTGTATTGCTAATTGTTAAGCAATGCAAATAAAAAAAAGATAAGATTAAACATTCTTCCTTATAGAAGTATTCCAATTAATAAACACAGGAAGAATTAGAGAATTGGGACATTATATTATAATATTGTAATAATAATCTTGCAGGTAAAATCTACTTTGGGTTGATAAAATCAGTAAGATAAAGTTTAAAGAGAAATAGAATGACTGGATATCTTCAAAGTATCTACCCTGACTAAATATTTATAAAAGGAGGTTGGTTTTTGTTTTCTTTCTTTTTTTTTTTTTTTCTTTTTGAGGCAGAATTTCACTCTGTTGCCCTGGGAAGAGTGCCATGGCATCATAGTTCATAGCAACCTCAAACGCCAGAGCTCAGGCACCCCTCTTGCCTCAGCCACCCAAGTAGGGGGTACTACAGCAGCCTGCCATAACACCAGGCTAGTTTTTCTATTTATAGTAGAGACAGGTCTTGCTCTTGTTCAGGCTGTACTTGAACTCCTGAGCTCAAGAAATCCATCTGCCTTGGCCTCCCAGAGTGCTAGGATTATAGGCATGACCCATGCACAAGTAATATTTTAAAAAGTGCATTAAAAAACATTACAACAAGAAATCTGGAAGACACCATCCTAGCTAAGTGCACTGTTACTAAGCAGCCCTCCCCATATGACACACTGTGGGGGGAGTACATTGACCCATGTTGTTTTACCAACAATGTGTATTTTTAAACTAGTGAAAAAAAAATAAACCTAAATTGAAGGAAGTTCTATAAAATAATTGACAAGTGCTTTTCAAGAGTCTCAAGGTTACTAAATTAAGTAAAAAGACTGAGGAGCTTTCACAGATTTAAAAAGACTAAGAAACATGACCACTGAAGGCAATGTGAAATCTTGGATTGGGTCCAGGAACAGTAAAACAAAACCAAAAAATATTAGTAGAAAAATCACTATAATTCAAATAATATCTATTCATTAACAGCACTAAGCTTACATTCATACCCGGGTTTTGATAACTTCAGTATGCTAATGGACAATGTAAACATTGGAAGAATCTAGGGGAAAGGTAGAATCCCAAATTATGCTTACAATTTTTCTCTAAGTCTAACATTTCTAAAAATTAAAAATTAAATACTTGTTAGTCTCATAAAACCAAACATGGCAAACTTTTAAGTCATAAATTACTGACTTGAAATCACTTTAGCTTCAGACAATGTTGTTTGACGATGGGATTCCCCAGGACTCATGGCAGGAAGAGTGACATGTAGGCTCCCCAGGAGGTTCAGATTAGGGGTAGCTGGGAACAGATCCCAGCTGCTTGGAGCTCTCCTTTGACAGCTGCGTTCTACAAGAGAGCTAGAGAAGAGGGCACTAGTGTGGGAGACTCACGGAGTCCTCATAACTTTGTGAACAGAAGGGTAACAATCACAGAAATGTGGAAATGTTCTTCACTGCTGTCATACTGAAGTGAACAAAAGCTCCACAGGGGTGCATGAAGAATCACCTAAACCTGTTCACACCCTACTCTGAAGCAAAAAGGTCTTTGTAGATCAAAATGGGATGAGGGAAAAATAAACCACATTGCCAATATAGGCTAAGTATTTCTAAAATACATTCTGTCTACCTGTTGAAACTAGGGGAGAAAAAAATTTTAGATTCAAAAGTATGAGTAAATGTAGTGAAAGGTGGGCTGAGGCTGTCCACCACAATACGCTTCTGAGTTACTGCACCTGTCTTAACAGCAATTAGTTCTTATATCTGATTCTAGATTACATGGATTTTTCTTTGAGTAATTTCTCAATATATGGTAAGAATTAGGAAATAAAATGAAATGAAAGGAAATAAACCTAGATCATAAAACCGAATTCCAACATCTTTCAAGAGGGAGGAGTGAAACCTTATATTTGGGAAGGACCTGTTTATTATTACTGACAGACAAGTTATATGGAATTCTGTGATTATGAGAAGGGATTATTTCCCTCTGCCAAATAACTAAATACCATTTCCTGAAAACCTTTTTGGTCCCTGAAGCATTCATCATATGGAGATCACATGTAGGAAAAAGACCAAATTCATAAAATGGGAAGTCATCAAATATCTTGAAGGAAAAACAGGCATGTCTACACACAGTCATATTGGTGTTCACAATATCTGGGGTGAAACAAAGAACTGACAGGGAATGAGATCCCAGAGAGTTTCTTCTGGCTCTTAAATAGTGATACCTTCAGTTGTGACCTTGGTTACACAAAAAATTTCCATTTCAAACCCAATAATTCACCTATCACTGAGAGTTCATGAATCTAACCCTTTTCTGCAGACAAGGGAGGACTGCATTCACTGAGAATATTTGCTCTCCTGGGTATCAGCTCCACGCCTGATTAAACACACAGTGGGCAGCACAGCAGGTGGTGAAAGGCACAGGGAAGGGCGTGTCCCCCGAGGGACACCTCTGCCTCTCAGCACCTTCTCATGTTGTCTCCCTTGCCCTTTAAAACAATGACATTTCGGGACTGGCAGCTAAATGAATGCCTAGAAGAATGTGTACATAAATTCAATGTTTCTAAAGAGTTGAAAAATTACTACTGTGGTGACGGCAACAATGAAAGAACATCCCATCTGTGAAATACAATATGATTTACATCAAAAAAAAAAAAAACCAACATTATTAATACACAGTACTTAGAATGATGTGTCTGTTGGTGTTAGAGTGCTTTCTTTTTTCATAACTTAAAAAGTATTACCATAATGCTTTTAACTCTGGCTTATTGAAAAATACAAATAGCACAAATTTTTCAATTAAGAGATAGCATGATAAAATACAATATGATACCCCTTTGCTTTATTACAAATTTCCACAGAATAAATATAAAAATCCAATCCCAAGTAGCTGGGAGTGAAAGTGACTTTATCCAGAATAGACGTATATAAAACACATCATCTTGTATACATGTTACTATTATGTTTTGTATGTGACATTTGTCATACTCTGTTAATCTTTTTATGGTTTCTTCTAGCTTAATTACTAGAATGTTCGCAGGGCATAAATAAAAGTGTAATTAAGAAAAAATGGATTCATAACAATATGTGATCACACTTGCGATGTTGGCAAAGAAAACAGGCCCTACAAGCAATTTTTACTCTGAGCTGGATGAGAAGAGGATGCCCACAAGCTATAAGCGAACTTACTCCAGTCACTAGAGACAATTCAGGAAAAGCTGAGGCAGGGAGACTAACAGCATGAACTTTGTTAATTCATTTAAAAAAAAAAAATTCTTGTAATCCCCTCCTTTTTGGAAAATCAGGCCAAGCTACTCCTGATTACAAAGAATTTCTGCTGATAAAAGAAAGCCAAGGTAGATAGAGGGGTGGGTGTTGGTCTGTGAGGTTGAACTAGAAAATGAAAAATCCATGTGTAATGCCCTCTAAGTGGCTCCTATCTGCTCTCTCCACCCCACCTACTTAGAGAAACATGTGACGCTTTAGAATAACAATGACTCATATCGCTCAAATATAATTTCTTAAGACTTTTATCTTGTGACTTAATGGAAAAATGTATAGGTTTTAAAAGCTTATAATTTGTGGCAATCCCATGACTTTCTTCCTGTACTGTTTGTTAAATGGGCTAATTAACCAGGAAGAATGAAATAAATACATAGTCACCTTTCCTCCATTCACTGGGAGTTTCCCAACTCCCCGTGCTATTATATTTAAGTTGGACGAGGGTTCTAGGTTTAAAATGTTACTTATTCAAATGAGCAAAATATGTACATTTTTATAGTAGAGGTAGAATGCTCGAATAACTTTTCAGGTAATTTTACAATCATCTGGAAAAGTAGCATTCCAAAGAAACCCACATAACTAGAGAAGTTCCTAATAAGCCCTCTTATCTGTCTAGTGAAAACACTTGGAAAAATGTAATTTAAGTTTTATTCTTGCTGTTATGGTAAATATGCAAAGAACTTGTGACTCTGGGCTAATGGCTTTCTCAAAATATCATGATGATTTTACCTCTGACCCCATTTATTTATTTCAGGATGCCGATGGAACCTGTTCACCAATGAAACGCATGTTTCCACAGGAGAGCTTTCAACAATCATGTCACTGCTTTATCCACAGACCTTAGAAGCGGAATCAGAGATGCTGGTAGGATGGTACTAAATAAAACCAGCAGGTGATGATAATGTAAGGTCTGAAAGAAAGAGTCAGGGATAATGGCGAGTTTTTTTTTTTTTTTTTCCTTAACTTTTTTCCCCTTTGCCTGAGCTAATAAGAGGATGGGGTAGATGCTTGGTTCCATGAATCTGAAGTCAGGCATAGGCGCCAGGCTAAGATAGAATTTTAACAAAAGAGTCTATATCTTGATTGTAATTGAAGGAAAGAGGAGAGTTTTCAGAATTTAGCACTGGAATACTGCAGGGAAAGGAGATTGTCAAAAGATGTCCAGACACCTAGCAGGATGAAGAGAGCATGGGATTCAGCCCCGAGAAGGGCACCGCTCATCTTTGTAAGAGCAGTTTGGGTAGAACATTTGCAGGAGAAGCCCACTTAGAGTGGGTACAGAGACAGCTGGAGCAGAAAAACTGGATATAATGAGAGCAACACACTTTTGAGTTTTGCTGTAACTTAGAGAAGTTGACAGTAATTGGTGAGGACAGTGTGTCTATGTAGTTTTTTTGTTTGTTTGTTTGTTTTGTTTTCAGTTTGGCCAGGGCTGGGTTCAAACCCAACATCCTTGGTATATGGGGCCAGCGCCCTACTCCCTGAGCCACAGGTGCCACCCTGTCTATGTAATTTTTCAACCATGATAGAATCTGCTTACAAATAAAGATTATGCCGAGTTTAGCCATATGCAGTGGCTCACGCCTATAATCCCAGCACTTGGGAGGCTGAGGCAGGTGGATTGCCTGAGCTCACAGGTTTAAGACCAGCCTGAGACAGAGTGAGACCCCATTGTCTTTTAAAAAAAAAATAGTTGGACTGTGGCTGGCACCTGTAGTCCCAGCTACTTGGGAGGCTGAGGCAAGAGGCTCGAGCCCAAGGGTTTGAGGTTGCTGTGAGCTATGATGCTAAGGCACTCTACCAAGGGTAACCAAGTGAGACTCAGTCTCAAAAAAAGAAAGAAAGAAAGAAAAAGATAATACTGAGTTTAAGAGAAAGTATATTTCTACTCATGAAACTTTTGATGTTACTCAAGTTTATTCATAACATTTGAAATAATTATATACATACATACATATGTGCATATATTGTACATACATATGTATTTTTTTCCATTAGTAATGAGTACAAACTTGACCTCCTCTCTAGAAGCAGTGCATTGGGCTGTTAAAGACCAGGTATTTTGAGCAAGTAAAATTGGATTCAATCTTTGGCACTGGTACTTAATAAAACTGAGTAACAACTCACACTTTGGGGTGCTGTATCTATTCCAGGCACTTTTCTTAGTGCTCTATCTGCCAAATAATTCTGAAGAGACTCTTACTAGATAGGTGCTATTATCATACCTATTTCACAGGTAGGGAAATTAAGAAACTGAGAGATTAAGTCCACTGTCCCCAGTCACATGGATTCCAGCAGTGAGGCTGGCTTCGAGTGCATGTTTAACATCACTCATGGTCACGTTAGCCCAGCCTCTACATTAAAAACAATCTATGGTTGTTACAATGGAATTAAAAAAAATTAGTATGCATTTCACTTCAAGGAAGAATTTACTACATTTAATTTTTTCAGTCCTAGACTTATTAGTTCTACAGAAGTTTGGTAATACTCAAAGTCATAAACTAGCATGATTCCTAACTTCTGTTGAATCAAAGTGTGTAAAGTTCAGACTGTGTAGCCTGCTGATAGTGAAAAAAATCTAAAGTATGAGTAACCTTTTCATAGTATTTATTCAGTAAGTCATACCTCAGATAAACAATCAAAGTCAGATTTCTTTGGACAGAAGTTTTTCCTCCCAGGAATTTCTTCCTACAGAAGCGAAGCCTGCTTTGAACATGATTGTGCCTTATCAACGTCCTGTGCTCCCACGGGGCGTGTTCTCAGCCTGCAACTGCTCTGCTATAATATGCCCCAAATTTGCTTCTCATTTTCCAAGTGCTTTCCCTTCATTGTGCATAATCCATTGCTAAAAACTGATGGGTTAACTCCACTTGAGGGAGAATGAGATGTGGAATGTCATGTTGCCCACAGTAGATATTACCTAGTATGAAATGCATACTAATTAGTTAAAAATGTGCTCTTGAGCTGTTACACTCATGTGCCGTTGGTAATTTGGTAATTTTCTCTCTCTTACTTGGTTTCACAAATAATGTACTCTTTGCTTTATAACATGAAGCCATAAATTATGTAGAATCATCATTCATAGGTGCTCTCTTTCTCTCTCTCTCTCTCTCTCTCTCAGGTGTGGCTTTGGAGTTAGATGGGATCTTACATATCCTGGGAAAAGTACACAAGTTCTCTAAAACTCAGTACTTTTATATGGAAAATAGAATGATAATACTGTCTTTAAATGTAGTAAAGACTAAAAATCATATGTGTTAAACCACTCAGTAGAATATCTAGTACCTCCAAGAAGCATTTCAAAATTTTGGCATGTTAAATAGTATTCTTTAGTTTGCTGTATTAAATTACACAAGGCCCTGACGTACAGAAGACAGAAAATTATAATAATTTCTCTACGCTTTTGTAATATATTACGCTATTTCAGGTGTGAAATGTAATATCAATGTTATATTGCTTTTAATAGTGCTGTGATTAACATTTGTCTGCCAGCCAATAAATATGGTGGAAATAGGAAAAGGTGTCAAAAGGATAGAAAAAGGCCTGAAATAACTTAGGAGACCTGGAAAAATAGAGTCGGACCCCTACTTAGGTTAATTAATTGGTAATTTATTTTACCTGCCGCAGGGGCTGCTGCTCCAAAAGACAATCAGCAGCCCAGGTGTGAGGGTAAGTTGTCTTTTATAGGCTTTGGGCAAGTATATTACAGAAGCAAAACGTGGCTGGTTAAGGGAGGGGTTATAACTTGGGTAGTCATGGATACAGCAATGGAACAATAATTAATACAGCTTCGGTTGACAATGGATCCATCTCATATCACAATGGTTATGGTTATACAACAGTAATTAATCAAGTCTCAGGGAGTTTTCCACCATTCTTCATCTACTGAGAACTTGGGGGTTTTGTGAACCTTGGGACTTTTCTTCCTTGTACCTGAAGCTTGTTCTTGGCAACCCTAGGGGAAGAAGGGGGCCTGGGAATGTGGCTGGGAGGCACTGTTCTCAGCCACCATGGGGGGAGGAGGGACTTGCCTTGTTCCCGAGTTGACTCTGAGGGGAGAACGGAGGAGGAGGGGGGAAATGGGCAGGAGAGGGTGGGGGGGACAGGTGAGGGCTGGGGAACAGGAGTGGGCAGGGGAAAGAGGGCTGGGTTACAATAGGACTAGGATTAAAGTTACCTTAGAGGCCAAAAGGAACGGTATTGTCAAAGAAATGAAGTTATAGTAAATTAAATGCTGCTGTGCAAATAGGGGGTTTGATGGAAAAAACAGGAAAAAACAGTCAACAATTTCACAAGAATTGGGCAATATCCTGAAAAGGAAAGATTGTGAATTTTCACTACTAGGGATACTTGGGTCTGGATCCTGGAGTAGGAAAATTTTTAGCACTGTGTAATGAAATTTTCTCCATTCAAATAGGAAATTTACATTTTTAATATAAAAACACCCTTATCCATTGATGGCTGATTAATTCCATAATTATAGAAAGTAATTTTTAAAATACTATGTATGCTTATTTTATATGGAAATGTAACTACCTTTCTATGATATCCACCTCTTGCTTGATATATATTTAAAGTGTCTATGTTTTGTAACTGATAATAAGGAACCAACTCAGTGATTCTCAACATTACAAACCCATTTATATCAAACTGAAATATCATATATATAGAATCAGAACTGCTGAGCAGAGGGGCTGAGAATCTATGTATAATAAGCAGTATTATCCACAGTAAGAAATGAGAACTTTCTTGCTTACAGAAGAGCTTGTCCTTTGCTTGAGGACCCCAAATGGAAACAAAAAAGATGAGATAGTAATCTCGACCTCAAATATCGGTCTTCTTAACACCAAATTCTAACCATTTGGGCCATATAAATTAGGGTAGAAAATTGCTTTAAAATATAACAACATTGATTATGTAAAGCCATTTTACCATCTGCACTTGCTATGATTATATACAAAGTGTAACGTTTATTGCCAATAAAACTGAAAAAAATGCTCAAAATTAATTTTCAGGTATGCTCAAATCCAACTCTTTAATCTCAGATATTCTTTATCTGCTTCAGAAGCCTGGTAAATAATTGCATACCTTGAAAATCTTGCTATCACAATAAACTTTTTATTATCCCTGAAATATAATTTACATATTCTCTAAATGTTTCATTTGAAAAATTGACATCTAAATATTAACATAAGACAATACAGTACACAGAATATAATGTTGATTACTTCCAAATAACTGTACTTGAATAATAGAAAGGGATACAACAATAGGCTTTTTCAAATTAAATTATTTACCATATGGACCTAAATTATCTGATACATTTTATTTCTCTGTAGTAAAATATAACTGCCTCATGATAAAATAATGATGGTAACTCTAAAGTACAACTGTACATCCAGGTGACTCAATGGCTGTATTGGCTTTTTAATGCAATTAAATGATTCAGACAAGGAAAAACCCAAATGACTCAACTGTGACATATACTATGTCAATAATCAACTATTCAAAAATAAACAATTTTCTGAAGAAAACATGGGATTAAAATAAAAGTTATTTTAATTTCATATAAAGACAAAAAGATATGGAAACAAAAAATTCTATTACAACTTCAGTCTGAATTCTGAATCACATTACTTATAAAAGTTGAGGTAATTAAATTGCCTGTAAGGGATTCTATATTGACTCAAAATTAACATGGATTTGATATTTAATAATATTAACTCCATTTAATAGTTATATGGAATTTCTGGGCCTTAAAATTTAATGGAAACAAATGAACACACCATTATTTCCTGTTGAAAATCTCAAGTAAAGTAACACAAACAAAAACAAAACTTCATTAATAAGGATAAAATATCAAAATACTGAAAAGAAATAACCATTATACTTACATAGTCCCCACAAAACATTTCGATGATAATGGATAATTTCAGAGGAGATCAAAGACTTTCGATAAGTGAACAATTACATAGGCTTCTTTCGCTGTGAAACCAGAACAATTTGAGGTTCACTGTTCAATCAAATTTAAATAATGTTCTCTGGCTCTCAGGCAAGAAAATGTCCAAGCAATTCTGAATGCAGTATTTATACCTTGCTATCAGTCATAGGTCAGTGGGCAGAATGGTTGCACAAAATAAATAGAGCCATTAACCTAAGCCCTGGTAGTGTGTTGATTTAATACACATAAATTAGCCAACCAATGAAAGAAGTGTAATCTTCTGAAAAACCTGATGACTTAAGGAAAGGTAAGTTGATTAACTACAAAGTTAATGATTATAGTCTGCTTAATTGTTGTTAACAATCAGACACTTTGGGGTTCTCCGGCTCTAGCTTCGTATTTTAAATTGCTAGGTTCTGTGTGCATCAGTACGATATTATAAATACTTGGAATAGTGTATGATATGCTCTCATGTTAAAAAGTAACAGATTAAGGACAGAATTCATTACTCAGAAATGAAAGTGTTTGAGAAATATGTTCACCATCATGTTTTGTGCTTAATTTTCACATATATATTATTTTAATATTTCTATTTTTCAATTATTCTTATGTTTCTATTGTATTTTAAGAAAGCAAATTTTAGAAAAACATTTGAAGTCCAAGGTAGTATTAGAAACTATCTATCCCTTAAAGTTTTATATGTTTTTTTCCAAAAATAAGAAAAGCAATGTGCAGTATACCATTTTACTGCTATTTGCCATTTAGTGAACAATATAGTGTTCATTTACTCTACAAGATTTTAAGAGATCTTGAAGAATAATTAGTAATAAATAATCTTGGTAGAATAAGCAGAATATTACAAGATAAGTATCAACTGAGCATCCATAACTCCAAAACTACTTGATCCCAAATAAGTCTGATGTTAAACTATGAATAAAAATCCCAAAGCAGGATGTCTTGATGATATGTGTATCTAAATAATGAGCAGGACAAGGTCTGAAATCTTGATGGAGAATTCACTTACTAATATACTTCGTACTTGGGGCTATGACACATGTACAGAATCTGCCTGGTCCACAGATGTTATAACCTAGTCAGTTCTACTGTGTGCACCAGCATGTGTCTATTTGTAAGTGTCTGAATCAATTCTTGTGTTTCTTTGTACATATTTAGACAGCAGATAGCTATTATTAAATAATAGTTACACTTATGAAATATATAGGATTGAGAATTAGAAACAAAGGAAAATAAGTTTCCAACTAAAATGAACTGTATTTTATGATTACTTAAAAATGTTATGGGACCTATGGTTTTCATTGTAGATGAAATGTGTCAATGTGAAAAAAAATTGTCAAAATTGTTTGAGGATAATTCAGAGAAAAGAGATTTGATAATATCTCCTAATTTTCTCTCAGAAAATGTTACTCAGCATATTTTTTTCAATCATCAGTATTTTGCAATTCAGCCTTGAAAACAGGCCTTAAATTGGAACTAAGAGGTCTGGTTTTTGCTTTATAATATTTCACACACTCAAAAAAAAAAAATGGTACATGAGACAACGTGATAAAATCTTTAAACTATTGAGGAGATTGTAGTTAATTATATAATTCTGTTTGTATGTTTGAAAATTTTTATAATAAAAATTGTAAATGTTTGAGTTTAAATTATCATTAAATTTAATTTTAATGATATTTAAATTTAATTTAATTGTCTACGATCTGAAATATAAAATAAGCAAGTCCTTCATCTTTTCTAGCATTTTAAAAATAAATATACATGTACAAATTAATTTAATCTCTACTACAATTCTATGGGCCTAGTAATAATATTAGCAATATTTTAGTGAGGGGGAAACTGAAGTACCCAGTAGTTGAGAAAGTTGTCTAAAATCTTACCTTTGAAGTGGTGGAGTGGAATTTGAACCTGGGCAGTGTAACAACAATTTATGACCTCAACCTCAATGCTATATGGATGCCAAGTTAAGGAATAAAATAGGCAACAATTAGAAAAGATGACAGGATTCTTGATTCAAAAGGACTTACAGTTTAGTTTAGTACGTGAAAAAAATTAATAGAATGCAAAATGAAAGGTAAGTGCCATAGCAATTCATATAAAACATTACGGACAATTCCATGAGAAGCAAGTTACTTTGGGTAACAAGGAAATGAAGATGACTTCACAGGTGTCTTAGCATTTGAAATGTGACTGCACTCCATATAGAGAAACCAAGAATCCAGCAGAATCAGGGATGGAGAGGGAGGTGGGAGGGCATAATTGTCTGAATTCTAAATTTGACTGTCAGTTGTCAGTTATATATGGCCCTTAAGGAAATGCATTTTTTCCTTCATTTATTTGAATTAAAATTCAACAAAGGTGGGTGGCATGTGTGGCTCAAAGGAGTAGGGCACCAGCCCCATATGCTGGAGGTAGTGGGTTCAAACCCATCCCTGGCCAAAAACTGCAAAAAAAATTCAATAAAGGAGATTTGTTAGCAGAATCCAATATGTGGAATTAATGCTCTCTCCTAGTCATAAATTGATACATACCGAATCAGAGAAGAGACATGTGAAGTCAGTTTATAAAGATAGAATGATTTCTGGGCCAGTGAGACATTGATTGTTATTTATAAAAGTTAATAGTTTACCTAAAAATAAACCATCTGGGGATGATGGCTGGGCGTGGTGGCTCACACCTGTAATCCCAAGGCTCTGGGAGGCTAAGGTGAGTGGATTGCTTGAGCTCAGGAGTTTGACACCAGCCTGAACAACAGCAAGACCCCATCTCTAAAATAATAACTGGGCTTTGTGGTGGGCATCTATATTCCCAGCTACTTGGGAGGCTAAAGCAAGAAGATTGCTTAAGCTCAGGAGTTCGAGGTTGCTGTAAACTGTGACACTGTGGCACTCTACCTAGGGTGACAAAGTGAATCTCCCTCTCAAAAAAAAAAAAAAAAAGCAGATGAATTAGTTACTAATGTGTAGAAAATAGGGCAAATATTGGCAGTGCCCAGCTAATAATGGTACCAGTTAAATGGTGCACCGTTCTGAATACTAGGGTGGGTTTTGCTAAGTACATCCCTGTGGTAGCTCATATATTGTCCAGTGTTGGTTATCCCTTTCATTTCTGCTGGGTGCTGTGGAATTTCATGCATCTTAGATTTGGGGTTTGGCTAAGACCTTGCTTTAGCCATGGAATATAAGCAGATGTGACATGGCATATCTGTACACAAAACTTAAATACATTTGTGGATTTTTTGGCTTTTTTGTTTTATTTTGTGTTGTTACTTCTGCTCTGGTGAAAACCACAAGTCTCAGAACGCAGTAACCTTAAAGCCAACAGGGGCAGGCACATAGGAAATCTATAGTCTTTTGAGATTCTGGAGTTGCTACTGCAATAAAAGCTAACTAATGCAATTCCAGTTTTGGCGGTATTTATCATACTCTTCCCGCTGGAAGTTACTCAATGTTAAGCTTGCACTTTATGTATTTTTTCAATAGTGATTCATGAAGCAATCTTCTGAATAAAATTTATTTTTTAAACATTTTATTTATTCATTATTTTTTTGCTGGGAGAATGGGGACCAAAGATCCCATCCTTGGCAAAGGAAAGCACCCCCAGAAAGAGAGGAAAACTAAAAAGTAAGCTGAGTGAGTAGTAACAAAGAAAAGTCAGCTAGTTTATATTTAAGCTAGCCATTGCTAGCAAGCTTCTTGCCTTTTCTGAAATTCTAGCCTGTTGAGGATACAGCTTATAAACACCCTGTTGAGTCTGTGAGCACTCTGAGATTAATGGCTATAGAAGAGACCATGGCAAGTCCTAGCAAAAGATACATCTTCTAGTGCATTTTCTGCCCAGTAAATAGGCAAAACAGATACCCATCGGGGAGATTTGCATTTGCCTGGGGCAGAGACGAAGGGAGTAGCTCAACCTCTGAGATATGGGAAGAAGAGGAAGATCCTCCTTCTGTGATGGGAGGAAAATGCCTCCCCACCCCCCACAGATTCCTTAGAGGAGATTAACAGTGGTAGCATTTTACTCCACAGAGAATTAGGGGAGTTTAACACCTCCCTAGAAATCTGTGTGTGTGATCTCAAGCAAGAGGCTCTCCTAAAACAAGACTCAGATTTCAGATTTCTGAAGGCTACCCTTAAGGTTAATAATAATAACAAAAGGTGCTGATATGATCAATCTGAGAAACTGCTGACATCTTTGTTCCCTCCCTCATCTTACCCTCTGGGAAAGTAGATGTCAATAAAATCAGAGTGGAGCAAGCACTCTTGACCATTACCCGAAGCCCACGAATGGGCAATGGGCCCTGAGCTCCCACTTTTAATTCTATTCTATGTCTCATGTCTCTTTCTCTACCATTGTTTCTAACTCTATGATCTCTGCCAGTTTCCACAGGTCTTAGTGGACCCTGCTACTGGGGTGGGACCCTGAAAACTTTTGATTAACAAATAATAATTACATACATATGGTACAATGTGATTGTGTTCTACATGACATCATTTTGGAAACATGAAAGGAAGATAATTAACACATCTATCACCTCACCAATTTATTTTTTTTTTGTGGTGAGAATACTTTATTCATTATCAACTATGGTTAGATCTGGAACTTTGTACCTTTTGATCAACATCTTTCTTTAGCCCTCCCATCCTTCACTCTCCACCTCTGACGATTCCTCTGTTTGTATTGATGTTTTCAAATTCCAGATGTGAGATCACATAGTATTTTTTGTATTTCTGTAGTTTATTTCACTTACCATAATTATTCAGGTTTATCCAAGTTGTCACAGATGGCAGAATATTCTTTTATCAAGGTTATATAGTTATGCTTAATTGATATCATTTATATATCATATTCAGTAGAATATGTATGTATAAATTGTATTTTCTTTATCCCTTCATCTGTTGCTGAATATTTTACTTTTACTTCACACTATTACAAATAGAATTTAAAAATACCTTTTATCTTTTAATATTTTAAATATCTAAAAAAAATACATTAATGGTACCCCACACAACATAAAATTCAACAAATCAAAGTCTACATATTTCAGGTTACCATGTGTGAAAATGCGGAGCAGGTATTAATACCAATATGTCCAATATTTAAAACCAGTTTGCAATTGAGGGAGCATCTAAGTCCTTAATTGAAAAGCACCAATGAAGTGAAAGCTTTAATTTGGTACACACTGTTCATGCTTATATTTCAAGATTAGAAATGGTTCCAAGCAGTAATACAGACATATTCATGAAGAATGTATCATTTCTGAACATTATAAAAAACATCCCCAACACCACTAAATTTATAAATGCAGAACTACCTACTATGCTTGGTACTTCTGTGTAGTGAAGTTCATGCTTACAGCAGATAAAATTCAGTCTTTAGGTGTGAATGATAGGAATGATAGTTAAAGACAAAAAACTCCTCATCATTTGATTTGGAATCTTTCAACATGAGAGAGCTTTTAACAGGATGGTTCTCAAAAGAATCAGGGCTGAAATAAACCTTTTGTTTTCTTTGTTTCAAGAGAATCAAATAGTTGACTACACATGAAAAAAAAAAAAAAAAATCAGGGCTGTTTTATGGTATCCAGTAAGTCCAGGGCTGACAGTCCTTTTGGGTCTGTCACATCAAGAGAATCAAATAGTTGACTACACATGAAAAAAAAAAAAAAAGAATCAGGGCTGTTTTATGGTATCCAGTAAGTCCAGGGCTGACAGTCCTTTTGGGTCTGTCACATCAGAGGCCTCTAAGGCCTTCCAGCTGTCCAGCAGACCTGGTCTGGTCACTCAGAAGAACTAGAAGTTCAGCTGAGTTAAAGCGAAAGTAAACTAAACGGGGAGTGAGAACAGAGCAGAGGGAACTCTCCAGTGAGGCTGAGAAAAGCACAATGTATCTGAAGCATACACAAGGCACAGACTTTCCAGGAGGAGTGGAATTGTCCCTCTCATGAGGGGGAAGGCCACATCACAGCAGAACATGAGTAGTATCAGCATCTGATTTTAGTTCCTCCTACATTTTTCTGTAAAGTTTTTCATTGGTACCTCAAGTCCTTAGGCATTCTTGTCTACTTCATTGGTCACACACGTGCCTGTTTTCTTTCTCTCTTTAGCCGTATTTGACACATGCTATCTATCTTCCTGACAGTTGAACAGAGGTATCTATTAGTTTGGGGATGTTTGTGACATTTTCTGTGTGGATTCTCCTGTACTTGGGACCATTACTCCACTTTTTGTCATAAGCTGGAGACTACATTTTATGGAGAACAGGACATACTTCTGGATTGAATCACAAGGTTCCCAAAACTCATTGTTTACTTCAGAGCCCTTTTTCCTTTTCTTATCTAGGAGACCAGACTTTTTCTTACTTCCCTGCAGCCTCTTTCTATTCCTAGTCAACTTGGTCCTACTGCCATAGGTTGGATATCCTATGCCAACGTCTACCCTCCCCTGCCACCACATTTTGGGCTACTAAGGTCTGCAACACTGATCTCCTCCTGAGACATTACATCATTTATTGGCTTCCAGAAATGACGTCCCATAACTGAATCTTTGCAAATGCCTCTTTATTCTTTCATCGAGGAAGAACAACTCTCTTTTTCCACTGCCCATCAGCACTTTCATTTGGTTTTTTAATCTTGAATTCCACTTTTTCCTGGGCCTTCTATTGGATAGCCTTCTACTTATGCAAAGTCATCTCTTTTGGATCCTTTTTCTTCATGTTTCCAACTGTGTTCTGAATTTTAATGTGTGGCACTGTATGTTCTTCCCATTCCAGAGTTTTCTCAGTCCTATTTGACTAATTCAAGTCAGTTAATGCATTTTTGCCAGTTCCCCAGTTGTGAGGGCTACCACCTTCACACTTGTCCTGTGGTTTAGGCCAGATCTATCACTTCCACTGTGCCTATTAAATTCACATTTGCTGTGAGAATCAAATCCCTCTCCTCAGCTTATTCCATATCCAAGGTCTCTTTAGTCTTTCATGAAAATTACCACAGTTTTGGGCACTTAGCAAATAATTGGTGTATAAGCTGAATTTTACCTCTTAACTCTTTTCTTGAAATGGCTTTTCAAATCTTCCCTTTCAAGGAGGTTGCCTTTTTGGTCTTCTATCAGTTACTTTCCCTTCATCCTAAAGTTGTTGATCAGGTCTTTTTATCATGTTCTATTCCTTCTTTATTAAGTGCCATGAGTGACTGCTGCTCCAATTTTTCATCGTTTACATCAACATTGGGTTCTTACAGTCTCCCTGGAACTGTTCATCTAGCCGCCTCTCTGCTGCACTGGTGCCAGTCTGGGCTGCAGCCAGTGCTATGACTTAGGGCTGTGCTATTGCCTTCTCAAGTACTATAAGCTCCTAAACAACAGTCATAAGAAAGAGGCTATAAATAGAACAAATTTTTATCCAATTGGACAATGACCTTCAAACTGTTTTCTGTTCATAGTCCCTAAAAGATTTTTGAAAACCATGACCTCTCTATTCTCTTTTAAAGGTGTCATATAAAATATTTTCACTCAATCTTAGACAGTTGCAATTTTTATTACTCTTCTGAAAACAACCAGAGGGATAAAACTACCCTAGAAATTGAGTGTCCATATCATTCATTTAAATGTATGAGGGCTGATAATTAAGTTTGTGAACTTGCTACCACGCACTTATGTTGGTAGCACTGTACAAACAACTTGGTAAAGTTTCACAACCTTGGTTATCAGTGTCTCACAGCTGTGTTCCTATGGACATGTGGCAGTATCTTGCTGAATGGTGTTCATTGTGTGTTTTTGTGTGCCATCATGAGATTGACAGAGCTTGAATTAGAACAACAAACAAACTTTTCTAAATTTCTTGTTAAACTTGGTTATAGCATAAGTGAAATCATGGACATGTGGGTTCAACTTTATGGGGATAATTCCATGAGGAATAAAGCAGTATACAAATGGATTAGAGATTTTTGTGAGAGGAGAGAAAGCATCACACTGATAAAGAGAGGTCAGGAAAGCCAATAACTGTCGGGAGGGTGGGGGTTGTACATGAACTCTGACCTGATTTGAATGCTGACTGGGAAAAGACTCTGAAAATACAAGAGCTTAAAACAAAGTCTGAAAGTTAACTGAGGCTGTGTAAACCAGAGAAAATGCAGCCCTTCTTGGCCTTTTCAGAAGGCTTTTGTTGATTTCCAACAAAGATGCATATGCAAAAGATAGGGCTGGAAGAATCCCAAATTCCCAGGAAGACTTGATAGAGGACAGACAGAGGGACTGGGTAAGGGGTAGGGATTTATAAACAGCTGATGCTGTATTTAAATAAAGGGGGAGGAAGAGCTAGCTCTATTCATGCTGGGGACATAAACCAGGTCTCCTAATCTAATCACATATTCAAAGAGTTTAATCCCTCCCATCTGTTGACTCTCCAACATATAGGCCTAATTCAGCCTATCTGGGTGCCACTATTCTTTTTCATTTTTATAAACCACTTTAATAAAGTATATATTGTCTAAAATTTACTACATCCAGTTTTTGAGATATATAATCTGTGCCAGCAATACCACATTAAAGATTCACAACACTTTCATTGCCCACAAAAGTTTTATCATATTTTGTTTTTATTTTTCATTTTTTTCCTCTAATTTTATATCAAGGACAATAAGTGTTTCCATTTTTCTTTTAATTTATCCCTCCTTTCACTTCTTGCCCCAGGCAACCACTGATTTATATTCTGTATCTATACATTAATTCACTTAGAACTTCATTAAAAATGGAATCATATAGACGAAAGGCCTATATGCCTCTCGCCAAAAAAAGCTGTTTGAGAGAAAGCAGTGAAAAGACTTTGTACAGGCATACTTGTGAGAAATGGAGGCAGAATCCCATATGGCCAGGTTGGTTGTGGGCCTAAAAACCCCCTACCTAAGGTCGGCCTGGTCAGTTGTGGGTATATAACTCCCCTGACTTAAGGCCCAAGTGGGAGCAGAAGTTTGCACACAAATTTCTGTATGCCCAAGAAGTTTCTTTATGTCTTGCTTAAAGATTCAAAGTAACAGCCTCCAAGTCACAAAGCCAGCAAGGGCAGGTATTCAATTTTCCTTGTTCCTCCATAGTCTCAGGCTTCATCAGATAAGAACAAAAAAAGTAATGACTGACAACATGTTCTTCATTAAATTATGTTAAACCCGGTTATGTTGAAAGGGTTATGCTTAAAAGTGTATGTTGGGTGGATTATCAGATTATTAGGGAGGAGCTACTTACAGGGCGGTGGTCACAAGATGTTTAAATGGATTAATGACATCATTGATGTCCAATGTGCATGTGCAGAGGGATTATAATGAATGCTAATGAGGTCATTTCTATATATTGCGCATGCACAAGATTGATTATACAAACCAACAGTAAATAAAGAAAGCTTGCCATTTGCCTGAGAGAGCAGATGGTCACCTTCATTTAAAACACAATTCAATGAGCGTGCTTATTCTTCGTGACATCACTTTTCCGTGAGACCCTAATGGCAACACCTTTACAGCAACAGAATCATTTTCAGTTTTCTACATAGTAATACTCAGTTGTCACAGCACCATATACTTTTTTTTCTGCATCAATTTACTTGTGTACGTTAGTCAAACTTCTTTTACCATCTGCATGTGGGTATGTCACAGTCTGCATATGCAGCATTGATCTAGCTATTCTTTCTTTCCTCAGTACCACACTGACTTTGCTGTAGATTTACAATGAGTGAAGAAATCAAGCCACATGAGTCCTGCAACTTTGCTTGCATTCTTTTCCTCTTTTTCTTTCTTTTTTAAAATCACTTTGGCTAATGTAATTCCTGCACTGTAATTTTTGAATTTTTAGAAACTTGTCAATTTATTTAAAAAAAAAATTTGCTGGAAATTTAATTAGGATTGCACTGAATACATAGGTTTATGTGGGGGGGATAAATGTCAATATCTAGTCTTATGATCTATGAACATAGTATATCTCCCAATTTAGTGAAGTCTCCTTTCTTCAACATATTTTTCCTCTCAGGATATTTCTTTCTATCAGAAAATACCTTATGTTTCTGATCCATTGAGAATCATATTGTATTTATTATTTATTTTTTAATTATTTTATTCTAATAAGTAAATATTGAATTCTACATATTTATGTTGTATTCTTGGAGAAGAATCCTTTTGGTCATTATATATTAGATTTTTTGTATATTGTTCAATTAAATTTGCTAATATTTTCTTTAAAATTTTGCATCTAATATTTACAAATGATATTAGTCAGTAGCATTTTTTCTTTTTATTTTGTAATAACTTTGTCCAGATTTATTGTTAGGGTACTCTTGGGCTTGTAAAATGACTCATGAAATATTTGCTTTATTTTTTTAATTGTATCTGTTAGTGCTAGTTATTTCTTTAGTATTTGATAGATTTCACCAGTTACACTGCATTTATCTAGAGTTCTTTGTGAGAAAGTTTATCTTATTATGGATTCAATTTCTATAGCCATTCAAATTCCTACTTCATGTTATGTTCAAATGTTTTAATTATGTATTTTCAAGTTTTGTCTCCTAAGTTCAAATGTGGACTGTCTTAGAATCAGTCTGTATGGGCTACTTTGCTTCCCTAATAGGTGTTACATTTTGCTATTTTGTGGAATGTCTAGTAATTTTTATTTTGAAGATAAGCATTTGAAATAATCATTTTTTTAAAGTTCTATCTCCAGGCTGGGGCACAGCTCGTTGTAACTTCAAATTTCTTGCTTGAGCAGCCCTCCCTCCTCGCGTCCTAAATAGCTAAGTCTACAAGACATGTACTAATTCTTTTTTTTTTAATTAAATCTTAGCTGTGTACATTAATACTGTTGTGGGGTACAGTCTGCTGTTTTTATGTACAATTTTAAATATTTTCATCAAACGGTTATCATAGCCTTCATGTCATTTTCTTAGTTATTGTGTTAAGACATTTATATTCTACATTTAGAGAGATTCACATGTACCCTTATAGGATGAACCATAGGTGTGGTCCCACTAATCACCCTCCCTCCACCCATCCTCCCCCCTCCCCTTCCCTCCCTCTCCCCTTTCCCCATATTCTTGGGTTATAATGGGTTATAGCTTTCCTATGAAAGCTATAACTTAATTTCATAGTAGGGCTGAGTACATTGGATACTTTTTCTTCCATTCTTGAGATACTTTGCTAAGAAGAATATTTTCTAGCTCCATCCATGTAAATATGACGGAGGTAAAGTCTCCATCTTTCTTTATGGCTGCCTAGTATTCCATAGGGTACATATACCACAATTTATTAATCCATTTGTGTACTAATTGTTAATTTTTTGTTGTTGTTGTTTGTTTGTTTTGCAGCTCATGGCTTGGGTTGGGCTGGGTTTGAACCCACCACGTCCAGTATATGAGGCTGGTGCCCTACTCCTTTGAGCCATAGGCACCACCCCTTAATATGTTGTTGTTGGTTTTTGGTTTTTTGGGTTTTTTTTTTTTTTTTTTTTGGTAGAGACAGGGTCTCCCTTTGTTGTGCAGATTGGGTTAGAACTTCTGAGCACAAGTATTCCCCCCACCTTAGCCCCCCAAAGTGCTGGAGTTACAAGTAGGAATCTCAGTGCCTGGCCCAGGAAATTATATATTGAATTAACTCTGGCTACTGCTTCATTCTTGGGAGGGTAGCTTGATTTTGTTCTAATAGAGAATTAATTTGCCTAGGCTCAAACAGAACACTTTGTCTTCCCTGGGTTTGCAGTGGTGGTTTTTCTGCTTTGTTCTTACCACTTCCAGCTGCTGCTTCTGTTACTTGGTTCCTGGGAGATTGTTTCCATTTGTTTTCATTCAGTAGACAAGGTTTTGGCCAGAGGTTATATTTAGATACATGGTCCTTCCATATCTCTGACTTGCTCATTTCTAGAAATTTACACCCAGTGTTCTTCTACTGTTTTGGCCTCAAGTTCTCTTCTGATACTTTATTGGCTCCTTATTCTGTCACTCAAGTGACAGAGTCAGTCACAGTCAAAGAAGGCAGTCAGTTAAATAAGCAGCAGAATCTCAAATCTTAGAAGAGGGTATTTATTTCTGAGTTAGTTATCTCTTATTCCCATACTACTGGTCTTCTTTGTTGGAAGTACTCACGACCAGCCAATGATGTGGTTAGATTTTGGTTCTCATTTCTTTTGCAATCCTTTTGTTGCCAGGATTTTACCTCTAAGTTTCTAGCTGCTCTTTCAAGCTTGAGCCCCCATTTCTGGACTTTGACCATGTGGGGTTATGGGGTTTCCTACTGCCTGTCTGGGTTGCCACAGCCGTGGGCGTTGAGAAGGTCCTTAAACTCGCATTTCTTAGTCTTTTTAAAGATTTTCTTAAGGGTAAAATTTTCTACTATTTCTATCTTATTTTAGACAATTTTGAGTGCTTTTTTGATTTTTTGGTTTTATACAGTTTTAATAATTGTTACCTGTGGGAAGGTACATGATTTTACTTAAGTACCATTGCTGAAAATTTTTTCTTTATAAATTGTGATTTCATTTTTTAAAAATCTGTAAAGATAAGCCTCTTAGTGTTAAAATTGGTTTTTCTTGATATAGATTTTCTTGGGTTAATAGTGCACAATTTACAAAAAAAAGTCATAATATCTTTAAAATGCATTAGAAATGTAATGAGATGTCTAAAATATTTTCTCAGTGAGTATGCAAATACAGGAATGCCTATAATCAGAGAAAACTACAGCATACATCCTGGTTTCCTTTTTTAGTGTTCATAAGCTCTGAAAAGCATAATCAGTTAAGTATTTTGATGGAAATAGAAACAATTACGTGGCAGAAACATGACTCAATTCTGCGATGTCTTGTGTGATAGAAACATTTTAACTGATCATTAAAATATTTATTAATTTATTAATGAGCCTGGTTCAGAAGGATCTGTTATTCAGTTATTATAATCAACAATTATGAGAGGCAAAAATAGGCATAAATAGGAAAAGAATCCTTATAATAGAAATCTTGTTGGTCAAATTGTTTCTGTCATCTGCTAATACAAATGTTTAATTTCTTTGATTATTTTAAAGTTCCTTTAAAAGGATAGATGCACAGAAACTTTAGAAATATTATACAGCTATATTAGTAACTTCCTATCATATTTGTAAATTCAGTGGCCCCTTAAACAATGTGAGAATTGGATTAACATTTATTTTGTGTGTTACATTATACTGTAATACACTGCATTCTTACAGCTAAGTAAGCGACAGAAAAGAAAAGTTATTAGGAAAATAATAAAGAGGAGAAAATATATTTCATATTCATTAAGTGGAGGCAGGTCAGGAGAAAGGTATCCTCATTGAGGAGGCTGAGGAAGCGGAGGAAAGAGGAGGGTTGGTCTTGCCATCTCAGGGTGCAGAAGCAGAAGAAACTCTGCTTATGAACAGACATGCAGGGTTCAAACCCATGTTGTTCAAAGTCAGATGTGATTCAGTTTGTAATTTTGACTGACAGAAGTAGAGCAGCACACCAACACCCAAGAGAAAGTGATTGATCCCGATTAAATGGAGCTGGCTTTCCCAAACCCTGTGCATCACATTTCAGAATGTGGCAGAGAGCATTTTGCCCCTATGCACACAGGAATCCACACTCTTTGTATAATTCATGTTCATTTACTTTGTGAATATTAACAGTAACAGAGAGAGTAACCATTAGGCTGCCAAAAGTTCAGGGCTTACAAAGTACATTAATAATTTGTGGTGAGGGAATTGTGTACTGTGAAGTTCACACTTCCGTTACACAAATCTAAGTCTAGTAAGCATTCTCTAGTGACCAGAGAATGCGTATGATCAAGTTATAATAACAATGGAAAACATGCAATAAAAACATTTCACGGGGCACAGAATGTGTGACAGGAAATGCTGAGTGTGTGATAATCAGTTCTGACGATCCTTGTCAGTTTTTCTTTTACTCTTTTGAATGCCTATTTTACATTTTTAAACCCCCATACTCTTCTACCCTTCTAGTTTTCATCTGACACTTTTCTTGTTGTTTCATTGAGGTTATATCTATTAATGCAAACACTGTAACTGGACATTTTTTATCCTTCTTCAATGTTTGCCCATCTACTTATATTTTCTGCCCTTTCTCTCTCCTACCCCACGTGACTGCTCCTTGCTTGGGGCTTTTGCCACATAGAGACAGACACTTGTCTTGTGTATTCTCACCCAAGAATTTGAGTCCCCAGATAATCCCATTTCTATACAACATTACCATTTTCTTCCCTTATTATTTCCAGTAGACTAAAATCATGCCATATCATCTCTCATTTTGAAAAGCAAATAACCAAACAGAAACAAATTCCATTGACTCCACCTGCTACGACCTAATTTTTCTTTTTCTTTTCATAGGGAAAACTTCCTCAGACAGTTATCTATGCCCCTCACTCCACTTTGACTGTTCTTGCTCGTAAGGACAATTGAACCCTGATACTTAGTGTAAGACTCACTTCCTGCTTAAGAGACCTAGAGAATCACGAAAATGGTGTGTGAGTTGTGTGTGTGCAGGAGAGAAAGAAACTGGCCTTACTCAAGAATGTCTATGTGAGGTGTGGCAATACCAGGCCTAACAGTTATGGTAAAGATTCTCTAGACTCCACAGGCCTCCTGATGCTAGAGGCAGAGGTTATGCTCAAGGTCTGTGGTTTTGCAAAAATGAAGGTGGAAACATTCTGTCTGACCTTCTCCATGTCCTCCCTAATCAGTGCTAATGTCAGACAAGCAGATTTTGTCTACTTCTTCCCATTTTATGATAATAAATATGGACCCCAGTGGTCCATATGGTCAGGAGGGCTCCCCCCAGAGTTTCTCAGGCCCCCACCACAGACTCCATGTCAAGCTTCTTTATTCCTCACATCGAAATCCCCTCTCTAGTGACCCAAACCCCTTCACTTGCGCCATCTGAAATCTGCTTAAGATTCACTCTAATTGGAAATTTACACTGACCTTTCCCATTTTGCAGCACTAGAAGTCATGAATAAATATTACTCAACTTTAATTATTTTTCAAATTATACCTCCTAATCCTAGTAGAAAAAATTTAATTAAAAGTCAAATAAAAATGTAACTTAATGTCAAATCATTTTCTTCTTATTTTCATCACTTTGAAAATTAAATTCTAATGTATTATTCTTGTATATTAATTTAAAACAAAACTCCCATTCCTAGAATAATTTTCATATATCGCACACACAGACTAGACAGCATAGTATCATTATCATTAAAGAAAAAAAAACTGTGCTGTTAAACTGATCTCATCTGAATATTATTAATAGATAATATGGAAATTAAAAGCAAAATCTATTTAAAAACAGTGCTAAATGTCTCTGAATCATATATACGTTTGATTTATAAATACTTTTTAAAAATACATCTTATTTATTTTCCACATGATTAACCTATAATAGAGAAGAGTGTTTTTATGGAACAAATGTGGCCATAAGTAGAGGCTTAATCTTTATTGAACTTTTCTTAGGATCAGCAAATAAAGTTTTTATCATAATATGAAAATATTTTGCTTTTTAGTATGGTAATTTGTTAAGGTATTTTATGTTATGGACTATTTTATAGTCACACTTCATAATGAAATTCAAATTTTATTGAAAATATATCTGATTTCCATAGATTTCAGATATATTTTCAGTAAAATATTGAATTTCATTATGATGTGTGACTGTAAAATAATAAAAATTATTTAAATATATAGGCAATTTGTATTGTCCTTTACTCTGAATGATTATACTTTAACTACTGTACTGAAGTTACTATTCCAGTGCTAAGAGGGAATCTTTTTAAGCACTAGATGTGCCAGTTCTGTTCTAAACGCTGTAAATGTTTTAGTTTGTTATTCAAAACAGCTCTCAGAAGTAGGCATTATTATTACTCCATAATACAGATGGGAACTGCACAAACTGAAAATTCGGTTCAGATAATTGAAAGGACTCACAAGACTCCAGGGAACACTCATGAGGAACGTTACTTTTGATACCCAACTCCAGTTTCATAACAAATCTAATAGCACAGAATCCTGCCAGTAATCTCTGGCCGGTTTATAGACTGTCTCACATGGACTCAAGAATTGGAAAAAGTCACTTTTGCTGTTATCTAGTTCCTCTGACGCAGCAGGAAACCCCACTCAGTTCTGCCTCATGAGCGGGGTACATGTTACCCTTTCTGCTCAAGTAATGTCATCAGTGCTACAGTGGCAGGCTGCTCTGTGGACTGGAGTCCAGATAGGGCAGTCTGTCACCTCCAGGGACATCTAAAAATCATGCTTCTTGCTTCACACCCTTTGGTAACATGTCCTAGGGAGGGGACCATTTGATTATTGCCACAATGCCGCAGAGAGACTATGTAAATTTTCATTCACTGAGGAAATTCTTCTCTTCATTCCCTTCATGTGGGAATAACAATATGACATAACAGAGGACAGTGGGTGCCTCATGTTTCCAAATACATTTATGTCCTTCTTCAAAAGAAACAATTTCTATTAAAGCCTCAATAACAGTACACCAAGAATTGTCTTAAGTTTTAATTGGTTACTTCCTAGATCAAAGTACCAGTAAATGTCCACTGGGTGGCAGTCAAGACCTTTTGTCAGATGCTCCATTTAGCAGGGCTGCTTTCCCTTGGTGGTGATCACTGGAGCGTGGGCTCTTACATAAGGTGACCAGATTTTAACATTGGTAAAGCGGGACACCATTGGGGGAGCCTGGGGGCGGGGCCTGACAACAATGCAAACTTTGATAAGCACTTCTTGATAATCAGGTCTCAACAATTATTTGTTATTATTAAAGTTTAACATTATAAAATTAACAAAAATAATATAAAACACGTATCCTGGTGAAATAGCCACATGGCAGCCGAAAACTGTGTATTCCCTTCCTGTTCTCCTGTGTTCCCTAGCTTGTCGTGCATTCTTTGCAAAAATTGGGGCTTTTTTAAAACACTGCAGGATGCAGGACAAATTGTTAAAAATCATCGGGACTGTTCCACCAAAAGTGGGATGTCTAGTCGCCTTACTCTGGGGTGGGGAGGGCTACTTGTTTGTTCCAGACAGTTTGGCTCCTTTTAAGCTAATTGTCCTTGCCTAGAAGCCAGGGAGGGAGCAGTCTCCTTCCCATAGGATCCCACCTGGGTGACCTTGCCCAGGAGGGGAGTAGGGAGTTTACATTAGCCTTTCATTTCCAAATGAAGTTACATTAACCTCTTCATTCCCAAATGGAGTTACCTTTTCAGCAGCCCTATATTCCCTTCCCATTCTCCCACGGTTCCCTAGCTTGTCATGTATTCTTTCCAAAAATCAGGACTTTTTAAAAATGCCACAGGACATGGGATGAATTGTTCAAAAGCAGGAGTTCTGATCACCTTACTCTTACAGAGACCAAGAGAGCAGTGGGTTCACAAAGGGCTCGATTGCACTGTGGTTCTCTGCAACTCTAAAAATCCAATCAACCAACCAACCAACTAAACAAACAAACAAAGACCTACTCAAATTCAGGTTGTTTTCTTGGTAATTTTGTGGCTAAGGGCTCATACATTTCCCAGGTATTTCAGGTGGATTTTCTAGACCAAACGATCCAATCAATCTCTGTGCTTCTTGCTTTCATGTTGGAGTTAGCAGAGAAAACTATTTTGGCTGTCTGGGCAATGCCCTAGTCACCTCTGTCCAAATGAAGGCATCTAGACAGGAATTTCATCATTTTTTCTGAGCCTGGTACTCTTATTGAGTTAATCAGCCATCAGCTAGGATCATATGATTATCAACAACTAAAAGTCAGTTTTGGTTAACTTTTCAGATTGATATATAAACACTATGTCATTAATACATCAAATGAAAGCACTTTCCAATTGTGTCAAGTCTAATTCTCATCCAACAGGCACAGTAGTCAGGACAATGTCCATATCTGTAAGGGTGTAGGGACATGCTGTCCTGTCCAGCTCATGTGAATGTGAACTGGCTTTGGGTTTCTTCAAAAGCATAAGTGGAAAAGGGGAGAGCATGAGTGAAATGGGTCACAGCACAACAGTCTCAGTCTGCTGCACTACTTAGAGAGTTAATATAGTATTGTGCACAACTCCTGGAATGGGGGATGTTATTTATTATTATTTCTATAATCTACAGTGAATCTCTAGGATTCATCAGTTTTTCTCATGGGCCGTTAAACAAAGAACCTTCAGGTATTAATATGCCTGCATCTAAAAGATCTTTAATTAAATGAGAACGTCCTTATGCACCTCAGGTATCCAACCCTAGTATATCCTAATTGTTTTAAATTAGCCACTTGAGTGACTTAGATGATTTTAAAATTTCCCATCTACCATGCTCCATTAAAAGAAGATAAAGAACAGATTTGCAGGACAGACTTTTCCCTAACAATGCAGGTGAGATGAGAGTTCTCCATTCGAGCATTAGATCCATTCTACTCATGTCTCTGTCAGGGAGAGATGACCACTGTACTTGACTTTGGTTAATAAACCCCTGCATTTTAGCCATGCTTTCATCTGCTATCCTCTGCAATGGCTCACCATATATCTCCAATTTTATAATTATATGGCCTGTACGACATTATATTGGATGCCAGTATCCAGCATTTTGACTAAAATTCTTTTACCAACCTCAGGCCATTTTACTCACACCATTGTGGGCAGCCACAAAGCCCTTGCTGAGAGTCAAGGCCAAGGGCCCACGCCCTCCTGGCACCCTGAGTCAGAGCCTTCTCCTTTACCCCATACAATTTAAATGGGCATCTGCTCTGAGGGATTATAAATTTCTTTTTGTACATGATCAGATTTTTTTTTAAAAATTAAAATTATGGTAAATTGAGCAACTATGTCACAGTCTTGGTAGTTTGGAGAAGTGGTAAGGCAGCTAGACCACTTAATCTTCCAGTTGTGATTGGGAATAATACTTTTAACGAAACTTATGACAGATTCAATTTAATTTCTGTGAGTTTTTTATCCCTTGTATTTATATTTTCTTTTTTCTGAATCATCATTTTCTCATTAGCAGTAGCTGGGCAGTGAGTCTCCTGTTGTTTCCTTTATATTGTCCCTGCAATTATAAAGCATAAAATGAGTCTCAGTGGTGGGAGCATTCTCCACAGCATGACCAAAAATATTAATCAGGAGAACTATTAGAACGAGTAGAGCTAATAAAAGTTACATATATTCTCAACATTTCAGCAAGCTTGGAAATATTATATTTAAAATTTAAGGGTGAATTTGGACAATTTTTAAAAAGATTTCTGTTATTTGCCTTTGATTTTAGTCAGGGTAACAGATTTGGAGTTTGCCCTGCTAATCATATTGTCACTGAGGGTCCCGGTTAAGCGCAACATACTTGTGCCTGGACAGGCCTGATGCCAGGGAAGCGGCTCTTTGACGTGCAAGGCTGAATTCAGCAGAGGCTCAGAGTGAATCCAGGATCACCTGCAAAGTGGTGCAGCCAATTAGCTGAATATCCTTGTGTTTCTGTGGTCTCCCGATTCCCTCTCTCCTGAGACCTGTGCACACGTGCAGTGATTCTTGTGTATATGGGGACCACATTTTGATTAAAACAGGTATCTTCTGCTTCCCTTGGGTATTACCATCTGAACCACACTTCCAAGTCCTGGGCCCTGGGGATCACCAGCTGCTTTTTTATCACTATCAGTTTCTCTGGAAGAAGCAAGAGCAGCCACCGCACAATGTTGCTGATACCGGAATTCCGGACTCTTGGTCTCAGTGGTTCGAAGAATGAAGTGAGGGACCATAGGATCAGCAGTAGGTTAGGTTTTATTTAACAATACAAGTGTTTCAGCTCTCACAAAGAACCAAACCTCCTTGCAGAGCAGGATCAGCAGTAAGATGGGTTTTATAATACAAGTGTTACAGCTCTCACAAAGAGCCAAACCTCCTTGCTCTCCTGCTCTCTTTTGGAGGTCTGTGTTTGGGCTCTCTGCTTAGAGGCTTATATAGTGGCAGGCAACCAATGAGCTTTCAGGTCTTGAAAACAGACCAATCAGGGATGCACTGGAGGAATTGACTTGCCAGAACTCGAAGTGAGGAGATAGCATGACGCCAGTGTCTTCCCCAGCTCCCCTCTGGCCAAATTCCCCCATTCACTGCAATAGCAACAGGTCCAGGGCAAAAGTGGCTGGTCTTGCTGCCACCTTGTCCGGCATCATTACTAGTTGGCCTCTACTACACTTTGATAATTTTAGCAAGATTTGAATTTCTTTAGCTTCCTGATTCCCCCAGCCAGGTACTTACTGTTCCAGTGCCCACTCCACGTTTCTTCCCAGCATCAGCAGCACCGTGAGTCAGGGATGGGTAGACATTCACCTGGCAGCAACATGACGTCCTCATCTTTAATTCTCCCAGACAGAACCTTCACCCCTGGCAAATTACAGAGCAAAATGAGCCAACTGCACAGGGTACAAAAAATACAACAATTGAAAAGAATCTCAAGATCCCATCAAGTATGCACAGAGAGAGTTTTGCTAACAGAACAGAACAGGGAAAGAGCTGAGATGGTGGGAAGGTCCCAGAGAGGCTTTCAGGTCCTGCTTCTCCAGGTCCCTCCGATGTGTGCAGGACACACTTCACCTCCACAGTCCTACTTTGCCATAGAGTGTCTCATTATAACCCATAGTAGCCTCAAACTCTTGGGCTCAAGGAATCCTTTTGTCAAAGCTTCTCAAGGAGCTGGGACTACAGGTTCCTGCCACAAAACCTAATTTATTTTTTAAGAGATGGGATCTCACTCTTGCTCAGGCTGGTCTGAAATTCCTGAACTCAAATAATCCACTGGCCTCAGCCTCCCAGAGTATTGGAATTATAAGCAAAAGCCACTGCCCTTGTCCCATCAAGGAAGTTTTGAATTTTAAATAGCACATTATAAACTATGAGTTGGAATACCCCCTTCCTTTACCTTGGCCAGGAGTGAATTCCAGACTTTCAGTTATCCCTAGAGATAAATAAAGAGGTTTCTCATTCCAGTTGTAAAATATAGGCATGTGTTGTTCTAGAGCAGTTTATTGCATGTTGAGGATATAGTTTTTTATTTTATAAGAATTGAAGATTTGTGGCAACCTTGTGTGGAGCAAATCTATGGGCATCATTTCTCCAGTAGCATGTGCTCACTTTGTGCCCCTACCACATTTTGATAATTTTAGCAATATTTTAAACTTTTAAATTGTTATTATATACTGCTATACTGATCTTTGATTCGTGATTGCTGATGTTACTATTGTAATTGCTTTGGGGGTACCATGACTCATACCCACAAAAGAAAGCAAACTCGGTCAGTACAAGTTGTGTGTATTCTGACTGTTTCACCAGCCATCTGTTCCCCCATCTCCTTCTTCCTCTTCAGTCATTCCCATTCCCTGAGACACAAGAAGCTTAAAACCAGAGCATGCGCTAACCCTACAATGACTAATCTCTCAGTGTTCAAGTGAAAGGACGAGTTGCCTGCCTACCATTTTTAAATAAAAGATAGAAATGAGTGAACTTAGTGAAAGCCATGTCCAAAGCCAAGATAGGCCAAAAGGTTGCCTCTTATGCTAGTTAGTCACGCTGTGAATGCAAAGGAAAAGTTTTTGAAAGAAAGTCAAGTGCTACTCCATGAAACGCAGTAATGATAAGAAAGTCAAACAGCCTATTGATGAAATGCAGAAAGTTTTGGTGGTCTGGATAGAAGATCAAACCAGCCACAGCATTTCCTCAATCCAAAGCCTAATCCAGAGTTCCTCTCAGCCTTTAAAGAATTGAGCAAACTACAGAAGAAACGGTAGAAGCTAGCAGAGGTTCGTGAAGATTAAGGACAGAAGTGGTCTCCCTAACATTAAAAGTGCAAAGTAAAGCAACAAGTGCTGATACAGAAGCTGCAGCAATTTCTCTAGAAGACTGAGCACCAATGAAAGTGGCTGCACTAAACAACGTATTTTCAATGGAGAAGAAACAGCCTTTCACTGGAAAAAGATGTCATATTAAGTCATTCACAGCTAGAGAAAAGTCCATTCCCTTTGCCGTGTGCTGTTGTTTAAATTGGCACCAGATTCATGGGTTAATCCCAGAATCCAACGTGGCGGGGCTTCTTGCTATTTGAAGTAGATCCCTTGGAATTACCACCTGTCGCTCTTTCTTAGTACGGCAGCAGGAGCAAATACTTGCCTGGATTCAAACGAAAAGTGAATCAGACAATTGAAGTCTCCCAATAAACAAGACCTATTCTCTAAATTTCAGGCACACTTTGTTTTTAAGTAAAGCTTTCTGCTTAGTTCCCAATTTCCTTTCATCTTCTGTGCAGGTCTAGTCCTGTCCTAAGCTTAAGTTTATTTGAACTGTTAAAACAACTTTGGTATGTTTGGCATCTTCTATTCCTCAATAGAATTATTATTTTCTAATCCTATTATTTTAGTGTAATGAGATATAAATGCATGATCATAGTCATTAGTAATCATGACAATTTGATAAACTTTTGAGGCTATCCCAGTTATAATGGGGGTTTATCTTAGTGCAGTGTACTTTTATGCTTTAAAAGAAAGCCCATGATGTAAAGACATTTTATTTTAAATAAGCATAAAGGCAGGAAACTCCTAGAAGTGATCAAGGAATACAGCAGCGTCTCAGGTTACAAAATCAACACTCATAAATCTGTAGCCTTTGTATATACCAACAGCAGCC
>NW_003852572.1:2991591-3051868 GCF_000181295.1 Otolemur garnettii | reverse complement strand
TTTTGTTACGATGTATGATCAAGTATTTCCTCCTAATAATTTCTAGCTGTATTGGAAGTAAATTTCCTAAGAGAATATAGAAAACATAATAAGAAAGCAAAACCAACAATAAGATATTTATTTCTTGCCCAGTGTACATCTAAGTTTGTTTAGAAGATGCCTTATAGGCACACAAATTACTAACAAACAAATAACACCTTAAAATGTTGGCTCTAAAAAAATAATCATTGAACTACCAGCAGCAGCAACACCAGAGAAATTGTTAGAAATGCAAATTTCCTCATCTTACCCCAGAACTATTGAATTAAAGCTGCTGTGGGAGAAGCCTGGTCACATTTCTGCTTGCCAGCACTCCCAGTGATTTGGCTGTACACTGAAGTTGGAGAACCATAACTTTAAGGAACTGATGTTTTTTCCAAAATAATCATTGAAAAGAAGTGATTTGTAATTTAAGAGAACTCGCTGTTGGTTTCTCTTTTCCACCATTCTCCCAGTTTTGTAGCTCTTGGAATATTCACCTTCTCGTCTTGAATGTGACCATAAGAGGGTGGTGTAGGTGTCACTGTGGGTGCTGAGAACTGAAGTTGGATCACGGATAAATGTGTTCTGGACTGAGTGAGGAGGGCTGGAAAATCATATAAACAAAGGTGACGTCTCTACACTAGCTATGCTTTCATGAAGCAGCTTTAATTTTCAAGCCCAAGACCTGCAAAAATGGGATAAATGAAGAATGAGAAATTTAAGTTTACCCTACTCTTATTATTTTCAGCTTCACCTGGGTGTCCCAGACACACCAATAAGCATTTGACGTGAGGGATGGCAAAGTCCCAGCACTGAGGACTGTGTGAACTCACAGCCTCTTACTGGTTGCATATTTTTGTTTATGTAATGTAACATCTCTAGATTTAGTAATCTAATTCTTTATGATGTATAATTGTGTATCTCTTGAGGTGATTTATTGAAGGCTCATTAGCCTTATGTAAATAATCATGTAGTTTCATTTATTTAATCTATTGTACATTGCAGAGCTTATTTAAAATATAAAGCTCCATTTTTTTAATTTTTTTATTAAATCATAGCTGTGTACATTAATACTATCATAAAGCTCCAATATTTTAATGTATTTTTATTACCATACATGCTGACATATATTTATACAGCACTTTATTATTTGCTAAGCATTTTCACATCTATCTTTCTTCACTGGGCCTACAAAGCAACATGTTTTAAGCAGAGAGGCTTGGTCCAAAGTGCACAGAGCCAGGTAAATCCTGGGAGCTGCCTACCCTGGTTACTCTGTGTGGCTGTGCTAAAGATGAAGCCAAGGGTTGAACAGTGCTATTAAATCTAGTATAATCATTATTTACTTTCTTTTTTTTTTATTTCAATGAGCCTGGAGACACCATCAGCCAGAGGGCAGCAGGAGCCCAGCTGTGGCTGACAAGCTCAGAACCCTGGCCCTAGGATAATCATTTTTAAGAAAGAAGAATTTTGTTATGTTTTGAATTCAGTTATTTTTATTTCAGGGTAGAGATAAAATAAACAACAATCTTCTTTCTCTGCATGAAGATAATCTGGCTGCAACTTTGAGCTCTAATCAACCTAAATTGACTTTCTGCATATTAATTTGTATGTCGATTGACTCTTTCTGTGAAATCCATAGGCTCATGGACTTTCATTATTTAAGCATCCACTTAATTTTTTTTCTCATCATTACATCTGTTTAAAAGAAGACTTTTGAAATGTGAAAATGGTTCTTTTAATCTGGTTAAATTTAGAACCTTGGAGAAAATCTGGAAAACAAATTAATCCTTCTATACTCACTAATTCAATTGAAATCAAATAGGCACAGCAATAAAACAAGAAAACAATCTTTTTTTTATTAAATGATAGCTGTGTACATTAATGCAATCATGGGGTACAGTGTGGTGTTTTCATATATAATCTGAAATATTTTCATCAAACTGGTTAACATAGCCTTTATGTCACTTTCTTAATTATTGTGATAAGATATTTATATTCTACTTTTAGAAAGATTCACTTGTACCTTTGTAAGATAAACCATAGATGTGATCCCTCGAATCACCCTCCCTCCGCCCATCCATCCCCCTCCCCATCCCCATGTACCTTACTCACAGAAACTCTGCATGAGAATGTCTTATGTTGTTTGCAGATCATTCTCAATCCTGAGGATTTGCCAAGCTTGTGTTTGCCATAATTTCTTAGTCACAATAAAATGTTTGACATTATAGGTTGATGGACGGTTTGTAGTTGCTATAGACTAACTTTGCAAATTGGAAGTGACATTTTTGTTTTACTGATCACTTGTAATTCTCGCACAGCTGAGAGAAAGTAGGACTCCACTTCTGATGCAATCGATCAAAAGAATTTATTGATAATTTGATACACCTGCAGGGTGCTGATGTTGTGGCCAACATGCAGTCCCAAATAGCAAATTCAAGGGGTTTATTTATGGTAAATATTGGTGAAGCAAGCAAGCTTGTACAAAAGCTAAATCACTGCAGTTAGCACAGCTCAGCACAGCTCAGGGGTCACAAGGTAAAGGGTATATGCATTAGGGTGAGGGTACATATTACCTCATGGGTCATAAGGTACATTAACTCATGGATCACAAGATGGGGGTCACATAGTTCAGAGGGGTGCAAAGCAGGGGTACATAGTTCAACATAAGTTGAGAAAGTTTCTAAAGAACTTAGGACTTTGCACCAAGCGCTTTTTCTCAATAATCAACCCCTTCCTGCATACTTCCTTAATAACAGACTGCTTCTCAGACTCTACCTCCCCACCCTTATGGGGGCTGGGACTAAAAGGCTTAGAAGAGGTTACCTTTTCAAGGGTAGGGGGCTTGTTCCCCACTGGTCTTAGCAGGGAATCAAGGGGGTCTGTTCATCACACACTAACTCTTCTAAAATAAACAAAAAGAGACAAATAATGAAGAAGGGCATGTGAATCCTGATGTGCTTTCATCAGGAGGCAGAAATTTTCTGCACATTGATTTTTATTTAATTTTTTCTTACAGAAATATGAACATCTAGATTTTTGAAACTTTTTCAAAAACACTGTGCTAAGTATTTAAGTGAACATAGTAAATATTACATATTGCAATATGTTTCTACATAGATGAATTTGAAGAAGTTAGAATTGGCAATTAATGCATAGGAAGTCCAGTTAAATTTGAAATTAAGGTAAACAACAAATTATTTTTTAGGATAAGTATGACTCATCCAGTACCACAAATAAAAATTGCAGCATTAGGTTGAAACTTCAATTGTAATATTAGAGATATATTGTCGTTTATCTGAAATTTAAATGAACTAGGCATTCTGTACTTTTATTTTCTAAGTTTGTCTGCCTTAAGTTGTCTCCCTGCTGAATTACTCTGGTATTCACTATACTCTCTCTACTCTGGCTGGTTTAAAAATGATCCTCTCTTCTAGGCAATTTTATGGGTAAGTTACAAGTTGCTGACAGTTTTTCTTTGCTTGACCTTGCAGATTTTTATCCTGCACTGTGTAGAGTAGTCTTCAGATAAAGATGTAAGAGGAGCCCAATACACATTTCTTGGATTCTGTATTGCTTTCCTATAACTGTTATAGGAAATTATTACAGACTTGATCATTGAAAATAATAGAATTTTATTCTCTTACAGTTCTGGAGGCCAAAATTTTAAAATCAATGTCACTGACCTCAACTCAAGCTGTCAGCAAGGCCACAGTCCCTTGGGATGCTCCAGGGGGAAATCTACTCATGCATCTGCTAGCTTTTGCTGGCTGGCTACTGGCATTCCCTGCCTTGTAGCTGAATCTGTCCAATCTTTGCATCTTTGCCTCCCTTAGTCATGTTTTCATCTACATTTCTGTCCATGTCAAAGTATCCATCTGCCTTTCTTATAAAGATACTTATGATTGAATTTAAGGTTGACATATATAACCTACAATAACTTCTTTTCTTAAGTTTCTTAATCATCTCTGCAATAAATGTTTTTCATATAAAGTAATATTTACAGGTTCCAAGGATTAGGACTTGATATAATTGGAAGACATTAGTATGACCACTTAAACTGTCTTTGTATAGTTCTGTCTACTCCTCTATCTGAAATAACTACATTTCAGCTTCTCCAGTATATCTAAACCTGGATCTCTGCCATCTCAGCTCAGACACTCTGTTCTGTTGGGTTCCCCTTCCTTGTGCTGTAGTTCAGAATGCACCTTCAGAGCGGAAGTAGGATGAAATTATAAATTTCTTATTTGTTTTCTCAACAAATTCTTTTAAAAAAGGAAATCTGAGTCAGGTTATTAAGTTAAAATAAGCCTGTTAGGGTGAGTCATAATCCAATATGCAATCCAGTCTGACTGCTGTTGTTATAAAAACATCCCTAGGAATAAATTTAACCAAATAAGTGAAAATTTTCTCTAAAAAATACAAAACACTATTGAAAGACATTTTTAAAAGGACAAACTAAAAAGAATAGGAAGATAACCCATGCTCATGGATTGGAGTAATTCATATTGGTAAAATGTCCATGTTACCCAAAGTGATCTACGAAGTCAATGAAGTCCCTTTGAAGATACCAATGGCTAGTTGGACGTTGTGGCAGCACCTGTGGTCGCAGCTACTTGGGAGGCTGAGGTAAAAGAATCACTTAAGCCCAAGGGTTGGAGGTCGCTGTGAGCTGTGATGCCACAGCACTCTACTGAGGGTGACATAGTCTCAAAAAAAAAAAAAAAGAAAAAAAAAGATACCGATGGTATTCTTTATATAAGTGGAAAAAAACCCACAAAATTTTAATGGAATAGGCAATGCAATCTTGAGTGAAAAGAGCAAAGCTGGAGATAGTTCACCATCTGTCATCAAAGTATACTACAAAGCCCTAGAAATCAAAGCAGTATAGTATTGACAGGATAACATACATACAGCCTCAGGAACAAAAGAGAGACTTAGAAATAAATTCACTCATTGTGATCAGCTGATCTTGGAAAAAGGTATCAAAACCACACACTGGGAAAAGACAATCTATTCAACAAAAGGTGACTGGAAAGGAGGACATCATTTGCAGAATAATGACACTGAAATATTATCTCATACTATATACAAAAAAAAAAATCAACTCAAAATGGATTGGAGACTTAAGTGGAAGACTTGAAGCTATAAAACTGCTAGAAGGAAACATGGGTAAGATCTTATAGGACATTGGTCTGGGTAAAAATTTTGAGGGTGAGACCTCAAAACACAAGTAACAAAAGTAAATGGGATTAAATCAGCTAAAAAGCTTCTGCATGGCAAATGAAACAAAGTGAAGATAAAGCCTATAGCATGGGAGAAAACACTTTCAAATTATCCATCAGAAATAGACTTATAACCAGAATATGTAATGAAATCAAAAAAATCTATAGCCCCCAAATCAAATAACCAGCTCAGTGCTTGAAGTACAGTGGTTACTGTGCCAGCCACATACAATGAAGCTGGTGGGTTTGAACCTGGCCCAGGCCAGCTAAACAACAATGGCAAGTGCAACAACAAAAAAACTAGCTGGGTGTTGTGACCAGTGCCTGTATTCCCTACTTGGGAGGCTGAGGCAAGAGAATCTCTTAAGCCCAAGAGATTGAGGTTGCTATGAATTATGCCACAGCACTCTACCAAGGACAATATAGTGAATCTCTGTCTTGAAAAACAAACAAACAAAAATCATATAACTCCATGAAAAATACAGTTAGATAGAAAGGATAAGTCCTAGAATTCAATGGTATGGTAGAGAAATTACAGCTAATAAGAATTTATTATACATTTAAAAATATTTAGAAAAGAATTAAAATGTTTCCAACACAAAGAAAAGATATAGACTTGAGATGATAGATACCCCAATTACTCTACTTCTCAACTACCCATATACATTATGTTATCTATGGGTATCAAAACATATCATGTACTCCCAAAGTGTACAACTATTATTTCTCAATTAAAAATTCAGTTACAGTAAAAAAAGAGATTAGTACATACAAAGAGATACCAAATGCATATCCACAGAGGACAGGTTCTGTGTTAGGACACAGTGCAGAGGTCTTCAGGCCAATGAGAGAGGCCTTGGAATAAATCAAACCTGCTGACCTGTTGATCTTGGACTTCTAAACCCCAGAACTGTGAGTACATAAATTTCTGCACTTTAAGCCATGTAGTCTGTGATATTTTGTTATGGCAGCCCTAGCAAATATAGAGACTTTTTTGCAAATTGTGCAAGAAGATATTTAATAGGCTTTTAAGAGCAGCCCATGAAGTGTCAATCAAAAATTAAATTGGACTTAAAGCTCTAAATCCTGATAGCTTCTAAAAAGGGTTCATCTTCAATGGCTTCCATTATTTAAAAATCAAAGCTATGGTAGTAAATAGGAGGAGATGTCAAGAATTCTGGCTCACAGAGAGCTGAGAGACTGACTGATGTTTGGGACTGCTGGGAGTGAGTCTACATGGAGAAATGATTCTGTCACACATGGCAACAACTTCAAGTTAAACTGCAGTGGACTCCCCGTGGGAAAAGTCTCCACAATGCATCTCAAAGAAGATATTTAGGGATGAGAGAAATACTGTTGCCTATTGGAGGGATTATTGAAAAGATGTCTTAATACATACGTCTAATCTTGTCTTAAAAAGCCCTCTGAGGAAGTAAGGGAGGGAGCAAAAGAGAAAGAAAAGTGGTGGGTGGGTGCTATCCATGGCATTTATTAACACAAAGACAGCCGTGAGTGGACTGTGTTACTGACCAATTGTTAATGGAAAGAAACTAAAATTATGCTTCACGTATGAAAAAGGGTCAATTATATTTACAGGATTTTAAATGAAGTTTGCATAGGGATTCTTTTTTTTTTCTTTTAGAGACAGAGTCTTGCTTTTTGCCCTCAGTAAAGTGCTGTGCTGTCACAGCTCACAGCAACTCCAACTCCTGGGCTTAGGTGATTCTTTTGCCTCAGTCTCTCGAGTACCTGGGACTACAGGTACCTGCCACAACACCCGGCTGTTTTTTTTTTTTTTTTTGGTTGCAGTTTGGTTGGAGCCAGGTTTCAACTCACCACCCTCGGTATATGGGGCTGGCGCCCTACCCACTGAGCCACAGGTGCTGCCTTGCATAGGGATTCTTGATGGCACTTATCAAAATAGCCATTCTTCTAGAATGTGAAGGGTTGGCGGTTGGAGCATGAAGAAAGTCACAGAGAGACAAGCTGACAAGCCTTTGCGTGTAGCTGCAGAAGGACTTTTCCTTCTTCATTCTTTTCAAGGCAAATTGCCAGAAGACTTATTCTTCCACAGAGACATCTTGATAATTTATTCAGTAATTGATTCAAAACCCATGATCGACTGCTTCCTGTAGATGGTGCTGAAGAAGGATACAGCTGTGGTCAAAGCATTCAAGTCACCAGCTTCATAAGCTTAAATTCTGGAAGAGGAAAATGGACAATGAGATAAACTTACAAATACAAACAACGAGAGAAACACATAGCAGGAAAAGGAAGCTGGGACCAGGGGTGAAGAAAGTTTCTGTTTACAATAGAGATGGTTGAGTGAGTACTTGGCAGAAGGGAGAGCTCACAGAGAAAAGGACTTTCAGGCAAAAAGGTAGAGAAGGGGAGGAAGTGTGCTGTAAGGGTATTTTTGGGAAATATGTGTTATGCTTAGAAAGTGTATGTAAGGTCAGAGTCTGCAAATTTAGTGTGCATAGCATGTTCAGAAAAGTCTTGGCAGGCTGATCTACACACAGGTGAGACCAAGAAGCAGGAGATGAGCCGATCAGGGTGTATGGCAAGCTCCACACACATCCAGGGAACTGTAGGAGAGGATAAAGCCTTTGGGTTTTGTTCTGGGAGGATTTGAGCCAGGGAATTGACATGATCTGACTTAAGTTTAATTGAATGACTGTCACTGTTGGGTTGATAACAGACCAGAGAGAAGTAAAAGAGAAAACAGGCAGAGTTATCAAGAGGCTAGAGCTGTAGGACTAGACAGGAAAATGGTGGAGGTGGTGAGAGATACTCAGATTTCGAAGGTAGAGTCAGCATGATTGCCAGAAAATTAGATGTGAGATGCAGAGAAAAGATTAGTTAAAGACAGCTGTCTAGAGTATCATCTTCTAATAACTTATATGGAAAAAATGGGAGGAGTTAATTTAGGGGACGAATGAGAGTTGCATTCTTTTGACCTCTATACAGCCGTGAGGAATATAGTCTATTAAACTTGTTCAACTAATCTTTGATTTTTGCAACATATGCTTGAGCACTACCCTTAAAAAAGATTTCAGTCTAGTTTGGATTTGAATAAGTTATTATGTTAATATGGTAGTTCAGTTGATACTATTTACTGAATCATAGTTTTTTTAAGCAGGGCCTATAATAGGCATTGTCTTGCTAAGCATGAAGCAATTATGCCCATGTTATGTAATCTTTTCTAGTAGTTAATACTTTTTCCAAATAGGGAGATATTCACCTGTCTTACCTAACTATTTGTTGGCTGCAATTTAAGTAATTTAAGAATGTAATGCAACATTACATTCTGAGAACCACAAAGAGAACATTGCTTTACTGTGAAGGGGAAGAAATCCAGCACAAACAACCATAAAGCAAAAGTACTGTGAATGGATGTCGTCTTTTGTTCCTCACTTTATTTACTACTGTTATTTCTCCTTCAGTCTTAATTTCACTGTAGTACATCAAACTAAGACTTCACTAATAAAAATTCTGTTCACATATGAAAATTTATTGAATTAAATTGTAACACAAAGCCCTAATTTGTTGTTTTGAACCAACTAGTTAGCTGTGATTATCCTCCCTTCCCTCCAATATATCTTCTTATCCCATGACTCAAAATCAGATTTTAATATATCCACAGTTTAGTTAACTAACATTAGCTATGGTCAACTATATCTCAACCTTATCTGAAATTTAGCCTCACTCCCAGGAGTTAAAAATATAGCATTTCACATAAATATTATGTATTTTGACAGCACAATATACAAAAAAGGAAAGTTTTCGTCTCAAAAATATGACATTGTAGTGAAGGTACAGGTCCATGAGAGTGTCTAAGCAGTTTTATCATTCTGGTATATTATCTGGCATAGCCCTGTTAGGTCCTTGAGAACTTGCCAATACCTTTAATCCTTTTTTTCCTGATCAAAAATCTTTTACTTTATGGATTATTTGTCACTTCTGCTTCATCATAAGTCCTGACATTTCTGTTTCTAGCTCCTGTCAAACCATGTAAATTCAATCTTGCTGTCTGTGGCCCTATAGAAAAACATAATATAATAAAATGGCACAAGATTTCACACATGACAGATTTGGGGTTTCGTCTAATTCTACATATAGATACTTGACTTAAAGAAGTTCACTTAATTTTGCTGAGTCAGTTCCCCAATTACAAATAAAAGGGGCTGATAAAGCCGGGTAGTTACTCACTACCATACAATGGCCTCCCACTCTCATCTCTGCACAGAAAGGAAATACTGAGAATGAATGTAGAGTTGTAGACTTTAACTTTTGCTAAAAAAAAAAAACCTTAGAAAGAGACTTACTATAATTATTATTTTAATAAAGAGAAGTTAATTTAATTCTGAAAGGTGCCAGTACGACATCATTTTAGAGAAAAGTTTCATATTTCCTCTTAAACTTCCTCCTTGCTATTAACTGGTATTACTTTTACCATGAATGAGCATTAGTCTAGACAGTGTTTGGGAATAACTAGTCTAGCCTAGTGACTCTCGCATATGCATGTGTCAGCACAACTAGTGACACTAGTTTGAGTAGACTGGAAGGCCCGTCCACCACATCTCCCATCCCACTGGTCTACCTGCAGCCTAAGAATCCATTTATAACATAGTGCTAGGTATGGCTGATACTGCTTGTTTAGGACCACACTTGGAGAGTCATGAGTCTAGGTAATTTCTAATTGTAAGGGTTAACAGAAATACTAAACTACATCATAAGAGGAAGTGCTAGCCTAATTCAACCCCCACGTGAAAAGGCGGGATGAAAAGACCAGTACTGGTAAGAAAACCGGATAGAACTAGCTACATTGTACAAGACTTAGACGGAAATGCAGAGCACAGCGCAGGGCCCCTCCCGTCAGAACAGCATAACCCCTCCGCCCTCCTCTCACCTTTTAAACCTATCATAGGCCAAAGACTACATTCCTAGCCTTATATAGATTCAGCTTCATGAAGTAACCACGCCCCCTCAACTAACCCTATATAAGATTGTAGCGATCCCTAATAAACAGCTTCGGCTCAGCCTTCTCCCTATACTGTATGAGTGGTTGTGTGATTGTGTCCACCCTTTCCTTCTCCCTCTCATACACCGATCACAAACTCCCCGACACCGCCCGCCGGTCGGGCAGTGTCATCTAATATCCTTACCATACAAACTTTTGTGATTATACAGATTTTCCTATAACCAATTTAAAACAAGTCATAGCAAAAAGAGTTATAAATATATGATATATTTTCCATTTTTAAAAGTCAATTTATATAATGTATTCAACATATATTAAATACAAAAAATGAGCATATTTATTATTGCTACATAAGAGCTAGGAAGTATTTTGTACAGTTAAAATTTAAGACTATATAAAAGGAAGAACACCATACCTAATGAAAAGTGGATTGCACACAAATTCTCCTGCAAATATATTTTTAAAGTTCAGAAAATCCAAAATCAGAAAAAAATTACCATAAAGTGATTGTCTTAAGCTATTGTATGGAAGGTTGGTTTTGGCTTTTGAACTTTGCATATGTAAGATTGATATGAAAGGGAAATGGCTGCACAGAGCCCTCTACTTATTTTTAAATGAATTGAGCTCTTTTGAAAGGAGAAGAAATCTCACAGTATTGAAAAGCACATTTTTCTAATCAGTAATATAAAAATGTTTCTGCACATAAACACTCTGTAATTATTTGTTTTCAAAACTATGCAAGGAGATAATCATGCATAATTAATAGCATTGCAATATAACTTTAATGGTAGTGCGTAAATGCTAAGGGGAGGATATGTGACCTCAGTATTGTGATCTCATAGATGTTTCACTTCATAACCTGTGACCCCATTTAGGAAGCAGACTGAACAAACCAGAGAAGCAACCCACCATTCAGCAGTTACCTTGACAACTGGTAATTGGTATTAACTCTAATTTCATTTGTAAAGAGAATGGATTTTTTTTTAAACAGGCCTTTTTTATTAACAGCAGTTAGTTTACATAATTGTGGGCATCTCTGCACAATTGTTATTGTACTGGTACATGCAAATGGATGAAAACGTCTCTGTAATTGCTTTTTATGATGTTAACTACAAGATCTGTTCATCAAGGAAATGTACTTCACTTAACTTTCTTAAGGTTAAGAGTTTGAAAATAATTTCTTTTTCTTACTTGTCATCTTTTTATTTCCCCAATTTTACCATTTATGTACATTTGTACTTTTTTTTAAGTTTTCTTTAAAAACTATTTATTTTAGCAGATTATATTTTAGTAAAATGGAAGGATAGACATTCTGATGAACAAATAAAAGAAAATTATGATACAAAGGTTACTTACGGTTTATGTTTCTGACATTGGTATGTCTAACTTTTCTGATGGATCTAAGGCTTTGGATGAAGAGTTTGTAAGTTTTATGATAGCCTCATAGGCAATAACCCAGCATTATGCATCTTAATGGACAAAAGCACATTGTTAACCGTAGTCAGAGCATTTGCATTATCAAAGGATAGGAAAGTAATATAAGTAAAAACTTATAGGGGGCATGTCATTATTCTTCATGACTCTGACACAGCTGTAAAAGCTAGGTTGCATTGAAAGGATATTGCTTTTCTAATGATGGAAGATTTTACCCAGAAATTAAAGGATATTCTTGTTATCAATTCTAATATTTCAAATGCTTCCTCTTAGTTAAAATACTTACTTGGAACTGACCCCAAATAGGAACAACAGCAAAAAAATCAGTTGACTCAATAGTGTCTATATAATAGTCGACTATGTAAAAGGAGAAGGAAAGAACAGATTCCAAAGATATTTTGGAGATAGTGTTTATGAGATTTGGTAATCATCAAATACATGATGGTGCAAAGTCAATGCAATTTGATGGTTCTGGGCACAACTAGGTTGCTATTACTGAATTAACATAGGATAATTTGTGTAGTTGAACATTTTCTAACAAATAACCAGGAGGCAGGTAGAAAGTGAACTACAGAATTCAAGAGGAAAATTTGGATCCATCATATAAATTTGGATATCGTCAGCATACAAATTGTAAGTGGATAGTTTGGGTGTAGATTAAATTATTGAAGAAGTGTATATAAAATAACACAAGAACACAATTGAAATAAATCTTTGGGCAATGTGGAAATTTGACAGGAATTAAAAGAGAAACCATCCTATTAGATCTTTAAAGAAGAAATAATACTATAACTTTGCAAATCTTCCAGAAAATAGAGAGGGAGAGACCACTTCCCAACTTAATTTATAATATCAGTACTATTAAAAGTCAGACAATCACAAAAAAAAATAGGCTAATATGAATATAGATACAAAGTCTCTTAACAATATGTAAGCAAATCAAATTCAGCAACATACAAAAAGTATTATATATCATAACCAGGTAGAATTTATCCCAGAAGTTCAAGATTGGTTTAACATCAGAACATTAATGTATTGCACTATATTAATAAAGGAAAAATGGCATATTGTCTCAATAGAAATGAAAAAAATCACTTGATAATATTTAATACCTATTTATTACTAAAGCTTTTAACAAATTAGCAATAAAAAGGAACTTTCCTAAACTGATCATTGGCATCTATGAAAAACTACAGTTGACATCATAGTGCTAATAGATTAAGTGCTTTTCTCTTAAGATTGGGAAAAAAGGAAAGATACATGCTCTCACCTTTGCTACAGAACATTGAATTGGAGGTTCTATCTCACACTAAAGAAAAAAAAAAGACAAAGAAACTAAAGATTATCTAGATTGAAAGGAAAAAGTAAAACTTTCTTTATTAAGAGATGACATTGATATATATATAGAAAGTTCTAAGAAATCCATGAAATTATTTCTACAGCTAATGAACAATACTAAAATAAAAGTCAGAATTCAATTCACATTAGCATCAGAAAGAATAAAACATGTAGAAATAAATTTTAAAAAGTGTAAGACTTGCACACTGAAATCTGAAAACATTTATAAAGGGCTCAACTACAACTTAGACTTTACCTAACAAATGCAAACAATGTAACCTAATTGTTTGAAATTAAAAAAATAAAAAATAAGATCATGATTGACAGTGAGGAAAATTGAAATAAATTGAGAGACATCCCATGTTAATGGATTTGAAGATTTGATTGTTAAGAACAGCTATCTCCATATAAATCCCAGTAAGAATTTTGCAGAAATTGACATGCTAATTCTGAAATTTAATGAAAATGAAAAGGATCCAGAATAGCCACAACAATTTTTAAAAAGAAGAATGAATAGAAAGACTTACAGTACCTGGTTTCAAAATTTATTATGAAGCTACAGTAATCAAGGCACTGTGGTATTAGCACAAGCATAAACATGTTGGTCTATGAAATGGAATTGTCTAAAAAAATCTTTATGTTTATAGTTAGTTGATTTCTTAAAAAGGAAATAAAGGAGCACTGTGACAATGGTAGGTTTTTTTTAACAAATAGTGATAAGATAATTGCATGTTCACATACATGAATGAATTTAGACTCTATTTAATGCCAAAAAATTCAGTTATAAATTAAAAACTGAGTTAAGCAAAGAGTTATAAATTAGGGCACCAAAGCATAATTAAATGAAATGAGTGAACTTAATCAAACTTAATATTTGACTTTCAAAATGTACTATTAAGAAAGTGAAAAGCCACAAACTTACAGAGAAAATACTTGAAAGTTAAATATCCAATATAGGACTTGCATATAGAACATGATGAGGCTCGAAGAACTCAATAACAAAAAAGCAAACAACCCATTTTAAAAATAAGCAAAAGATTTAAATAGCCATTTTCCCAAGGAAGACATACCAGTGGCCAGTAAGCAAATGAAAAGTTATATGTCATTATTATTAATGAGAATAAGGCAAATTAAAACCACAGTGAGGTAACATTACATAACCATGAAGATGGCCATAATAATAATTTTAAAACAAGTAAAATAACAAATATTGGCAAGAATGTGGAGAAATTGGAACCTTTTTACATTGCTCTTGGGAATGTAAAATGGGACAACCATTTTGCAAGCAGTTTAGTGATTTTTGAAAAATGGTTAATGTACACTTAATTTGCAACCCAGCAATTCTATACCTCAGTTTCTACCTGAAACTAATGAAAACATGTATCCACTTGTACTTGAATGTTTATAGTAGTATTGTTCATAACAATAATAAAGTAAAAACAGTCAAAATGTCCATCAACTCATCTATAGAAAAAATGTAGTACATCCATTTTCAGCAATAAAATAAAAATGTATAAACTACTTATGCATGTTACAAATGGAATAGCCCCAAAATTATTATGTTAAGAAGCCAGATTCAAAGAACCCATATTGTATGATCCATGTATACAGAGAAAGAAAAAAGATCAGTTTTTTTCCCAGGGAGGGTGGGAAGGATGGGACATGGATGAAAATCACCTAAGCATGGGCTCTTTTTGTAGAGGTAGCAACATTCAAAACTTGGGTTGTGTTGACGGTTCTGTCAGCTTATTAAAAGCCATTGAATTGTATATATTATTTTTTGTCTGAAATGCAATTCAAAGCCAGACAGATAATAAAATTCAAGGGAAAGATGTGCTCTTTGTCTTTCTTTATCATATTCCAAAGGCAAGCAGCTCTCATGTTCTGTGAGCATGATTACTGTACAAATAATTTTTTCCATTAAAATTTTTTATTATTATGGGCACATAGTAGTTAGATATCTCTATAGGGTGGTTGTGATGTTCTGTTACAGGCTACAATGTGAATTCATCAAATCAGGATAATTGGGGAATCCAGCACTCCAGGCTTTTATCGTTTCTTTGTGTTAGGGACATTCCAGTCCCACTCTTTTAGTTATTTTAAGGCATGTTCTAACTTACCGTTGATTATAAAAATGTATGAAGGAAAAATCATTTTGTTAGACACAGCTTAAGGCACATGTAACACATCAAAACATATTTAAAATGCAAAATATATTTAAAATGTAAATGCAAATAACTTGAAGAGTTTCTCTTCACTGTATGGATAAAGTGGATGAAACTAGTTGGTATACATATACATGAAAAACGTTGTATCACATGTAACTCAAAAATCCTACTGACCAGGGATTAACTGAATCTTTACTAAAATCTAGGAGATATTTATTTGTTTTCAGTATAACTTAAGTAAAAATGACACAAATTTTATTTGACTCTAGAAATTCCTTGAACTCAAAACTACCCTAAAGGATATTTGGGCCTCTTGGTTATTCATAGACATATAAAAGATGAATTTATGTGTCTGAATACTATATTTTATTTTGTGTGGCATCTTTTAATGTTTTAAGTTTTTATTGTTAATTCTTATGGGTACATAATAGTTGTGTTATATATTTAAAAAAATTCAGATACCAAGAGTGGATATGATGGCCCTCCCCAAGTAAAGATTTAAAGAAGAAAGCCTTATGAGCAAGTGGCATGGTTTTACACTTGTTTAAACTAAACCTCTGTTTTATAGGACCAAATGCTTTTTCCTCCCCCCCTGAAATTTCTGAGAGGGAAAGAGCTTAGTTATTATAAGTGTGTGCCTGCGCACACATGTTGTGGTGGGAGAAGGCTTGAGGGCAGAATTTGGGGGAAAATTACATTATTTTCTCTAAGAGATTTGTCTAAAAGGTTGTGTTCAGTACATTTTTCTCAATTGTTGCCTCTGTGAGAAGCAAGAGCTCACCAGAAGGGAGGATATCCATTGGAAAACCTGCTGAGATCATTATGAGAAAACCTTGAAAAATGCTTTTTCCTTGATCACTACTGAGGTAGAAGTTAGGAGTGTTAGTCATTAGTTCTTTTTGGCAGGTGGGTGCAAACCGCATCTGAATCACGGCACTTGGTCTCCAAAGCTAGACACAGGGTTATGTGTAGGATGTTCAACTCGTGACCCAAAGCTGGAGATTCTACTCTCCTTACTTTACTGTAGTTATGCCTTTGACAGCACTTGCTCCCTTTATCTCAAAACAATCTCTTCACTGACCTCATCACTAAGTTCCTCTTCTCAGCTAATATATTCCCTACATTTTCATATTACTGCAGGAATTTGTTCCCCCAATTTTTGTATCTACCAAAAAAGAAAAAAAGTCCGTTTTTAACATACTACAGCAAATACCTAAATAAAACCTAAATTTCTTAGTTTTCAATTGTGTAAAACCAATTACAATCCAACATTGACTCATCACTCCAGGTTTGTGTCTAGCTGTTGCAGGACAAGGTGGCACCACCACCTGCCATCTTAGCCTTGGAGGTGTTGATGCTGCTGTGGGTGGAGGAACCAGCTTGGGGGACACTCGCTGGGAGACACTGGGCCTTGCTGTCTCCCCCAGGTGCACCTCTGGCTGGTCAATTACATGGATAGGCCTTGCTGTCCACTCCCTGCACTTCTGACTGGTGAATTTCATGTATGTTTCCAAGGCCTGAGAGTTCATTAGACTGCTGGGATCCGTGAGCGGGGACCTGTACCCTAAAAGTCAACATTGAGTTCAGGCAAAACAACCCCCCAGCCACTATATAAGCCCCTGAACAACAAGCCTGAAGAATGACATGGAAGAGGGAGCTGAAGAGCTTGTTCCCTTCCTGGGTTCTCTCTGTTTTGAGGTTTGGTTTTTTGTAGTTGTGGTAATTTTTGTTTCTTTGAATAAATCCTGACTTACTACTGATCCTGTGGTCCATTGATTCATTCTTTGAATTGCAGAGAACAAGAACCTGAAATTCCATATCATAGCCATGATCCAAACTCCTCTTCTCCTGACTTGTAAGTTTTCTGCTATTGACACACTCATTCTCTGAGCGCGGCAGGTGCCTGTGCACTGTACTCCCCAAGGGCATTTTTCTTTCTTTTTCCCTTCACCAGCACCTGCTCATTCTTCATCACTTTGCTCATATGCCTCTTCCTGTGTGGTAGATTGAGCAACAAAATGGAAAATTTGTTAAATAAATAGATTTAGCTTATTATTGAAAAATACGAAACAAATTTAAATTGTTATTTACAGTATTTTAAGTTTCAAAATTATGTTGATAGGGGAGTCTCAGCCAGCTAGTGGAGCTGGGGAGTGGGGAATGAATCTGCTGCCTCCTCCTTACTGGTGTTAGTGCGGTGGCAGCAAGCAGAGGAATCAGCCGGCTGGAGGGTGGGCCGGGGGCCTTGCAGAAGGCTCCAGTAGCCAGAGGGGCCAGACCATTGCTGGGGAGACACCAGCACCTTAGGTTTCCCTCCCCTTGTGTTGTTCCCAAGTCGCAAGATCCCCCACAAATCACTCCAAGACTGGATCCGATGCAAAAGCAAGAGGTTGTTTATTAACAAGCTCCAGCCAGGGCTTCCTGATCCTGTCGTGGCAGGAGAGCAGAGAAGCCCGGACCCTAAGATGGAGGGAGGTTTTAAGGGTACGGAAAGGAAGAAGGGAGGGCTAGGTTACTAGGGGGAGTTGATAGGAGCCTTGGGTGATAGGGTGGCACTGGTCTTAAGCTAAACTGGTCTGGGTGGTCTGTGTGTGGGCTGCTATTGCTCGGGGCAGATGTTGTGCAAGGGTAGGGATCATGGGGTGAGCGCAGGGGGAAGGGAGGAAGTTAACAGTTCTGGTGTGCAAGTGCAGGAGAAAAACAAACAGGCAGCAAAAATAAAATTTAAACAAAATGGAGTCCGTTTGGTCCTCACACTTGCATTTAAGGCTGAACAGGGAACTCCCATTTTCTAGGCCTGGTCAATTTCACGTAAGTTTCCTAGGCCTGGGAATGAAAGGCATTGTAGCCACTCATTCACCTCCCAGACAAGTTGTCCCAGATACATTGTCCCAGACGCCATAAATGTGACTAGTGAGTATCCCAAATCTGTCACAGAAGGTCCCAGACATGCTAAATGTAACTGCCAACAAGCTAAATGTAACTACAGAGGGCCCCATGTAATGTAACTATATATACTGCTAGACAAAGGGCCCCGAGACAGACAGACAGACAGACAGAGAGGGAGAGAGAGCACTTTTCTCCCCTGACTTGAGTTTTCCTGCTCTGCCAGGAGCTCTGATGTTTTTGTATTCTTTTCTGTAAATAAATCCTGTCTTATCACAATCTGCAGTCTGCGAATCTATTCTTCAAATCACCGAGACCAAGAACCTACTGAAGACGAAATTCCAGTATCAATGTCACATAAAATAATATACATAGTTAAAAATTCTCATTAAAGTCATTATCATTAAATAAAACATTAAGTATGCCATCTGGGTAATACAAATTTTTTTGTCATAATATTCAGTTCCCATTATATTTTGTCACTGTTTCTGCTGATGTTCTTTGTATCTATTATAAAAATTCCCAATGTTCATCTTTAATAAGATAATGCCAATTAATATAATTATTCTACTTAGAAGTACATCATTAAATTTATATTCTATAATTCTCAAGATTTTTTATTTCTGAATGATGCAATATCTAATTAGCAATTTTCAGTGTTTCGCTCTTAGCTTAGCATTGTATTTCAAAGTGATGTAGATAATTAAATACATAAAATTTACTGCTAGGACTTAAATTATTGAAGATAGAGCATTTTGAAAATGAAAAATTATGTAATAGTATGTACTCTGTAAATTAGAATTTTACTCTCTTGGCAGTATATCAATGAGACTGAATCAAGTTTTCCATCATGCTTACATTTATAATACAGAGACATTTCTTTTAATAATTTAAGGTTTCATGTAGAATGTTTTTAAAAGCAGAAACTTTTTTTGTACCTTAGTTTTTAACTTGATTGCTTGGTTTTAAAGTGATTAAAATTCTATAGAAAAACAGTATTTTTGAAACCATATAAGCTTATGATATCATATTGTAGATATTAGGGGAAAATATTTTCTTATAATAATAAAGCTATATATTCAAGAATTTATTCTCATAAGCTTACAATGCATTCAGCCTGAAAGAATGGAAAATTCCAAGCTGTCACTGGTACTTTTTTTTTTTTTGGTGGGGGTAGTTTTTATCATTAGTATAATTTCAATCTTATAAAAAATTTACAAGAGCAATACAAAGAATTTCCACCTAACGTTTCCTCAGAATCATTCCTTGTTACCTTTTTACCCCATTTGCTTTCCCTTTTGCTCAGTCGTGCTCACTCTCCCACTCCCTTTCAAATTCTCTTTCTCCCATGTTCTCTTTCTCTTGTTCTTTCTGTTGTTAGATGCACACAAACACACAGGCACACAGACACACAGACACACAGACACACATGCACATTACATTGCAGGCATCAAGACACACTCATTTATCTCTAAACATTTCATTCTATATCGCCTAAGGACAAAGAGAATTTTCTTTCTGAACTACAGTATATGTACATAACTAGGGAATTTAATATTATATAAGGCTGCTATGTAATCCACAGTCCATATTAAAATTTTCCCATTGGCCCACCTAGTGCCATTATGGCCATTTTGTTCCTAGCTCAGGATTTAATGAAGGACAAGCACTGATTTCAGTCATAATGAATGTCTTTTTATTCTCTTTTAACCTGAAAACATCCTTGAGATTTTCTTTGTGTTTTAAGAGTTTTGAAGATATGGACCAATTATTTTAAATATATAGTATTTTTAAATACGTGTTTGAGAATTTGTCATGGTTATACCAAAGTCAATCACCTTTTTTTCTTGTTGTTGTTTGCCTGCTTTTTTGAGACAGAGTCTCACTTTGTCACCCTCAGTAAAGTGTCCTGTTGTCATAGCAACCTCAAATTCTTGGGCTCAAACAATTCTTTTATCTCAGCCTCCTGAGTAGGTGGGACTTCAGGCACACAACACCCAGCTATTTTTAGAGACAGGGTCTCTCTCTAGTTCAGGCTGGTCTTGAACTCATGACTGCAGGCAATCCACCCACCTCAGCCTCCCAAAGAGCTGGGATTACAGGCGTGAGCCACTGTGCCCTTCAATCACCTTTGTTAGGGATGCAGGAGAAGTGACCGGTCTCCTTCAAATTGCACGGTGTCAGTATGAGCCTGGTTTCAGTTTGTTCCAATGTTTGCATTGTTAAATTTGATCTCCTGGTGGTTTTTGACAGGTTTCTTCATTGTCAAGTTAGTATTTTTTATTTTGTAATCAATATGCAATTTATGAGGACATGAGTCTAAAGCTGTGTAAATAATCTGTTCTTCATCAAACACTCATCCCCTAGACTGTATTCCCTGAAACAGCTACTAGTGCAGCCAAACGGTTACTTTCTAACTCCATCAACCATTCTGCATTTATTAGTTGGCATTTTAATGGCAAGAAAGGATTTTCTCTCCCATTTTAAAAATTCTGTTGTTTATTTAACTATGAACTCATAGATTATTTTACTCAAATTTTATTTATTTTGATGCACCAAGTCTTTCACATTTGACCATAAGGAGGCCCTGAATCTGAGTCCTATACCCTGGAGATAATTCCCCATCATTTTTTATAGCTTTCTTACTTTAAGCCACAAAGTGTTTTATACTCCTCTTGTACTTGCTTTGCTGGGACTTCCAATCAGTCTTTTCTCCAAAGACCCTGCTCCATGTATGGCTATCAGGGTATCTTTGCTTCTAGGCTTTCTTAGATAATGTTGGAAAATTATATAACATTTATAAACAATCTAAGTATAAATTAAAAATGAGTTAACTTTCATATTTTCATTTCCAATTCAATATCTTATAGTTTATTCTAGTTCCATCTTTTCTGTGCTTGTAACTTGTTTCTCTAAGAGTGAGAAATATGGCACCATAATTCTAATATGTTTACTGATTTGGTTGGTTTTACAGAAACACATAGGAAATAGTCTGAATGTCATCCCACACTGTGAAAGAGATACCTGTTAACTAGACATCAATATTTATTTTGAATTCTATTTATCTTTTCCTTTGGAAAAGGTATTACTTGGTTAGTTCACTCTTTCCCTTTTCAGTGAGGTTATTGTGAATTTTTTGAAATGAAGTTTGTTTTGCTTATTTTTATATAGCATTCTATTTCATGGCCTTTGTCTTCATTCAGCATGGAAAGTTAACACACTCTTCTAGCTACCATTGCTGAATGAAAGAAAAATACACAAATAATATAGCATAAAATTCTATTTTATTATGCCTACGGATTCTATAGGTCAGGACTTCTCACAAGATGTGGAGAGGTGGTCCATGATCTCTGGATCCTCAGCTGGGAAACCTGGACTAGCAGAGTGATTTGGTGACTGGGCCTGGGGCAGTCAGAAGGCTCCTTCACATACAGAGCTTGTGGACAACTCTGGGTGTTGACTGAGATCTTAGCTGCACTTTTTGACCAGACCACCTGTGACCTCTTTGAGTTGCCTGGTTCTCATCAAAGCATAGAACTCTAAGGGCATGGAACTTCTTACATGGTGTTTTGGCATCCAAACTGGAACATTCCATCTCCCAAGACCAAAGTTGCATCACTTTTTATGGCCTAGCTTTAAAAGTCACAAGCATCACTTCTGCCACATCCTATTCTGTTCTATCAAGTGTGTCTTGATCCTGCTTAGACTCAAGAAGAGAATTATATTTCTCTTAGACGACAGAATAGCAAGTTTAAGGAAGAAAATATTGGATGTGATGGGCAATATTGTTATACTCATCCTTGGAAAATAAATTTGCTATGGTACACTTACTCGCCACAATGTCTCCCATCTGTACCTCAGGAGAAACACAATGTCTTCCTCCCACCAACACATAAGTTCTTAATTTTTACTGTGTCAGGCTCAGACTGAAGGTCTAGGATCTCATCATTTACCCAGGACTTGGCTTCTATAAGGTTCCTTATATGCATCAGTTTTTTGAATATTTTTTCTTTTATGAGAGATTTATGAAGTAAGGAGACAAATTATCTACTCACACCCAACATACAATGAGAGCATAGGCATAGGATAGGTATCTACTCCTTGTTCAAAAACTGGAGAAATAGGAGGCATACACAGTCATTGGTGCGTAGAAATTCTGAAATCCAGTTGCGGACAGGCCCTCAATCCCTGGACGAGGCTTCAGTCTTTACTGAGAGCTGCTTTCTTCACTTCTGGCTCTTCCCACTGGAATTCTGACTCTTCACTTAGTCATGAAGGACTACAGTCCTTTCTTCCCTTTCCTCTCACCCTTGCTAGACTATATTTGTGTTTGTTCTTTGATATGGGTATGTAATTGTTTACATATTGGTTTCATATTAGTCCTGAGTACATTGGATACTTGTTTTTCCACTCTTGAGATATCTTACTAAAATAATGTGTTTCAACTCCATTCAGGTAAAACCCCCAAATGTAAAATCTCTATCTTTTCTTATGGCTGAATAGTACTCCATGGTATACATATACCACAGTTTGTTAATCTATTCATTAGATGATGGGCACTTGGGTTGCTTCTGCATCTTGGAAATTGTGAATTGAGTAGCAATAAATATTCTGGTTCAAATGTCCTCATGGTTAAATGATTTTTTTTCTTCAGGATATACAGCTAGTAATGGGATTGCAGGATCAAATGGAAAGTCAACTTTTAGTTCTTTGAAAGTTCTCCATACTTCTTTCGATGGAGGTTGCATTAGTTTGCAATCCCACCAGCATTGTAAAAGTGTTCCCTTCTCTTCACGTCTGTTCCAGCATCAGCAGATTTGGGACTTTGCCATGTGGGCTAATCCCACTGGAGTTAAGTGGTATCTCAGCATGTTTTCTTAATTCATGAACAACTAGCTCGGTGAAAGACTTTCAGATCTTTGGGCCTCAGAATTCCACACAAAACTAATCAATCTTTATCTTTCCCTTCTCTCCTTTCATTATAGATAGCTGGAAAAAGAAAAAATAAGACAGTACCCTCAATATTTTGCCTGGAAATCTCCTTAAATAAATCAATTAGTATTTTTCCTATTTTCCATACCCTGGGAGAGTTAACAAGTGTTTTCTTTCTTCTACCTTCCAATACTATTTACATTACTTTCCTTTAAGACTTCACTGGCATGACTGTGAAGAAGCCTACTGGCCTACTGTTTCTGCTAATACACTTCATGAGGCTTGCTAATCTTTCACAGACAGGTTTCTCAATGCCTTTCCGGCTCTGTCTCCCCTCACTACTCAGTCATAAAACCTGGGCACTTATTTAGCTTTTTGGAGGTAAACTGAGTTCTGATAGCATTTTATTGTCAGTCAGGATTTGATGAGAGGTGCAAAGCCATTTGAGTAATATAGAGTAAAATGATTATTATAGTAATAAGAACTTATGCAATTGTGGGAGCTGGTAGATGAGTCTATGCAAGGTTATTTTCTTTGTGTCTAGTGTTAGCCTTCATGTCACAGATAAGTTACATGAGTAGTTAAGAATGAATGGTAGATGTGGAAAAGGAAATTCACAAAGTGGAACCTTTAATGAAAACAAACTGGAACTCAGGGAGACAAATAGAGCCCATGAGACAACTGCCACCCACAAGGACAAGCAGGACTCACATTTTTCTCTCACTACCTTGAGCCTTGATGACAGGAACAAGCTTGAACAGTAACTGGATCTCTGCCATAGAGCTGCACATATCAGAATGTTTAATGAATGCAGAAACTGGAGGAGCTTACTGGTAGATGCTGCCCCATATTGACAGTGACCCAACAGGTCAGCAGCAGTGTTGACGAGCTGCCACAATGCCTGAAGTCCAGAGTGACCTTCAAAATGTAAACATGTCCACTATTTCACTAGGATCTTCAAATTTTTCACAGAAAAGAGAATCTTGGGAAAGGCAGTTCTAGCTTCGCCAAGTAGATATAGCAACTTGGTGTATACATACATAAATACACATCTTTGTACACATATATGCTTTGAACTTCACTTTTACATGTATTTACTTAACTTTTTACTGTTTTTCTTTAAATTTCAGATTAATGTGAGGGTACAAACAATTATGTTACAATATTTTCATTTGTTAGAGTCTCCATTGTAGTTTTATCCCCCACCCAGGTGTGCCATATACCCTTACGTTGTGCCCATTAAGTGGGAGCACACCAATACCCCTTCTCCCCTGGGTGTGTATTAGATCATTTAACTTTTTATCTTGGGAATCGCATCATTATCAGTTCAAAGAGAGCTTTCTCAGTTTTTATAAATAGCTGAATATTTCTCCATTGTTTGGGTAAATTGTTTACTCAGTTTCAATTCCTTTTCTATGAATTAAAGATGCAAATAGTTTTCAATTACAGATAATGAGTAAGCTTTGGTGGATACACACACACACACACACACATATATATATATAGTGTATCTTCAGGATAAATTTCTAGAAGTTGAATAGCTGAGTTAAAAAGTAATGTATATGTAATTATGTTATATATCACCAAATTTCTCTCCACAAGTTACCAATCAGTTTGCATTTCCACAAGGGGAGTATGAATGTGCATCTTCCCAAAACTTCAACAAGGAAAACATATTGTCAAGTTTTTCAACTTTTGTCAATATAATAGAACAAAAATGACATTTCAGCATTGTTTTAACTTGAATATCGATTATTATGACTGACTAAAATTGAACATATTTTTATTTTTAAGGCCCTTTTTATCTAGTGAGTTTTTGAATTTTCTATTTCAACTCTTTTTCTCATTTTTTAGTAAACTTCTTGATATTTTTCTCATTTTCCTAAGATCCCTCTTTATATTAGAAACTTTAGTCTTTTTTTAAAAAATTATGTTTTGAAAAATTTCTCCAAGTTTGCCATTTGACTTTTTGGTTTGCTCTTGACTTTTTACATATAAATGCTATTTTTGAAAAAAGTTAATATAGTCCTATTATTAATCATTCATTATATCACATTTGGATTTGAGCCACAGTTAGCTTTTCTTCTATGCCCATATTATGGAAGCATTCACTCATGTTCTCTTCTAGTATGTCTGTGATTTTATTTTTTGCAATTAGAGTTTTATTCATTTGGATGTCCTTTTTCTATATGCTATGAGGGGTAGATATAGTTTTATTTTTTTCTCCATAACCATCTAGTTATAATAGTGCCATTTTTAGAAACAGTTCAAATTTGCCCTAGTGATTTTAGATGTTAACATAATCATATGCTATATTTTCATACTCATTTGAATCAATTTCTGAATTTACATTCCATTACACAGGCCATCATGTATATTCCTGAGCCAAGATCACATAATTTTAATAATGTTAGGTGTCATAGAATGTATTAATTTTTTTAAGATGAATTGCCCTTATCATTTTTTAATTTTTTTCTTAGCTATCATTGCCTGTTTATTCTTCTGTGTACTTTAGTAACTATTCTCTTCTTCTCCTTAAATTACAGATCTGTTAATTTATTTATTGAGATCATATTAAGTTGATAAATGAACTTAGAAGGAACAGACAAATATTTGATAATGAATCATTTTTTCCTATTCATTTAAATCATTTTTGGATTCTCACAGGTTTATCTCACACAGGTTTTGTACCTTGTCATTAAGTTTATTCATAATAATTAAATTTTTCTTCACTGCATTGCCTTATTACTGAGCCATTTGATATTTTCCCCAAATCATATAAATAGAATTAATTTAATAAATTTAGATATTAAAACTTATATGTAGAAATTTATATATAAATATATAAAATTTGAAGCTATCTAAGTTTGTTTATTAACTCTATGTATCAACTTGACTGGGCTATAGGGTACCCTGACATTTTCAAATATTATGGTGTTTGTGAGGATGTTTCTGGAGGAGATTAACATTAGGAGATTAACATTTGAATTGGTACACTGACAAAAGTAGATTGTCTTCCCTAATATGGATGGGCATCAATCAATGTGGACTTGACTAGAACAAAAAGCTTAAGTAAAAGAGAACTCGAGTTCTCTCTTAAGTAAAAGAGAACATAGAGTCTGATGTTTTGAACTAAGGCCTTAATCTTTTCAGGGCTTTAACCTGAAAAGTCAGACTGAGACACTGACTTTTTTTTTCTTTTTTTTTTATTTCAAAGTTTTAGGCTTTCAGAATAATTTATAGGATCAGCTTTCCTGGATCTGAGGCCTTTGGAGTAGTAGTAAAACTACATATTGACTCTCTTTGGATATAATCTATTGGTTCTGGTTCTCTGGAGAAGGCTGAATAATATAGTGAGTAAGGAGCATATATAATTCTTGATAACATTTGACAGAAAGCTAGAGTAGGTACATTTAGGAAAAAAGAAAAACAAACTTCTTTTGTCTGAAAAGAAATCTTCAAACCATTTCAGGAATTACTGAAAGATAATGAGACACCTAGCTTGAACACAAGTAGACACAAAGAGAAATGATAGTTTCTCTATTGAAAGAAATATCATTAAAAAGAGGGCATTTGGTGTTTGATCTGGGAGATTTGGCTGGTGGAAAGAAAGAAAGAATTGTTCTGAGTTGAGGTTCAATCAGCATGAAGTATAGCAATGCAGATGATAGGAAGGTTCAAGCTCATCCTGACTGCTGACTCATCTAATTTCACTATACAAGAATAACTCCTCAGTATTGGAAGTGCTCAAAGAAGGAGCAGATGGGTTACTTCAGAAATAGCTAAAATATTAAAATGAATACTTCTCTACAAATTTCCCAACTATATAATTTAGTGAACCTCTATCCAAATTGATTATATGTTTGACCTTGTTTATGTTGAGACTATGCTTTCCGAGTATAAATGAACTTATCATTTTCTCCTAAGTTAATTGATATTTGTCTCCTAGATAAAACAAATCTATGATCATACATTATTATTGTGACTTTTTATATGTGTAAAACAATGCGGACAATAAACTATCTTTGTCACAATTTTCTATATTAATGAAAAATGGAGGATAAACAAATAATTTCACCTGGTAACAAGTATGATTTACTTCCATAGATTAGAGGTAATGGTGGCACTTACAAATTATTTGTGATCTCAAGTACTATTACAAGTTGCAGATTTGGATTAGTACTTTTATATCTTCTTGAACTGAAGCAGTACTAGTCAAGAATTTTGCACAGGTATAAATAATGCTTAATGTAACTGGACAAAGCTTTAAACTTTCTACTGAAAGAAAATATTCAGAATTATTTTTATTTCTGTTTTGAAAAAACTACAGCCCTGTATGCAGATCCTGCCAATTTTACCTTCTTTTAAAAATGTAGTTGAATTTTTAGAGTTAGAAAGAATGCTAGAGATTGCCTAGACATCAACTCTTTTTATTTTGGATGTGAGAAAATTATGACTATGTGATTTGCAAGAGTTTGCAAATTACCCTCCCAAAGCTGCTACAAGTAGAATTAGTAAGCAGCCAATTTTCTTTTTGCTTCCTCACTCTGACTCTGCAAAATGCAATATATAAAGGTACTTACTTATCATTTACCCTGACCAGTCTGCCTTACTTAGCCTACATCTTTATCTCCAGGTTCTTTTTCATAAGCAAGCATGAAACACTAGCACTTATTACTTTCTACATGAGAACCCAATTGCTAACTCATGTAAGTAATATCCAGCTTAATTGTTTAAATTAAATTTGGTCAATTGGTAAAGTGACTAGAATTCATTTAACCTCAGTTTTTTAGATGGCTTGTCCTTTTTGTACACAGTTTTTCTTTTCTTTAATTTCATGACACTGAATGCTAACCGGTTCCCTATACTGCCACTGTAAGTGCTAATATATTACTAAATACAGAGATAAGAAGCACCCCAAAGTGTCTGTGCTGAGAAGAATTTCATCTCATAGTGCTGATTCCTATTGTAACTCAGTCTTTCCAAAACACTCTCATGTGCACAGTGACCACAGAGGGGGTGGTGGCGTGTGAGGGGGATGGGTCTCAGGTCTCAGGCACAATCTCTCCCAGCTTCCTGTGTCCACTACAACAGCTCTTCCTTGTTTATGCAGCTTTTATCTCAGACCTCTGCTTTGTGGCAGCTAAGAGACACTCCTGGATAAGCTTAGAATGTTTTTAACCTTTATTAAGGACATGCTGCCATTTTTCCCCCCATGGGGATTCTTAGCTCTGTGCATACTGGAGAACAAGTGTGGTTAGAGCCCTGTGCATGTGACCCCAACGCTTTAGGATGGTGAGGTTCAGGTCACACAGAGCTTTGCTAGAGGGTGACACTTGCTGTATGCTGAACTGAATGTCATATTAACCCTTTGATAGTACAGAGAATAAAGTATAAATTACCTTTCAAATGAAGGTTACATTAGTTTTGAAGCAAAGAGTCAATGTTTAACAAAACTTATACTGTGAACAGGGGAAGATGGCAAACTTGTAGGAGTTTCGGGCTCCTCAGTGGTGTAATAGCAGCCATGACCAATGAAGCTGGGTCTAAAAAGTGCTTGTGGTTCACTCTGGAGCTTTTCATGGGCCTTACTATTGCGGGGGGCGGAGGGGTGGAGGGAATGCCAGAGCTGATACTGCTGGTGCTTCTTTTCTGGTCTGGTAGAAACTACAGGGAACTGATTTTTCTTTCTTTCTTTCATTTATCTACATGGCAAACATGTCAAAGCCATTATTATTACCCTCCACTCTCCCCTTATTGTTTTTCAGATAATGTATGTTTAACACCAAATAATTACCTGATATATTTTCTTGACTTTAAATATCAATAAATATATTGATGAAGAAAGAACTAATTTGCATGTTTCTTATTATATCTCTCCATATATATGTAAAATACCTATTGGATTAAAAATATTGGCTTCATAGATTACAGTCAAAATAAAGTGAAGAACTGAAATTATGTGAAATTAACATCAGATATTTCAAATTTGTCTGGATGTATCTTTATTTCTTCAAATGCTTGGAGGCAGCAGGGTGAGGAATCATGGACATGATTAACTTATATTTAAAAAGTCTAAATCTTATTTAAACCATCAAGGAGAACCTTAAGCCAGTGGCATGTACACTTACACACACACACATGCATATATTTTTTGGCACCTAAAAAATTACGAAATTTCTGTATCAGGTAATTAATATTTGAAAGTTACAGAAATAATGTGACATGTATAATAATCTGTGTGAATTTGCTATTTTAATCTGCACTTACTATCTGACATATCCTATGCTGTAATGACTTCTGTCTATTCCAAATATATGTAGTTAACATTATGCAGATATTAGGATTTTTCCTGAGAAATCATAAGTATTTATTTTCCTCAATAAATTGATGAATTTCACATATTAGTTTCTCAAAGAAGCCCATCTTCAAATGTATAACACTCAACATTATTTTGTGCTAGTCAACTCAAGTAAATGTTTATCAGTGCGTAGTGCTCTCCCAAGTGGTAAATTTTAGACTTCACGATCTATCCTGTGGCCCCATTACCCTCAGTTTATAGCCCTTCTGGAACATTGTGCTCAAAGGCAACAGACTTGACTAGAGAAAGATCAAAAAGAGGAGTATGTTTGAGAGTGTTTGATACACCAGGCTGGAACTGACAAACGTCATTGCGACCCACATTCTATCTGGTGAAGTCACCCATATTGTTAGAGCAGGGATGTGGAAGCAGGGCTGAGGCTATATGTAGGGTGCAGGTGTTAAAGTCTCACTAGAGGAGCTGATAACCCATAGGCAAAAATTGGATTCAACCATCTTATTAGTTATCTGGGTCACCTTACATGACCCTTAGATATTTCAATATCACTTATTAATTAGATTGTGGTTTTAAAATTTTTCCACCCTTAAAATAACCATGACAGTTCCAAGACAATTATACAAAATATAAAAATTGGAAGGAACCCAATTCTGGGAATTACTAGCTAAATTCTTAGGAGAAGCCAATCCCATTAGTCTTGAATAGTCTTTCCTTCAATTAGGTAAGACTTCAAAGACCAAAGTCCACGTCCTGATGTAGCTTCTCTTTTCTAAGTTGCTCTCTCCCTTTCACTTTTGCTTTCAACAAAAGCTGCTTGCTTTTGGCTTACCTAGTGCACCCTGAAATTCTTTTCTCCACTATCACCTAGAAACTGGATGAACCCCCACTTGGAACCTGGTAAGAATGAGGCTCTACATTCAAGGGAACCTGGAAATTCTGTCTTTTTGAGTGCTCAGGAAGAAGATAAATACTGAAGTTTAGCTAAATTGCATAGTTCATCAAGAAAACAATAAGCTGTGGTTTATTATTTCTTTACTTTAAATATCTGTTTACTTGACAAAGGTGTACTTTAAAAGAAGGAAATTTGGCTCAGCACTTGTAGCTCAAGCGCTTAAGGTGCCAGACACATACCCAGAGCTGGTAGTTTCAAATCCAGGCTGGTCTGCCAAACAACAATGACAACTACAACCAAAAAGTAGCCAGGCATTGTGGAGAGTCCCTGTAGTCCCAGCTACTTGGGAGACTGAGGCAAGAGAATATCTTAAGCCCAAGAGTTGGAGGTTGCTGTGAGCTATGACCCCATGTCACTCTACCCAGGGCAACAGCTTGAGACTCTGTCAAAAAAAAAAAAAATAAATAAAAATAAATAAATAAATAAATAAAGGAAATTTTTTTATTTTAAGTGAAATTATTTTATACTAAAATCCAGATTGAGATCTCTTAGTCTGAGAATTCTTTTAATATTCAGTGAATATTTCTTGATTTTATATCCTGACATAATAAAAAATTGCTAATATTTAAAGACCATGTTTACAGTTATCAATATCATATATGCTTTCAATATTGAAATAAAAAGTAGTTTTCTATGAACTTTTGTACACTATGCATTAACTCTTATGAGGATACTGGTTTAGATCCTCTAAATTTTCCTTAGATGATGATTCTCTAGTCAACATTGTAAAAAAAGATATTTTAAGTTAACATGTAAAAAATTAACCACAAATGTTTTTGTTAATATCTCATAATAACAGTAGAGCTATTAATAACAGTTGAGCTGAGATTGAGGGAAGGGTACTAAGAGTACACAGAGGAGGTAGGGAAGACAGAAAACAGTTATTACAGAAGTTACTGAAGCACAGAATCCAGATCTGGATAAAGAAAATATATTCTGTATTTTCATGTGATGGTTACACCCAAAGCAAGTGGAATAGAGAAACGCCAGCACACTGAATTCAAATTAAGCAAGGGTCTCACTCCCAAGAGTAGGCTCACGCCTCAAAGTCTCTTGATCCCTAGAAGCAGGAGTGGAAACCTTTTATAAGGGGCTTTCAGTAGGGGAGGGGGAATCCTTAATGAAAGCCGAATTTGATAAGAGCCAATACCTGGTAAGGGGAGTCCTTACAAGCAGAAGCTAGAGTTTTGAAGTTATTACTGAACTCTTTCAGCTGAGCTTCCTGTTTTACAGGGGGAGTGTTGAAAGCCTCCAGCAAGATGGAGTTGGAGAATAACATGATCACAATTAAAAAGGAACTGATCATTATAGTCATAAAAATGTACTTTGCAGGAATGAAGGATATGTGTATATGTTAGTAATTTGAGCAGTCTTAAAATGATGTACCTTCAAAATGAGATTTAAATTTTCTACTTTTGCAAAGGGAATAAATTTCAAAAGCAATACAATTAAAGACTGCTTTTTGAGAGAAAGTAAACTTTATTTTTTTGGTTCTAAAACAAGTTTAAAGTGATGAATTTAGCTTATAAATGGCTATCATTTTCCTATCCAGGAATCATTATATTTTTGGTAGTATTTATGGTTGCTCTCCTATATCAAATATGTTCTTAATATTTTTCTCACTCAGCAAAGAGTTTTAATAATTTTGTATAATGGAAAATTCACATTAATACATAATAAGTCAGATTCATATATCAATTTTACTTTGAACAGTTCTCAAAATAAAATCACATTTAGTCCACATTAAGAAATAGCTGGGAATTTATCTAACAAAGGATATGAAAGATCTCTATAAAGAGAATTATGAAACCCTGAGAAAAGAAATAACATAAGACGTTAACAAATGAAAAACATACCATACTGTGGCTCGAAAAATCAACATTGTTAAAATGTCCATATTACCCAAAGCAATCTACAGATTTAATGCAATCCCTATCAAAGCACCAATGTAACACTTTAAAGAACTTGAAAAGAAAGTACTTTGTTTTATATGGAATCAGAAAAGCCTAGAATAGCCAATACATTACTTAGAAATAAAAGCAAGGGCCAGGCACCATGGCTCATGCCTGTAATCCTAGCACTCTGGGAGGCTGAGGCAGGTGGATTGCCTGAGTTCACGAGTTCAAGATCAGGTTGAGTCAGAGTGAGACCTCATCTCTAAAAATAGCTGAACACTGTGGTGAGTGCTTGTAGTCCCAGCTACTTGGGAGCCTGAATCAAGAGAATCGCTTAAGCCCAAGAGTTTGAGATTGCTGTGATGCCACAGCACTCTACCATGATAGAGTCTCATGACAAAGTGAGAGTGTGTCAAAAGAAAAAGAAAAGAAAAGAAAGAAAAAAATCTGGAGGCATCGCGTTACTAGACTTCAGGTATTACTAACTATGTGATCAAAACAACACTGGTACTGCCACAAAATAGAGCAATAGATGTATGGAACAGAATAGAGAATTTAGAGATTAACCCAGCCACATATCATGATTTGACCATTGATAAGCCCAACAAAAATAATCAATGGGGAAAAGATTCCCTATTTAACCAATGGTGCTGGGTGAACTGGCTGGAAACCTGTAGAAGACTGAAATTGAACCCCCATCTTTCACCACTAACAAAAAAATTGATTCTCACTGGATAAAAGATTTAAATTTAAGACATGAAACTATAAAAATACTAGAAAAGAGTGAAGGGAAAATGCTTGAAGGTATTGGCCTGGGAAAATATTTTAGGAGGAGAAACCCCCTGAGAATTGAAGCAACACCAAAATGAATTACTGAGATGTGATCAAGCTAAAATGTTTCTACAAAGCTAAGGACCCTACAAGTAAAGCAAACAGACAGCCTTCGGAACGGGAGAAGATTTTTGCAGGTTATGATTCTGACAACAGTCTGATAACTAGAATCTACAGAGAACTCAAATTAATCAATAAGAAAAGAACAAACAATCCCATTTCTTTGTTGGTAAGAGACTTGAACAGAAACTTCTCTGAAGATGACAGGTGAACAGCTAACAAACACATGAAAATATGCTTCTCATCTTTAATCATCAGAGAAATGCAAATCAAAACCACTTTGAGATATCACCTAACTCTAGTAAGATTAGCCCACATCGCAAAATCTCAAAACTGCAGATGTTGGCATGAATGGGGAGAGAAGGGAACACTTCTACACTTTTGATGGGAAAGAAGTATGGAGGATTCTCAGGGAACTAAAAGTTGATCTACCATTTGACCCTGTAATATCATTACTAGGTATCAACCCAGATGATACCTAGTAAGAAAAATGAACAAAAATCATTTTACAACAAAGACATTTGCACCTGAATGTTTATTGCAGCCCAGTTCATAATTGTCAAGTCATGGAAGCATCCAAATGCTCATTAACTCATGAATGGATTAACAAATGGTAATATATGTATACCATGATACACTATTCAGCCATAAAAAAACATGGAGACTTTACATCTTTTATGTTTACCTAGATGGGGTTGGAACATATTCTTCTTAGTAAAGTATCTCAAGAATGTAAAAAAAGTGTCCAATGTACTCAATACTATTATGAAACCAATATATAATCACTTGAAGATTCATACAAATGATAAAACACAAATATAGTCCAGCAAGAAGAAGGGGAGAGGAAAGAGAGAGAAGGGAAGGGGAGGAAAGGGCAAGTGGAGGGAGGTGGGAGGGCATTTAGTGGGACCTTGTCTAATGTACACAATGCAAGAGTACATTTCAAAGCAATTAAGAATAAATTATAAATGTCTTACCACAAAAAATAAGTAAGTCAGATGATGGTTATGTTAATCAGTTTGATTTAAGAATTCCACTTTGTATATCAAATCATCACATTTTACCCCATAAATGTATACAGTTACACTTAATAAAAAATTAAAATTAAAAAATTATCTATTTGAAAAGAATATTGAAAGTTTTTGTCAATATCTCCTTTTTATTATACTTCTTTCAATAGCAAGAATATGAAAAATAACAGAAAGGGGATTCAATTCTCATTTGTAGGGCTTGTCTCTTAAAAAAAACTTTCTTCATTGGGTGGCACCTGTGGCTCAAAGGAGTAGGGCACTGACCCCATATGCCAGAGGTGGCAGGTTCAAACACAGTCTTGGCAAAAAACTGCAAAAAATAAAAATAAAAAAATTCTTCATGTGGGATAAAAATATTTAAAAGGGTATGCCTGATAAATGAGTAAAATCATTAAAATATGTTACACAAAAATGTTCTTCATGTGGAAAATATTTACAAAGATATCCTTGAAAAACAAGTAAAATCATTAGAATATGTTACCAATATCTTCATACACTGATGTGTCATACCCATGACATCCACATAAATGTTTTATATTCTTTGGAGAAAGTAATACCTTTGTTAGGTATATTTCCTTTCCTCACATGGCACTAATTCAATTTCATGGTGATTTAAAAACACATTTTTGCTGGTTGGTCTACTACTTAGCTCAACAGTGTCCAATAACTTTGCAAGTAGAATCTAAGGATCTCATCATGACCTTTGTTTCACTCCCTTAGGACCTTTGACATAACTACTGTTTAGAAGTTTCTTCCCTTAGGTTGTTAGTTGGCTTTCTTTCTAAAAAAACATGTTAAACACAACATCTAGCTATTAACTCACAATCATGCTGACCAGCAATTTAGCCTGGGCAGAGCTGTGTGATTCTCTTGTTCTCAGCTAAGTTTGCTCCGGTGCTGCACTGAGCCAGGAGATGAGTGGTCTAGGATGGTTTCAGTTAGAATCCATTATTTTTAACATATGTGGTCTTTCCTTCTTCAGTAGGTAATGTGGGTTTGATCATGTGGAGACTTGATAGGGTTTCAGAAGAAGGGGTGGTGGGGAGAAAGAGAGAGAAGCAGTTTAGGAGGACACGTAAATCCTAGACTATTGGGAACTGGCACAATATTCCCTGGAGGTATTAGTTTTTCCAAAGTCAATCGTAAGGAGTTGGGAAATAGACTGTACCCATGGAGGGATGCATCAAGTCAGTGGAGTGTGGCAGGGTGAAACAATGGAGAATTGTGAAAGAAATTTTAGTTTGCTTTTTATTTTGCATTATGTTGTTGTTCTTTGTCCCAACACCTGTAAAGGACTGATAATTATTTGGGATTATGAGTAGAGTGAATACAGAATGGTAATATATGTTGGTTATGGACGTGTGTTTATACTTGACAGGAGGGTTAAAGTGGAAAATCAATTTCATCCTCTGAATTTTCCTCAGATGATGATTCTTGAATCAATGTTGTAAAAAATATTTTTAAGTTAACACATAAAAATTAGCCACAAAAGTTCTTGTTAACATCTATCTTATCAATGACAGTAGAGCTAAGATCTCAGGAAAGGGTACTGAGAGTATCTGAGAAGGTAGAGAAGATAGAAGAAGGTATCACAGGAGTTACTGACCACAGAATCTAGATCTCTAATTCTATTCAGCACAATTTTGCAAAGTCTAGGCAAAGAGATGGGGATAGACAAAGAATTTATTGCTGCTTTGTGCCAACATGCTTCCACTCATATCCTTTTATGTTCTACCCACTATGCATAACCATATGTGCATAAAGGAATTGAACCCAGTGAGGGGGACAGAGGGTGAGTAAACATGACATGCGGTCAATGAGAAAATCCTTTCCACTTCTCCTAAACTACATAAGTAAAAGTTATGCATTTAAAGAGGAGGGGTGGATTTGTAAGACAACACTGATTATGTATCTCATACAAATGAAACTTTGAATGAGGAAATGGTTTTCATTCCTTTCTGACACTTCTGTTTTTCCAGGAAAAGACTGCTTAATAGTGGGCAAAAGGGGTGCAGTTTCAGCAGCTGCAGGACCTGAATATAACATGCAAACAAAAATCCTCAGGAAAAACCTCCATTTTCAAAATCCTCCTTTTTCCAAAAACAAAAGCAATCCCCCCCCCAAATTCTGAAACTGCATATTTTTCATTACCTCCTCTTTTTAAGCTGCTGGCTGTGGTAACCATTAACATGGGGCTCTCAGGCCTCTTCAATTCACTTAAGTCTTAATTAACTGATGGCTCTGAATCCACCTTCACACTTAGGAAGTGGCCACACTTCCCCAAAGCTGTTCTGAGGCACTGACCGGGCGAGGCAGGGCTGCTAAAGCAGGAGACTCATTTGACAAGTAACTTTAGCTCAAGGGTTCTCCACTGGATGTGGATAAACCTTCTCAGAAATGTAGTGCAGTCCTAGCCTCTTCACAAAGTCCCCTCTCCCTTCCCACTTTCCTTCATAGGGAGCAGGTGGGTATCTCTGCTGATGGCTCTGGGGTCTCCCTGATTCTCTCCCCATAGTGTCTCACAGATGTAAATTACTGAGACATCTAAGCCTGTTGGCATCTTCTTAGTAGGGCTGAGCCAACACAAACTGTGCTGGTTCTGCCTCGGCAAAGTGGGCAGTGAAGTAAGGTTTTGAAGTGGAGTCACTGATTGCCTGGCAGGAAAACAAAGCACATGTCACCGGGCCATCCCAAGTGCCATCTGAGATGGAGGAAATGCCATCTCCTACTGTGGTTTAGTTAGTGAGAAGTCCTCTGGAGGTGACCTGAGGATATGACCCCAGAGCAGGAGATGCTCTTGCAGGTGCGGGGACCGAGAGATATGGAGGGGAGCAAAATCTTCAGAGACTGTAAATGTTTGATTAACTTTAATTTGTGCCCTGTATAATACTAGAGTAATTCTGAGAGCCCTTGGAGAGCACAGTATCTAACACTTCCTATGGAAGCGTCATAGATTGGAGCCCTAGAGGCTTGGCACATACTCAGAAATCTTTGACACCTTTAAGATGGCATAAAAATGCTACAACCATATCAGCCACTTCTTCTAGCCATATAAAATGGGGGTAATGGAGGCTTCTCTCCTCCTTCATCCAGTCTAATGAAATATCCTAAACAAGATCATTAATCATTTGTGGAAAATAGGGGCTGGACTTCATGTCCCCCAAGCATGGACTGGAGGACTATATTATGACCAACAAAAAAAAAGTATACTTTAACTTTTACTAGACATACAACCCGTCATGTTCAAGCTTGCTTTAGACTGCCTTTTGTATGGCTTAAAGAACCTATTTATTGGAATGAGTCTAGTGGAGAAATCAAATGTTTGCAAGCATGTACCATGTTTACTTGTATTAACAGTTCTATTAAGTTTGCTGCTAAGTTAAAGATTACATCTGTCCTTTACAGTTGAATACTTTGTTCTTTAAGGCAAAAAGAGATAAATAAGGCTTGTGATTTTCCTGTAACTTTATTGTATTGTAAATTTAAGATTATGTGTGTACATGCAGACTGCTTTATTGTTAGGCTATATAAGTTAGTAAGAAATGAATTAGGGTTGCTGCATGCCTGAGAGAGCTACAGCCACCTCCTCTCCCAAGACATTCTGGCTGCTAGTTTACCTCTGTGACTTTAGCCCAATCAAATCAAGCAATGTGACCCCAAAAAGCTGTAATGGAGGGTTTTGGTGTTGTTTTAAGTCATTAATTTTTTTGTAATGTTTTTAGAGTAACATTGGGAAACTAAGGAAGTCATAGTTTATCATCTACCTAAAAACAGTTACTATAAAAGAAAAGGGACTGAGCACCCAGGCAGTCAGGACAACGTGGCCAGTTAGTGTCGGCCAGCCCGTGACAAGGTGCCCTGATGTGGCGCTGTGGGTCCCTGAGCAAACCTGCCACACTAACAGACATGCAGCTGTGTGTGGACACAAGGGCATGGGCTCCCACACACCAGGGCTGACATGGCTACCACACCTTCATAATGTCCACTAGTCAGAAATACAGACCAAGGCTCAGTCCCTTACACTGCACTATTGCTTAAGAAAACCAAACATTTACCTTGTGGCAGATTAACCAAATTGAGCTCACCATCCTGGGCCCTTGCAAAAATAAACAGCTATTCTGGATACAAGTTGCCTCTCTTGTCTGCAGACCATGGTTGAATATGGCTTGGAATGTCTGACCAGCTGGCCACAGTGCTGTCTAGGACCTCCCTGCAGTCACTCCTCGTCACGTTCTTTGTACCTAGACTTATTCCTTTGTGGTCAGGTAGCTCTTCAGCCCCCATCGCCTACCTTATCACTTACCTACAGTTTTTTTCCTCTGGTGAGTCTCTCCCACCTTATTCCTAGCATGGTGTCTGCTTCTTGAAGGATGTGAACACAATAGCTGTGACCCATGAGCTTTATGGCTGGTGAAGACAGTCTCAGGCAGCCCTTGTGCTGCACAGACTGGCTCTCTTTTATTTTACTGGCATGATACAGAGAACCCAGAAAAGAACTAACACTGTGGCCAAGAGCAGAGACAGATGCAAGGACTAGAATCAATGCAGAAGGGACACTAGTGAAGCCTGTTAGTGCAGGGGCACAGGAGGGATACAAGGACAGACACATGTTATGTTAGATTGGCTATGGTTTGGGAAATTATGTGTATCAAGCTAGTTCAAGGAATTTTTTCAAGGTTTGGGAAAAGACATTCTTGTTACCCAAATTGGGAACCTTCCCTGGCCAGGACTATAGAGCTATAGATTTATCTGCCATTGACCCAGTGGATGGAGAGTAAACAGCTAATAGCATTGGAAGGAATTCACAAGGAACCTTGGCCCTGTGAGAATTCAGCCATGCTGGATTGCACTGTTTGCTCCTGTGAAATTGCTTGGCTGAGATATAGCCCCAGGCCATGAAACAGCCAAATGAAGATGCCTGCACAGCGCTGCCCAGGGAGGGGCCACCACTCACTGCCATGGCTGTCAGCACCACTGAGGTCCAATTTGGAGCGTGCATGTTTTTATTTTATGTCTACACCATTTATAAAATGTTGATTTATAAAAGTACTACTCACACTTTCATTTTGGGAACTCCTTATCAGTGATTACTAGGTTGATAACACATGTATTATTGATCAAGCTACCTGGTGAACATTTTTACATTTGTTGCCTCAGGGACCCTTGCCTGCATATCTTGATGTGAGTTTGTCAGAGGGTACCCCACTGCTTAATTTGAGTACCACCCCATTCTCTCCAGACTATCCTCCCAGGAGATTTCTGTCAGGAGGGCCCACCTTCTGCTGTTTCCCTGAGTTTCTTTTCCAATATGTGGCCTTGTAAACTCAAAATTTTACCAACCTAATAATCTTTCATCACTGACTTAATTTGTGTGTGTGTATCATTAAAATTAGTTTGAACATCTTTTCGTATACTTGTTAGCCACTTTAATTTCCTGGTAATAATTTTTGCCCTTTTTTCTTTCAGCTTTCCTCTATGTTATAAGTTGATATGAAAGGACTCCTTTTTTAATTCTATTTTATTATGAGATTTTTACATACACATCCGACATAGACATTCTTTCCCACCTGTCATGTCCCTGCTAATTTTGCTAGGATGCCTTTTGTTTACATGAAATCCTTTGTTGATGGAACCGGAGTCATCAGTTTGGGTTATTTGGGTCTCCTTTTAGAATTTCTCTCCTCCCTGTTGAAAATTAGTCTTTCTCTAGACTTCCTCCTAATAAATATGTAGTTTTTACCTTTCACATTTATGCCACAGAACATTTAGAATCATTTTTAGTTGTGGGGTAAGAGGAGCTTTAATTTTAATGTTCTCTATGAATTGAAACATCTACTAAAAATAGTATCTCTTATTTATTTTTGGTGCCATTTTTACCATATGTCAAGTGTCTATATATATATATATATACATATATATATACACACACACACATATGTATGTATATGTACACATATATATGCACATATGTATATGTACATTGGAATTTTACACACATTTTTGCCATTAATTTATTTCCCTGCTCTTGCCTAAGTTCCTCATTATGGTTTTTAATTTGCAGTGTGACTATGTTTCTGGTAGGAAATTCCTCTCAAGTTTGAAGAAATTCACTCATATTTGAAGAAAGTTGCCTAAATTGTTAACCAGGTTAACATTATGCTATAGTAGCAAATACCTGTCTGATCTTTCAGTGCCTTAAAAAAAACAACAAAACAATGGTTTAGTCTTGTACCTGAGACTTGTCCAGCGATTGATTAGCAGGGGCTCTTTTCATTGATTACTTGGAAACTGGGCTGATGAACAATATGCCGCTATTTGGTAATGCTGCTATTTCAACAGGTGCTTCTGTATGGTTGCAGGCCTGGTGAATTGAAACCAATAGATTCACAGCAAAGACTATGCAGGAAGAAATTTTGTTTTAGCCAGAAGATTAGAATCCAAAATGGCTGAGCTCCCCATCAGCTCTGTCCTTGTCTTTTTATTGGACTCATAAGTAGACAGAGGAATTATCATAGTATTTCTTACTGGAGATGTTAAATCACTTGCAGGGTTTACAGACATGGAAGCAAGCAGCAAGCGTTAGTTTCAAGGACCCAGGAAGCTAAGTTTAACAAATTCTCAAGGGCTGGGTTACTGGGGGAGGACCTTGCAGGTATGTGTCCTTCGGCTTCTCTGAGAAAGCTTCGTTTTTTTTAGACTTTACTTTTCCTGGGTATCTTCCCTCAGTTCTACTGGCAAGAGAAAAGGATGCCAGAAATACACATAATCAATTGTTGGAGCCCCAAAGTGTCATATGTCACTTTTGTTCTCATTTTATTGGCTATACTTAGACATATGACTTCATGTAATAAAAGGAAATAGAGAAGTGTGATCTAACCTGTACCCTCATGCGGAGGAAAGCCATGTTAGTTTTCATGAGTAGCTGATTTAAATACTTAGAGAATGTAGCCTTACAGAACACATTTAGAAAAAATATTTTTCAAGTATTAGAAAAAACGTTTTCAAAGATAGATTTCAAAGATAGCTTGGAATTTTTAAATCAATTAGTTAACTAAAACTATGAAATGTTAAACTATTCCATCAAAACCACATATGGTCTTTCATTTTTTTGATGTTTTTATGTTTCATAATTTATTTTTGTAATTTTATTATTCTTGTAAATGGTATCCTATTTTCTACTACACAATTAATTGTTAATTGTGTTATATATGTGTTTATTGTGTTATATATGGTGTTTAGACACATAGCTGATTTGATGTCAGTTAATTTTAGTTTTACTTTTAATAAATTGTGAATGTTTCTTTTTTTCATTGTAGGTTATCATATTATCTGCAAATAATGAGGACCTTTTATTTTCTCTTTACATTTTATTAATGTTATGAGTTTCTCATCTTAGTACAGTAAATACAACAAAGGGATAGCAATAGTGATTATTCTTCTTTCTGACGTCTAGGGTATTTGACATCATTTCTACATGAAGATTATTGTTGAAAAAAATAAAAAATAAATAAAAAAAAAAGAATATTGTTGGAAGGTCAGACGTGGTGGCTCACACCTGTAATTCTAGCACTCTGGGAGATCAAGGCAGGTGGATTGCCTGAGCTCACGAGTTCCAGACCAGCCTGAGCCAGAGTGAGACCTCATATCTAAAAAATAGCTGGGGGTGGGCAGGTACCTGTAATCCCAGTTACTTGAGAGTCTGAGGCAAGAGAAGAGCTTGAGCCCAAGAGTTGGAGGTTGCTGTGAACTACGATGCCTCAGGACTGTACTGAGAGCAACAAAGTAAGACTCTGTCTGAAAACAAACAAAAAAAGAATATTGTTGGAGAATTTTGTATATAATTATGTGTGCTGAATTTCTTCTTATTCAGTTAGTTCAATGATTTTAATTCTGCTGTGTAATAGTAGTGGATTATGCTATTTGGACCAGTTGAATCACGTGTTTATGGAATGTGGCAAATAGTGTTTATCTTTACTTCTTAATGGCTGTCCATTTGTCCATTATTGGCAATACAGCTTTTGCTAATACTTTCTAGGCTAAAAGCATTCCCCAGCATTCTTTATTACTATTGTTTAAATACATTGTTGATGTTGGAATAATTTAAAAATGCATTTTTTAGCATTCAGGTGAATAGAGCTTATATAGCATATTAATAGAAAGAAAATAGATTACTGAGATGAATTGTAAGAGGCATTAACAAGAAAAAAAACTTCAGATATTCCAAATACATTACTAAGATATTGAAAATTAGGAAATGCAGTTCTAACATTGTCACCAATATTTTTGCAAAATCTTTCAATTTCCTTTGATTTGATTTCTTCTTTATATAAAGTTAGTTGGTTGAAATAACTGTCACACTACCATTAAGTCCAATGGAAAAGACACAGATTACCATAATTTTTCCCCTAATCTTAAAATTTTATTGAACAAACATATTTTAATAAGGTTTATTGAGAACTCTTACTAGACTTAATAACCCATATACATAAGAATTGGGAACAAGGTATTTACCATTGGTTCTTTTTAAAAAACAATTTGGTTGCTTAAATATTAGCTCAAATCATCACTTCATTTGATTACTTTAAAGAAACACCTCAAATTAAATGCTTTGCTCCACATTACAAATGCGTTCTTTGGGAAGACTGTCTATTCCTCTTATAGTTCTTCATGAGGGATAAATGTCGATTAGTTTGAAAAAGATTAGCTCCTGTATTTTACTTATGTACTTCATTCTCTCCCGTATGAGAAATATATATGTGCGTGTGTGTATAAAATAAACATGAAATTGGGCACATAAACTTAGGTTTACATATGTATTATGTGCATATATATTATATACGTATCTAAGCCTGAACAGTTATTTATAGGCAAACTTTTATATAATGAAACTTCTAGCTGCTAGAATCGGAAGACAATACATTTCTATTGTTTTAAGTCACCCAGTTTGTGACGCCATGTAAGAATGCATGTTAAATTTAAAGATATGTTCACCTGATTTGGTTTAATAGTATTTAAATATATAATGAAATATGTTGCTGAATTTTTGATGTAAAATTATTTGAGATAAAAATGCTCAAATACATGGCATTAAAGTTATGTGGTGGCTTGGCCCCCAAGTATAGACGCATAAAAAGCCATTTCAATTACAATCATCTAAAAAATAAGAACCAACAAAAATACATAAATACACAAAGTACATTTAAATCACATATGTGCAACATATTTTAAGCAGGGCTTCAAGCTTCTTTGCGATCATAATGAAATGTCTAAGGCAGTTTAAGGGAGCAATTACAATTTTCCAATAAAAGATGAACAAACATACCCAGAAATGTATGAAGGGAAGTTCATGCTCAGCAGGACTATTATAAAGAAGCCATACAAGTTACTGAATCCTAATGACATTAGTCCTACTACTTAAAGACATGAATATAAAAAAATTATGTTCATTCATTGATGTACACATATATTCCAAGAAAAGAAAGATTATTAATATAAACTTTTGTAGACTGTAGATATTAAAGTATTAGTCCAGATCTATTAATGTGTATCTCCAAAAGATTATTTCATATCTATAACATGATTAATATAAGTATAATGAATACTGGATTAATATCTGACATTTTATATTAAATTGATATCAGTCACTTCTTTGATGCATTAATCATAATTAAATAATTATTTAAAAAATTGAATAACATATGACACAACTGTGCACCAATTTATTACATTAAGATCAGCACCAGTGATGTAAAACAGATAATTAATAATTAATATTAACTTTTTAAATATTTAACCCAAACTATTATTATTATAGATTCAATTTTTAAGATATATTAAGATTTCAAAGGACAATTTTTTTATTTCAGTGGAATAGTAATTTGACTAGGATATGTTGATATTTAGTCTATAGGGCAAGATAATCAGCTGAAGACTGGGCATTGTTTTCAGAATTCAGTCCAACATCGCTAATTCTGTTTCTTAAATCTGAGTTAAGTTATACCTTAGGAAAACAAAGATACTCAAACACTTAAAGCAATTAAAAAAAATACTCTAAACAATAAAGTCACTGCCTATGTGAGATAGAACAGGTGGAAAAATACACTATGATTTTGAGGTAAGGAAACAGCAGGCCCCGTTCAATAAAGAGTGGTTATGCCCCTCCTGAGGTTAGTCTGGCTGCTCACTACACCCTGCTTATAATGTATTAATGTGCTAAAAACCTCCCACCAGCGCCATGGCAGTTTACAAATACCGTGGCAACTCCCAGAAGTTACCCTTTATGGCTTAAAAAGGAAAGGGAAACCCCTGCCTCTTTCCCAGAAATCTCATAAATAATCCTCTCTCCATTGAACATAAAATCAAATAAAAAATATAAAATCAGATCCCCCCAAACTCACACGTGTTCCTCTCTGTTGCTCTGAGAGTTGGCAGCTGCCCTGGATGTGGGGCCACCTCTGCTCTTTTTGTTCACCCTTTCTATCTCAACAAAACCTGCTTTCCCCTTACTCTGTTGGCTTGGTCTTCAATTCTTTCCTGTGCAAAGTGAAGAACCCACTTGGCCTCCAACCAGACCCCAGTTTGAAGGTCCAGTTTCCTGTGTCAATTTCAGGTGGATATTTTGCTTGTAACTAGCTGCGTTTACATGGTACAATGCGGCCATGCAGTGGCTTCAGGCTTTGCCTCAGCATTCAGATTTTTTCCCTTTTTAGGAAGGCCTCAATGTCAGAATAAAAGTGACATTTGAGAAAAGTTCAAATAATAGTAATAACTGCAAATATTTATTAAGAGCTTACTATATGCCAAGGACTATTCCAATGCCCAGGGGCACAGGGCTAGATAACGACAGAGCTGGGATATGATCCAGGTAGACTGACTGGTTCCAGGGTCTTTGTCTTTAATCTAAGAGCAAGAAGTGGCTTTATATTAAACACTAAGAGACAGAACAATCCTTGGTTCTTCCTCCAAGAATATTTAATTTATTACCTTATTATTAACGGGGAGAGATTGCCTTTGAATTAAATACTGTTAATACAATGCCCACTTTCTTAATCAGGGAAATCCCAGAGATAGTATGTGGTTTTTGAATCTGCAAATGATGTGAATAATGACAGCTTTAGTAGAGCCAAACGCATGGCCACAGAAAAGAAAATTTCTGAGAACACTGAAATCTCTGACAGGGAGGTCTGACATCTCCTGAAATAAAAACCTGACCCACGGAGCAGAAATATGTATTACAGATTTTGTGGGGGAGAATAAGGTGAGTAAAAATAGAAATATTTGAAAATATTTATTAGAATATAGTATCCTCAGATTTTAAGGAATCAGTGCTTTGGGGAAGCTGGTAAGTTCATAAGGAAAATGTTATGGTATAATGGAAATAGCTGAAAGAACATCAAGTCAAACATATTTGTGTTCAATCTCAGCTAGCCCTCTCACTGCTTTTCTGAGCTGGAGTAAAATGATTCGTTTCTTGATTAGTCCTCAGTTTTCTCACCTGAATGATATGGATAGTTATATTTAACTTCCAAGGGTCATAGGTCAATAAAATTAAAAAAAAAATACAAAAGGCACTTACATCTTCATGATAAATAACAGTGTGATGGTTAATTTTAGGCATCGCCTTGACTAAATTAAGAAATTCCTACAGTGAGGGTGTTCTCAGAAGGGATTAGCATGTGAGTCTGAGAGGAAATAAGTGAAAAAAATCTGCCCTCAACTTGGTCAGGAACCATCTGAGCAGCTGGAGGCCTGGACAGAGCAAGAACAGAGAATAGGTGAATTGATCTCTCTCTCTCTCTCTCTGTGGAAGCCAGAATTCACCCTTCTTCTGTGTGGACATCAGAAATCCATGCAGTTTAGCCTTTGGCCTCCATGACTTACACACACAAGTAGCCCTCCTGGGTCCTCAGGCTTCAGCCTCAGACTGAGAGCTGCACTGCCTGGTCCCTAAGACCCTGGGCTTAGGCTGACCCATACTGTTGGCATTCTAGTCTCCAGCTTGCAGAAAGCGTGTCACGGGACTTCTCAACCTCCCTAATGAATCCCTTCTCGTACACACGCATACGTATATGTGCACAGATGTAGATATGCATGTGCGTATGTGTGTGATGTGTGTATATGTGCATATACACGTGTGGGTGTGTGATGCACATATATGCGTATATACATATGGGGGTTTGTGTGATGCGTGTATATGCATATATACATATGTGGGTGTGTATCTTCTATTGGTTCTATTCCAAGGCTCCGAAAACAACTTGTTTTTTCAGATCATTATCTTCTCTATTTTTTGTAAGTGGACATCAACTTTCTGAAGGTATAATGAAACCAAGTTAGTGGAACTTCCCACTATCAGTTTACATTTTCTAAAGTAATCACTGTGAGCCTACTATTTGCCAGGGATTTTTATAAGTGATTTACTTGTACTTAATCTACACAATGACCTTACATGCTAAGTACTAATCACTACTGTCCCTATATCCTTGTACCATGTGGTCCTCAGTGTAGCATCAGCTATTACATTATGCAACCTGAGGTGCCCAGAGCTGTACATTTGGAAGCCATGGGCAAATCCATTCAAGGGACAGCTATGGGTTTATGCAGATGACCTAAGTGAGTACCAGCAATAAGATGCTGGGAGGCCCAGCACAAAGACTGGCCTGAGTGTCCTATACAGTCAAGAGGCTGGTGAAAGGGACTTGGTAGAAACTGGAAAACAGGTAGAAGGAAAACAGAAGAAACTGTGAACTGAAATAAAAATCTTAAGGATCCCCCCACAAGCAGCTGACTGACTGGACGCCCTCCTACTCAAGAGGATCCCCTAAAACTGAGTTTCTAGCCATGGGAAAGGAGATTAGACCTGCCTCTTCATGCCTCCCTCCCCTTCTTAGAGATGTCCTCTGTGACTCGGTAACAGGCCAGAGGCTGTTTAAGACACACCAGCAGTTCCTCAATATGCACAACAAACCGCTTGGGTCTCAGCTTGTCTTATCATTTGTCCCTGATTAACAGACCCTTAACCTAACGCAAGGATTCCTTTTTGCAACTCCTGGTCTTTCAGACAAAGCCTAACTCTTTTAGCCAATTATCCCACCTGTCTGGGTCAAACCAATGTATGCCTCCGTGTATTGATTTATGATTTTATCTGCAATTCCTGCCTCCTTGAAATATATAAAACCAAACTATACCCACACCACTGTGAGTCCACTTGCTTCTGTCTTCCTGGGCCTGGCTCCAGGCAATGGCCCTTGAATTTGGCTCAGAATAAACTTCTTTAAATTGTTTTACAGAGTATGGGTTCTTTTCAGTTGACAAAACAAAGGTGTAGACCATTCAAGGAGAAATTGGTCCATAGTGTTGAAAGGTGGTGAGCTGTTTATTCAGAGCAGAACGGAGAAAGGACTTCTGCATTCACTATGCATATTTCAATTTGAAGACCAACATTGATTTTATTCTTTTTTTTCACAGAGAGGTGGTAACAGAAGACAACCCTAATATTTAGAGTAGTGAGTACTGTGTAATGAGACTGTTAATGCAATTATTTTTCCTGTTACTTGAGCATATTTAAATGCAAGATACAGGAAACATTGTTTAGAATGCCATGTAAATGAGCCTTAAAATGTCTGGTGTGACAGTTCCTAAAATGTGTCCTACAGATTATAAAGATTCTCTCTCTTTTCCATTCTTCTCTCACCTTATATAGACGAATTCTGTAAGTGCAGTCATCTTCTCTGCCCTTCCCTTTCCCTGTCTTGCTCTCTGACTAACTTCCCTTCCCCCTTATTCTGTTTCTTTCTTCTCCTTCCTACTCTTCTTCTTCTCTCTTTCTTCTTTTCCATCTCCTTCTCTGTCTCCTTCTTCTTTGCTTCTCCTTCTACTCTTCCTCCTCTTCTCCTTCCTTCCTTCCTTCTTCCCTTCTGCTTTTCCTCTTCCTCCTCTTTTCCTCCCTCTCTCCTCCTTCCCTCTCCCTTCCTCTCTCTCTTCTTTCCTTCCTTCCTTCCTTCCCTCCTTCCTTTTTTTGCTCAAGATGGGGTCTGGCTATGTTGCTCAAGCTGGTCTTAAACTTCTGGTCTCTAGAAATCCTCCCACATCAGCCTCCTAAAGTGCTGAGATTATAGGCTCAAGCCACTGTGCTCACATTTCTTTTTGTCACTGTAGAAAACATCATCCTTTTCCAAGATGTGAACCATCACTTCTGTAGATTTCTTCTCTTTCCGTGCCTCCAGATGTGAATCCTAATTCCTAGTTCATTATTGGCAAGGCCTATTAACTATTTCAACCTGGGGAGTTCATCAGCAATTTTTTATTTTTCATTATCATTACCTTGACACATGTTTTTTCTTTGTATCTTTTTCTTATCTTCAGGGCCCAGGTGAGGTTCTATCCTGCTGCCCTTGGTGTGCAGGGCTCGCTTGCTAAGCCCTGAGCTAAGGTGCCCAGCTGTTTTGTATCTTTTTCTTTTTTTTCGTTTTCAAAATATAACACTATCTCCTCTATTTTTCACTATTTCTTGAGTTATCAGAAACCTTATAATTTTCAGATTCGTCTTCTAAATCTGTTCCCACATTTAATTGAATACAAAATCCTTTTACTTCAGAGCTGTAACACTGATGATGTGCTAACACCCTCATTATGTCTCTGTTTCCTAGAATCCTGTAAAGTGCTACTCACAGACAGCATTATCTTTATTTCAGTATGTTTCACATTATGTAGCCAAATTAGTTTCCTTTAAAGTATGGTTACTTATTAAAAATTATGTCTTTCCCAAACACTTGTAAATATTAGAAAGCCCTCTTCTATATTTTTTAGAAGCAGAATGTCCCTTCAATAGTATTTTAATCTGCTGGAGAATTACTTCCTCTGAAACATCATACAACCTTTAAAATCTTCAGTTTACTATTATTTTTTGCTTATTTCAAGAAACATACAAAAAAAATCAGTACGGTATTTTTGTCATTATAGAACTTTTATGGGAAATGGAAGAAGGATATTGTTCTTCAATTAGAAATATTAAATGTGAAAAAATAAGTTATAAATGCTCCCCTTTGATCCATAGGCTTAATTTGCATTAATCTAAGGGGTTATTTTTTTATGTAATGCTACTAAAAAACTACTGAAAATAACAACTACTGTGGCTTTCCATAGTTTATCTCTCTGGTTGTTTAAATACTTTCCAGTTTGTGATATTACTAAAATTCACAACAGATGTCTATGATTAGCTATAACCAGTTTCCAAAAAATCAATGTATGTTGGGGTCAAAACCAAGAAAGAAATTGTTCAGCACATTATTTGTACAAATGATTGTTGAGCATAACTGAATGTATTATCTTTGCGTGGGTGTTTTTTTCCTCCCAATTTCCTCCCATATCTATATGTTATTTAAATATGTGTCTTTCACAATTATGATTTTCTGTTCATTTAGAAAATAGTAGTGAATTGTGGACCTTCTGTCAGAACTAGAAAATATTTCTTTCCTTTAACAATGTTGCTTTCCTTGCTCCCTCTCATTTCCATCTCCATTGCCCTGCCTGGTTAGAATTATTGGGAAATATTTTTACCACAATTAGTTAAGAGAAAGAGCTGCTGTCTCCACAGTCAATGTTTCACTTATACTTATATTTATATTTTTGAAGTATATATTTATATTCATAAAGCTACAAGGTAGTTGACATATTTTGTATTTGAAATCATATATTTTTATAGCCAGAGTTTATGTCCTTTCTCTCTGTCTTTCTTGTTTCTACTTGGTAACTATATTGCATGGGCTAAGACAGTGCCTTGCTCATAATCACTTGATAAAGGTCCACCAAGTGAACACATTTTAAATTTAGATGCATATTCCTTCATTAGTGTTACTTTGTTGTTTTCATTTATTCCAGGTGATGGCGGTAAAGGACCTTTGCTCTATCTGTATGAATGAAATTCTTCCACACAAGAAAAATAGCCCTCTGTGTGCCAGATGACTTACACTGGCACAAACACAGTACCGTGCTTACACTGAGTGAGTGTGCAGAGACAGGAAATTATTAGACTTGTCAGTTAATCTTAATAAATGATGATAAATACTAATAAATAAATATAGTGTTTTCATCTAATTTATTATCTGTTTTTGTTCATGACATGTTTCAGCATAAACTCAACTCATTTATATAATTTGATAAACTGGTAGAAACATTTATATTTCATTTGAGGCATTTTAAAGTGTTCTTGGATGAAAAGAATAAATGGCATGTTCAGAAATAGGTGAGACCTCAATAAAGCTGTTTGGTTCAAATTTGTCACATAAAGAAGATAGCACCAGAGCTGTGTCATGTCAGTGACAGTTTTCAAATGAAAGACATTATATTAAGCCTTGAGCATGCCAGCTGGAATTGCAAAAGATTGGACATTGTAAAGTAATTGGTAGAGAAGAAGTTTAAAATTTAAAAAAAATACCATAAACACCATAGAAAGAGTCATTGTGGTGTATTTTAAAATTTTTTAATTTTTAATTATCATGGGTACAGTATAGTTGTACATCTATACAACTATGTGTTGTTTTGATACAAGCATACAATATGAATTAATCAAATCAGGATAATTGAAGTCTTCATCACCTCAGGTACTTAATATTTCTTTCCTCCTAGCAAATAAGAGTGTTCTGATTACTTTTCTAATTGAAGAGGAGGTAGCCTTGAATTTGTGTATTCCCTAGCAAAATGTATTTATGATAGTGATGATCTTTATAAGAAAGAAAACGAGAGTAATAGAATACTACATATTGATATTGACTAAAATAATTGCAATGTTTCTGTTGTGATAACTTAATATTTTCCAGATTGATTTTATATTATTCACTGCTTCCTACAGAAATGAAATGATAAAAGACCTCATAATAATTGCTCAGAGTCTCATTGTTATCAGAATTTTTATATTGTCTTACTAATTGCATTCAGAATTTATTGTTGTAGCTTTGCAATTAAAATGCCCAGGACTCAGAAATGTTCAAGGATTTGCTTAAAACCATGGAGGCTGTTAGCAGAAGACCTGGGAACAAAACTCGAGACCTTGAAGCATCTCATCAGACCCACTCACTGCCAGGCCCTCTGTCTTCTTTTTCACTGCAGCTTCTGCACACCCACTACATATAAAGACAACTTTTTTGAAATTTAATTTCAAAAACAGAACATTTCTTTTTCATGTGACTTGAATGAGCACCTTAAATAAAGGACAAATTTAACAAACTCAAAAGAAAACTATCATTTATGAGATTTTCCCACAGAAAAATGATAAAGTAACTATGTTAGATACACCTTATAAGATGACCTACATGTATATATTCACATTTTACGATGACTTCTACAGTTCTAATACTATCAGAACAACATAGCAAAATGAAGAGACAGAGAAAAAGACTCTAGTTCATATATGAGTTGGTCACTGGATCACACTTCTGGAAGAAGCAGCTGTGTAAACCAGGAATGTGAACGCACAGTGAGGACAGCACCACAAACCTGAAATAGCAAATAAGGTGATAATAAACAGCTGAATCCTGAAAGGCATGCAATACGTTGCCTGCTAAGAATTCTAGAAATCCTCTTTTAAAACTTTAGCAATATTATGTTTATCCAATGTCAATAACTTTTCATCAGTCTTCAACTGAAATGTGGATTTCTGTTATGATTTTTAACTAATTTTATAAACATCGTTATTGAATAATACAAGTTTAAGGAATAGTTTTCATAATTGATGCCTATAAGCTGAATCTCTTATACACACAAATTAAGAACTATAGACTCTGTTATTAAATGTTGTCTTAAATCCTCCTCTAGTTCTAAGCATACAAAATATAGAAAAGCAAACTATCTGAGAATATAATTTGTCAAAAGAAAAAAAGCCAAATTTTTGTCAACTGTTTGGACAGTGTCCACATTTTGTCACAAAATTCATGGAAACAGCAGCAATACCTAATTCATCCCCTGTCTTGGAACCAGAAGGTGTAAGTTGAGCACTCTTGGCAGGACTGAGCATGGCCAAGTGACTAAGGCACAACCTCTCCTGGGAGACTCAGGCACCTCAGCAGATGTTGGGGTGAGGACTTCCCAGTGGGTTCCCATATGGAGCTCAGACCACCCGACTGTCAGTCTCTCTCTGAGTCAGAGTTATTCTGTGGCCTGATGGGTTTCCCTCCCATTACATAATGGCTTCCTCCCTATTTTCTCTTAGACAGCTATTTACCTTAGTAAAACGTTTACACATTTTATGTCATCTTGGGAATGAAGTTTTAAAAACATATATGGTAAAAAAAAAAAAAAATGAAGTCAGTAAGAAAATATGTCAAGCATCTGGCAATTATATGCTTTATTGCAACGTTTTCTAAACTTTTAAAACTGGGCCTTTCATAAGTTATAAGTTCCAGGATTAGCACCAGCAGCTCAGTGGCTAGGGAGCCAGCCACATATACCAAAGCAGGCGGGTTCGAATCCAGCCTGCGTCTCCCAAACAACAATGACAGCTGCAACAAAAAAATTGCCAGGCATTGTGTTAGATGCCTGTATTTCCTGCTACTTGGGAGGCTGAGGCAAGAGCATTGCTTAAGCCCAAGAGTCTGAGGTTGCTGTGAGCTGGGTTGATGCCATGGCATTCTACCCAGGGTGACATAGTGAGACTCTGTCTCAAAAAAAAAAAAAAAAGTTATTATTTCCAGTAAATGTTATGTGTTCTTTAGTGCCCGAACAGGAAAATTCCTCTCATATATATTTTGTGTGTGTGTGTGTAAGCTGAGCATGTAAATTGCAACACATAAACCAGAATTAAAATGAGACATGTCGGTGTACCAGAAGTAACTCCCCATGATGTGAAGAGCTTCCCTGAAGCTTCCCTGATACAGAAATTGGAACATCAAGTCCATTTTTCATTACAGGGAAATTTGTACAGTAGATCCATAATGAAGGTCAATCCTATTGAACCAGGAAGTAATTAAATGTTCACCTGTGGTAAATGCCTCTTTAAGCTGTGTGGTTTACTCCTCTCTACTGCTCTCTGAAGACTTTTTAAATGGCTGTGACAGAAGACCTGTGTACAGTAAAGGTGGGCTGAACTGCAGAGTCGAATGGCAAGCTGGAGCTACAGTTGCTTCTCTGTGATAATATAATAACAGTCCATTATGCACACCAGAAAAGCAATGCTATTGACGTCTATCGTAGAAATTGCTTATGGGATTTTCCAGAAAGTCAGCTACATTCCTGTGATGAAATCTGAATTTCGATACAGTCTATGAGCAGTCCGGATCTCCACTCTGCCCTGACCCCTACAAACAAAGAGAGACAAAAGAAAACCAAACATGTTAGAAGAGAGAAGTACCCAAGAAGCTTAGAGCTGCACTATAGACAGAAATTCACAGTAATTCCCACAGCGAAAGAATTGTGAGTGTTTTTCTCTTCAGTTTAATTTGTGCCACTTAAATAGTAACAGTCGTAAAAATCTACATAGGAAATGAGTCCCCTTTCATTCAAAAACATGTGTCCTGTAATCTCTCAGAATATTCTTGTTTGGGAACTGGCTCTCAGGAGGTAAAGCCTGCACAAATATTAATAGACACACACACAAACACACATGCTAATGAGTGGCAGACAAACAAAATAAGCAGTTTTACTCTTGGCTTGGTAACTTTGCTAAATATTGCTCAACTAATTAGCCATTGCCAACACTGCTGTAAGGTTTGAGACCCACTATGAGAAATTGCCCATGATCGGAAAAGTTAACTGAATTATTGATATAGAGAGCCAAGACCCAAATGCTCTGTGACTTTTGTCTCCTGAATACTAGTAGATAATTTGAGACTTGTAGATAATTTGATAGGATGTGACTTACTTTATTTTCTCCTCACAATCCTACTGAGACTGTGTTTCAACCTGTCAAGTCCTGTATCACTTTCATGCAACATTCTTTTACTGTTTGTATCTTGAATGTGACTCTTGTTCTCTGGGGATCTCAGCAAAACTGCCAGAAGTCCTTTCACTTGTCACCATTAACCACCATCAGAAAGATGGAGCTACATCTTTCTATGACAGGTTTGTGCTTTCACCCAACAAAGAGCAAGGCACTGGGAGAGGCTCCCTTGATTTACAAGTGTTCTCACTCGAGCCCTGAATCGCTGTTTCAGCAGCTTGTGAGCACAGCCTGGTATGTTCTCCCTTTCTTAAAATGATCAAGATGTATTTTCTCCTTATCACCAGCCAGCCACACAGAGAATTTAATAAAACGAAATCAGGATAAGATGGGTAAAATTCAATCTTTTCATTGTTTGTGACACAAATGGACTTAAATTTTCTTCTTTTCATTTCAGTTCTCTTCCTTGTGACTCTGTAATGGAAATTTTATACTGTTTAAAATACACAAAATGAGGGTGGGCGACAAGATGGCTAATTGGAAAACCAAACGCTCATGTCCTCCACAAAGAAATACCAAAGCAGCTGATAGAAAAACACATTTCTCATAGAACCTTTAAGAGAGAACATGGGAATTCAGCAGGAGTCTGGCAGGGTCCTCTGTGGCACGGAGCTAGGAGCACAATGCCAGCCCTGCTAGAAAGGGCTCAGAGCTAGGATGAATGCCCCGGTGAGGAGAAAAGATGAGTGAGATGCCTTTGACAGTCCACATTCCCGCAGCAGACTCCTGCAATCCTAGGTCTTGGGGAACTCCTTGCCCAGTCCTGGTGGGCCCTAAACCACTCCAGGGTGAAACCACTCCAGGGTGCTGCCTACACTACTTGCAGAGGCACCATTCCAGAAAGGGAGTGTGGTCCAGTCCCACACATGCCCAAGTGCAGGCCTGCAGCATGCCACCATTTGGAGAGCCCAACTACCACCAAATTAATTTTTACCCTGGGGTCCAACAACTCCTATTCCTTCACAACCTTGGAGACTTGCTAACATCTCCCCACACCCACCCACAGGGCTGAAGCACCAGGATGCTGGTTAGAGTCAGTATCTGGGTCCCCAGTACCCAAGCCCCTGTAGCGTCCTAAACCCTGGGAAACAGGGGGTGTGGTATAGCATAACAGGGTAGTGGCCCCTACTTCAAGGGAACAAAAACACACACTGCTCATGTCTCAGCACAGCCTACCTAGGGCCACGCTACTGACAATAGCCCCACTGCCACCAGGAGCTAGCCTGCCATGCACTTACACTAGGCTTCAGTGGACCCACAGCCCTGACCACCTAGCTGCTGTCCAAGAGCCTAAGAACAGACCCAATCTTCCCACCACAGCCACCACTTCTGCCACTTCTTGAGTACAGCATAAAACAGGGGTCTGGGGATCAGCCCACCCCACCCTAACAGATAGTATTCACTGCACCACCAAAGGGCCCGAGGATGGATCTGTCCAGACTGCAGGTGCTGCACATCATCTGGGAGTCTGGCCATCAGGCTGCCCTGCCCACCACCACAAGTCATGCACACACCTCCCACGGGGCTGTGTTGGGCTCACAAACCTGCCACTAACACCCACCTGCACATGCCATGTGACATGTAGATGTTAAACCATCCTAGACTTAAACCATTACTATTGGTGCCAGCATTTGTGGAGCCTAAGAGTTCACCCTAATTGCTAATGCCATTGTTGACACTTAACATATTACTTAAGAGCTCAGTGAGCCACTGTCTGCCTGGCCCACAGCTGCCACTGCTGATACCCAAGCAAGCCACCTGGAGGTTTAAGAATTAGCCAGCCCAGATTCACTATCATTGATTCTGTGTATGCTGAATGAGGGCCCAAGGAATGGCACATCCAGCCCATTGCCATCACCACTGGTGTCTTCTTCCCTGTCTCCAGAAAACTCTGCGCTAACAACTTCAGCCTAAGCCACTGAGAAACTCATTGATGCCACTGGTGCTGACTACAGCTGAAGAAATCGTAAAGAGACCCCAGTACTGTGGGAACTCAGAATCAAAGCCAAGGCTTTCTGCCCAATCAATGCTATGGATACAAAAGTCTCTCTTTATGAAAGTGAACTCATAAAATTAGAGAAGGTAACTGTCGCACTAGATGTTCGATATCAATATAAGGACAGAAGAAATGCGAAAAGCAAGGGAACATGACATTTCCAAGGAACATAATAATTCTATAGCAACAGGTACCATGAAATACCCGAAACAGAATTCAGTATAGTAATTTAAACAATCTCAATGAGGTGTAGAAAAACACACATGAAACAAAGAAACAAAAAATCAAAAATCAACTAATAATTTGAATTGGAAATTAGATAAATGGACATATATTATAAAAATGAACAAAATAGAAACTGAAGAATTGACTGAATAAAATAAAAAAACACAATCAAGAAAGACTAAATAAAACAGAAAAAAAGAACATCTGAACTTGAAGACAAGTGTTTTAAAATGATGCTCTTCAAGAAGGAAGGAAGGAAGAAAGGGAAGATTAATAAAATGATGAAAGTCCACGTGACTTATGGGGAGTACTATAAGGTGAATATTCAGATTTGGGTCCCAATCTGAAGGAGAGGAGATGGGTAAAGGCATAGAAAACCTATTTAACAAACTAATAGCTAAAAACTTCCCATGTCTTTCAAGAGACATAGAAGTCAGATACAGGAAGCTCAAAGAATCCAAACATATTCAATTCAAAAAGTTCTGCAAGATAGAAGTTAAACTATCTAAAGTCAAAGCCAAGAGAAAAATAGCAACCCACATGAGGTAATCTCTATCAGAATAATGGCAGCTTTCTCAACAGAAACCTTGCTGACCAGGAGAGAATGGATGACATATTTGAAGTGTTGAAAGAAAAAAAAAATTACCAGCAGCCACGATCACCTTGCAAAACTATTCTTCCAAAATTAAGTAGAAATAAAGTCAAGGGAATTCATCAACATTAGACCAGCCCTACAAGAAATCCTTCAGGGAATCCCATATCTAGAAGCAAAAAGATGATATCTACTATCATGAAAATATATGACAGTATAAAATCACTGGTAGAACAGACACACAAGTGAAAAAGAGAAAGGACTCCAGCATTACTAGCATAGAAAACCACCAAATTGCAAGCATTAACAAATGAGGAAGCAAAGAATAAAGGATACACAAAACAACCAGAAGACAATTAGTAATATGATACAAATAAGTTCTCACCTATTAATAGTAAATTTGAGAGTAGGTAAATTATATTTCTAACTTAGAAAGTACAGACTGCATAAATGGTTTAAAAAAACATTTACCTTCTATAAAAAAGATAAATGATAAATGGTAAAATGGTCTAGCATTCCCTATGCTTTTAGCATAAAGACTAAAAGCGAAGGGATAGAAAAATATAGTCCACTCAAATGGAAGCCAAAAGTGACCAGGATATACTTATATCATATGAAACAAACTTTAAGTCAAAAATTGTAAAGAAAAAAAAGAAGATAAAAATCACTACATAATGATAAAGGGATGAATTTAACAACAACATTTCTGAATAAATATACACCCAACAGTGGGCCATCCAGATATATAGCGTAAACATTGTTAGATCTAAAAAGAGAGATGGAATTCAATATAATAATTAGAGGGAATTCAGCACCCCAATCTTATGTTATTTGTACAACACAATCAACAAAGACACACTGAATTTAAGCTGCACTTTACACCAAACAGACCTAACAGATATTTAAGGAACATTTTTCTACCAGCTGCACAATATACTTTTTTCTCACAAGCACATCAAATACTGTACACAATAGACTACATGTTAGGCCAGAAAGCATGCCTAAAAAAGGTTTTAAAAAAATAAAATCATATGAAGCATTCTTCTCAGAACATTACGGAATAAGACTAGAAATAAGACAAGAGGAATTTTGGAAATGGTACAGATTTGATGTCTGACAATTAAGTTCACAAACTCATCTTAGAAAAAGTGCTATATACCTCATTGCTGATTATCACTATATTGACGATAGTCAATTTTGAAGTACATTCTTTGGGAAGCTATGTAACAACGTCAACTCCTAGTCCACCTTTCAAAGCAGTTTTGAAACTCTTTTTTTCTGGAGTGGCCATCAGAACTGTCATTGTATTACCTTTGATGTCCTGAATGTCATCAAAATGTCTTCCTTTCAATATTCCCTTTATCTTTGGGTAAAGAAAAAAGTCACCAGGGCCCAGGTGAGTAGGAAATTTGTTCCAATACAGTTATTTGTTTACTGGCTAAAACTCTTCCACGGACAGTGCCTTGTGAGTGCTGCATGGTTGTGAAGTAAGAGTCATACCTTTCTAAGGCTAAGGTTTCCAGTTAAGTTTTTCCTGTTTTTCTATCAACATTCACTTAGACTGCTCTGCTTTTTGTAGATAATTTTGATTCACAATTCAACAATTTTTTTCAAAGTTTTCATCAGTTCTTCTCATTACTGGTTGCCCTGACCTGTCTTTATCAGTGAAACTTTCTCTCCTGTCAGAAAAACATTTAATCCATTATATCACACACAACCATTTTTTATCATGGCATTTTACCCATAAACTTGTACTAACATATCCCTGATTTCACTTCTATTCTTGCTGAAATTTCTTAACCGGAAATTTAATGTTTGTTTTTTGCCCTAATTCAAGCTCTGACATTTTCAGAACAGCACACAAAATCATGCAACAATAATGAACACCACTCAGCAAGACACCACCACTATGTCAACATAAACACAGCTGTGAAACACTGATATACCAAGGTTATGAAATCTTACTGAGGTGTTTATACAGTGCTGCAACATAAGTAAGTGCATAGCAGTGAGTTCACAAACTTAATTGTCAGACCTTGTACATGGAAATGAAATGGCATGCCCCTGAATAACCATCAGCTCAATGAAGAAATTAAAAATGAAATACAAAAAAAGAATCTTAAGTCAAATGAAAATTGAAATAAAACACACCAAAACCTATGGAATATAGAAAAAGCAGTGCTAAAAGTGAAGTTTATACCAATAAATGTTTATATCAAAAAAGACATCAGGACCCAAATGTTTATTGCAGCACAATTCTCAGTTGCAAAAACAGGCAACAAACATAACATCCCACCAACTGATAAACATACATACACACATCATGGAATGTTACTCAACCATAATAAAAAATAAATTTGTTTCTTTTTCAGCAACTGGATGGAATTGTCGACCATTATCCAAAGTGAATCATCTCTAAAAAATGGAAAAACAAATACACTGTGTTCTCACTTATAAGTGGGAGCTAAATGAAAAACTATATTTATATAATGTTATATATATATAGTCATAAAGTGATATAATGTATGTTAAAAATTAAGAAGAGTATAGAGAGGGAGTGAGGGATAAAATGTAGATATTGGGTACAATATACACTATTCTGGTACAAGAACCCTGACTTCAACATTACATGGTTCATCATATAACAAAAAACACTGTACTCCCTAAATCTAGTGAAATTAAGAAACAGATTTCAAATAATTAAAATAATGATGAACTTCAAAAAACTAGAAAGTTAAGAACAAACTAAAACCCAAGTTCATAGAAGTAAACAAACAAAACTAAACTAAACTAACTAAACTAACTAAACTAACTAGCAGAACTAAAACAGAGACTGATACAACAATACAGGATCCTATGAAACAAAAAGTTAGTTTTATGAAAAGATAAACAAAATTGATAATTCCCAGCTAGACCAAGATAGCTAGAAAAAGAGAGACTAGTCAAATAAGTTAAATCAGAAACAGAAAAGAAGGCATTACATACCAAATAAATGCAAAGGATTTTTAGAGACCATTATGGATAAACATATGCTAACAAATTAGAGGGAATAAATAAAATTCCTTCCTACATACAACCTACCAAGATCGAAGCAAGATAAATTAAATAAAAAGATTAATAACAAATAATGAGATTGACTCATTAATAAAAAGTTTCCCAACTAAGTAAAGCTCAGGATGAGATGGCTTTAATGAGGAATTCTATAAAAGTTATAATGATGACCTAATACTAAATTCTTCTGTAATTATTTCAAAAAATTAAAGAAAAAGGATTCTTTCTTATGTATTCTATATGACTAGCATTACCCTGATACCAAAACCTGACAAGGACATCCTTCCTTCCTTTCTTTATGGTTAAAAGATTTTCTCTTGGGTAGCACCTATGGCTCAAAGGAGTAAGGTGCCAGCCCCATATGCTGGAGGTGGCGGGTTCAAACCCAGCCCTGGCCAAAAGCTGAA
>NW_003852572.1:2955120-2991571 GCF_000181295.1 Otolemur garnettii | reverse complement strand
ATTTTCTCTTGTACTAAATCTTAATTTGTTGCTCTTTATTTTTAGCAAATATGTTATGGGTTCTTGCATCATGGTTACCATGGGGCTTACAAAAAAATCCCATGGATATAATGAGTTATTTTAAAGAGATGACAACTTATCTTATTTCAGAAAGAAAATAACAGAAACAAAAAAAAAAAAAATGAAAAAAAAATCCTCTATGCTTTAACTCCATCCTTCATTTCAACTTTATGTTGACTCAATTTACATATTTTTATATTGCCTATATCTTAATAGATTTCTCTAGGTATGAATTACTTTGATAGATTTGTCTTTTGGGCTTCATGCTATAGTTATAAGTGGACTGCACACTACAATTAATGTGTAGAGCAGTCTGAATTTGTTCCAGTATTTAATTGTACCAATGGATTTTAGACCTTCTTTTTTCACATTGGTTTTTTTTCTCTCTCTCTCTCTTTCTCCTCTTTGTCTCTTTCTTTCAGGCTAAAGAAGAACTCCCTTTAGCATTTCTTGTAAGATGGGCCTGGTCATGGTCTTGTTTGATTTATCTCTCCATCATAGTTGAAGATGAGATTTGCTGTTCCAGAATTTTTATTGTTTTATGTCTTAAATTTAAATCTTTTTTTCAGAGAGAATCAATTTTTGCCAATGGTGAGAGGTGTGGGTCCAGTTTCAGTCTTCTACATGTGGATAATCAGTTCTCTCAGTATATACTTTTTAAATAAGGATTTTTTTCCCCCAGTACATGTTGGGCTTATCAAAGATCAAACATAGATATGTGGTTGGGTTCATCTCTAGATTCTCTATTATATTCCATAGATCTACAACTCTATTTTTGTGCCAGTACCATGCTATTTTGAGCACTATAGACTTGTAGTATAACCTGAAATCTGGCAATGTGATGCCTCCAAGGAAAATACTTGAAGATATTGCCCTGGTAAAAAACTTTATGAGGAAGACTGCCCTGGCAATTGCAGCAAAACCAAAAATAAAAAAATGGGATTTGATCAAGCTAAAAAGATTTTGCACAGCTAAGGGTACCACAAGCAAAGCAAATAGACAGCCATCAGAATGGGAGAAGATATTAGCAGGTTATGAATCTAACAAAAGCCTGGTAACTAGAATCTACAAAGAACTCAAATTAAACCATAAAAAAGAGCAAACAATCCCCTGTATAAGTTGGCAAGAGACTTGAACAGAAACTTCTCTGAAGATGACAGATGAATGGCCATCGAACACATGAGGAAATGCCCATCATCTCTAGTCATCAGAGAAATGAAAATCAAAACCACTCTGAGATATCACCTAAACCCACCTAACTCCAGTAAGATTAGCCCACATCACAAAGTTCCCAAACTGCAGATGCTGGCATGGATGGGGAGAGAAGGGAACACTTTTACACCACTGGTGGTATTGCAATTAAATACAGCCTTTTTGGAAAGAAATATGGAGAATTCTTAAGGAACTAAACGTTGACCTACCATTTTATTCCACAATTTCATTACTAGATATCTACACAGATGAACAAAAATCATTTCATAACAAAGAAATTTGCACCAGAATGTTTATTGCAGCTCAATTCATAATTACCAAGTTGTGAAAGCAGCCCAAATGTCCATCAACCCATGAATGAATTAGCAAATTGTGGTATATGCATATTATGGAATACCATTCATCCATAAAAAATGATGGAGACTTTACATAATTTGTGTTTACCTGGAGGGAGTTGGAACATATTCTTCTTAGTAAAGTATCTCAAAAATGGAAAACAAAGTATCCCATGTACTTACTACTGTTATAAAAATTAATATATAATCACTTGCAGATTCAAATGAATGATAAAACACAAATATAGTCCAGCAAGAAGAAGGGGAGGGGAGAGAGAGAAGGGAAGGAGGAGAGAAAAGGGAGGAGATTGGATAGGATGAGTGGAGGGAGGAGGGAAGGCATTTGGTGGAATCTTGCCTATTGTGCACATTGTGAGGTTGTATAACACTCCTCCTGGGTGAGGGGCTCTTTTACAACTGGAACTTTACCCTGGAAGTGAGAACAATGTAATCAAAAATTTGTGCCCTCATATTAATTTGAAATAAAAAAAAGAAAAAAGGTTGTGTTGGGTCCAGTCTGTTGGGTATTCTCTGATCTTCCTGTACTTGGATAATTTTTTCTTTCTCAAGTTGTGAAGTTTTCTATTATCATTTCTTTGAGTAAGCTTTATACCTCATAATTCTTAGATTTGTTCTTTTGAGGTTATTTACTTTGTAGATGATCTTCATTTATTTTCTTTGTTCTCTTCAATCTGCGTATTTTCAAATACTTTGCCTTCAAGCTCACTGATTTTTTTTATACTTGATCCATTCTATTGTTGAGAGTTTCTAATACATTTTTGAGTTCAGCAAATGTATTTTTTTCAGTTCCAAGATTTCTAATTGATTTTTTTTAATCACTTCAACCTCTTTGCTAAATTTCTCTGATAGATCTCTGAATTGCTTTCCTGCATTATCTTGGAGATTATTGAGTTTCTTTAAAAGTGCCATTTAGAATTCTTGGTCAGAGACAGTTTACACATTAGGTTCAATCACTTATTCCTTGCTTTGCCTATTTGAGGAGGTCATGGTTCCCTGCTTGATGTTGTTTCTTATGGAGGAACATCTATGTCTTAGCATTGAAGGATTATTTATTAAAGTTTCCTCTGTCTGGCTTGTTTTGGTTTGTTACTGGAAACTTTTACTTAGATATTTTTTGTAATTTACCTGTTAGTAATTTTTCTTTTTCTGCCAGGTTACTGCCTTATTTTTGATCTTAGATTGTTCCTTAAGCCCAGGCTTTTCTAGTAAACCATCACCATGCCACTTTTCCCGAACAAGGGAGATCCTAAAGGAGATATCAAAGGAGATATCATGACAGTGTTAAAAGGCTGTCCAGGGGTTCTTACCCAGGAAACCTGTGGGACAAACCTCCTACAGTGTAGTGCTATTAAAAATTCCTTCTAATTTAGCATCTTTTTTGGCAGAATTGCAGAACAGTGTTTCTAAGGGCTGGAGACTGTATTCTCACTCTCTCCCTTGCCATTTTCTGTCCTCAGGGATGTGTCTTCTTTCAGGTACTCCCAATGCCTCCTATAACTTGAGTCAAGGAACCCAAGATGGTGGAAAAGCTGCTTGTGCAACTCAATCTCACTTGTTTCTGTTATAGAAATTGTGAATCAGGGGGTAATTTTTCATGTATTGGTGCTTAGCAAATTGAGGTGAGGGGTGTCAAGGATATGGAAGTCTGATCCTCTTACCATCTACTGAGAGTTTTTCACTTTTATATGGCCTAAAGAACTGTTTTATTCTCTTACTTGAGTTTTGGGATATTACTGGTGATAAGGTCAGTGCTATATATTTGTTTTTCTGTGAGTGGGAGTGAAGCAAGCTTGCTTCTGTGTTGTCGTTTTGGAACTTAAATTAGTCTTTTACCATTATCTCAAAATGTGTTTTTAGCATTATTCTGAATTTTCTATTTCTATCCTTTCACTTTCAAAATTTCTGTATTCTTAGGTTTTAAATTTATCTCCTAAAAATAATATATAGTTGTAGTATATCTTTGTATCCATCTTGACAATTTTTTAAAATGGTGTTGTGGACTAAGATAGTAAAAGTGAAGATGCCACAGTTGAGATTTATTTATTTATTTATTTATTTTTTGGAGGCAAGATATTGCTGTCAATCAGGTTTGAGTGCAATAGCAAAACTATAGCACACTGTAACTTAGAACTCCCGGTCTCAAGTAAGCCTCCCACCTCAGAATCCTGAGTAGTTGAGACTATAGCTGCATACCACTACATCTGGCTAATTTTGTTCATTTGTTTATTTATTTTTTGGCAGGGGCTGGGTTTGACCCCTTCACCTCTGGCATATGGAACCAGTGTCCCACCCTTTTGAGCCACAGGAGCCGCCCCTTATTTTTTAATTTTTTTAGAGAAGAAGTCTCACTAAATTGCCAAAGCTGGTCTTAAACTCTTGGCCTCAAGCAGTCTCCTACTTTGGCCTCCCAAAGTGCTGGGTTTACGGGCATGAACCACTACTCCCGGCCCTGACAATTTATTTGAATTGGTGAGTGTGTAATTGTGAATATATTGGACTCATATCTAAAAATTTTATTTTGTACTTTGTTTTTCCCTCTCTTTATTTCTTATACTTTAGTTTCTGTTCTGTTTATTTTTTACAATTTCTTTTTCTCTCTTTTTATTTTTTGAAGGGTTATTAAAAATTTTTTTCAGTTTTTAATTTTTTCTTACTTTTAGTGCTAAACTTTGAAATTACAGAGTCTGGCAATTAAGTTCATAAACTCCTCCTAGAGAAAGTTGAACATACCTCATTGCTGAATATCACTATGTTCAACTTCAAAGCACTTCCGTATACATTGATGCCAGTACCTAGTCCACCCTTCAAAGCAATTTTGGAACTTTTTATCTGGAATAACCATCAGAATTGTTGTATAGAACACAAAAACACATAAGAGCAACAAACACCACTCAGCAAGACACCGCCACATGTTGTCATGAACACAGTTGTGAGACACTGATATACTAAGGTTATGAAACCTTACTAAGAGTTCATACAGTGTTGTCAACATATGCACACAGAGTCTCAGTCTGTTGTCCAAGCTAGAGTGCCATGGCATCATAACTCACACCAACCTCAAACTCTTGGGTTTAAGCAATCCTCCTGCCTCAGCCTCCAAGTACCTGGGATTACAGGAGCTCACCACAATGCCCAGATATCTTTTATAGTTTCAGTAGACATGAAGTCTTGCTCTTGCTCAGGCTGGTCTAGAACTCCTGAGCTCAAGTGATCCACCTGCCTCAGCATCTCAGAATGCTGGGATTACAGGTGTGAGCCATGGTGGCCTGGCCTAGTCTTATAAACCTTTAAACCTACATGCCATTATACAATATTTTAGTTTTGCATTTTTAAAAGTGTATAGTAGGCAGCACTCTGGCTTTCATGACCTTTGGATCCACATGTTGCTGCCATAAGTAACTTATTTTACATAGCAAAGGAGGCTTTGCAAAGTTAAAAAAGTTATCAATCATTTGACTTTAAAATACAGAAATAAAACTGAATTATCCTGGTGGGCCTAATCTAATCATATGAGCTGTTGAAAGCAAAGATCTTTGTCAGGCTGGCAACAGAAGGGATTAAATGGGAAAAGGATTGGGCTGCCTTGAAGATGGCCTCAGCCACATGGTAAGCATGAAAAAGAACTGAATTCTTTCAAACACCAGAATGAACTTGCAAGTAGAATTTTCCCCCAGACACTCAAGATAAGAGCCATGCACAGGTGACACTTTGCCATCAGTCTTATCTTTTTCTGACTGCCTATTTTCAAAATCAGGATTTTAGTTTTATTGGTCTGTGAGCATAAGAACTTCAGAGTCTTTCTGTGCCTGGATTTCTGACTCGTTGAAATGGAGATAATAAAAGGGTATGGTTGGTTTTAAGATGTTAAGCTTGTAGTCATTTGTTGTAGCACCAAAAGAAAATAAATATTAACTGCATGAAGTACAGTCTATTCTCATCATTTTCAGATTTGGTATTTATAAATTTGTCTATTTGCTGAATTATTTTGTAACCCCTAAATCATTGCTCCTGGTGCTTTTGCAGCCATCCATCTACACATATTAAATGGCAAAAAAGTTGTTGTCCGGCCTGCAAGCTCCCAGCTGAAGGTGAAAAAGGATATATATTTTGCTTTCTTGTTTAGCTCTCATACTATAAATAAATATCTTTTTCATGATATATTTATCACCATAAATTTTGTAATTTGGTGTGCTTTTTCTTTTCTTTTTTGGCAATTCCACTGTTTAAAATTTTCCCCTATATAGTGCTAGCCTGCTGTCTTGTGTCCCTAAGTGCAGGGAAACTGTGATGACTGTAGGGAGAAAACGTGTAGGCGGTACTTAATTCAGGTGTGGGCTCTGGTGGTGATGGCGGTGAGTGCAAAGTCAACAAAGGAACAATAGGCAAATGCAGGGAACAGAGGAAGAAACGCACTGAACTGCACTGACCTGCACTGACCTGCACTTACCTGCGCGAATAGTGGTGAGGTAACATCTACAGTGCACCATGTGAAGCTACAGAACAGACCAAAAGCAGCTGAATGTTTTATTCATGAGATGATTACTGATAAAATAAAAAACAAACAAATAAAAAAAAAAACCCACAAAATTGTAGCAGATAGCTTTGTCATGAAGCTAAAAGCCAAAGAAATTTAGTCACTATACCCAGGGTCATGAAAATGTTAAAGATTTCTCATCTGTTGCTGTCTAACTCATACATTTCAGAAGGTGATGTGTAGGGAAATGTTCAACCTGCCCGTGAGACAGAGTCTAAAGATCTGAGGGGAAGGGAAGAGTGAAAAATCCTTGCTACGTGTTACACAACAAAAGGGTTATGTGGAAGATCAAGTTTCAGTAACAATGGGATTGTCTTGTTTACAAGGGTATTGGCAAACCAAAAATTTATGTATAATAAAACAAATAGCTCCAATGTTCCCACTTTAAATATTTCAAAGGCCAAAGACCAGTGTGACCTTGCTACTGTGCACCAGAACCAAGGGAGACTTTAACCCCCAATGGTGTTAAGAGATTAAAATCTATGAAGGGGAGGGAAGAAGGGTGGCTGGGTGGTGGGAGGTTGACTGGAAAGATCACCTATATTTCTGTCTAACAAGGGTACAAGTGAACTTTTCTAGAAATAGAATGTAAATGTTTTGACACAATGACTATGCAAATTACATGAAATTTATGTGAACCAGCTTGATGAAAGTGTGTCAAAACGTATGTGAAAACACTACACTGTACCCCCTGTTTGCATTAATGTATAGAGCTATCATTTAATAAAAAAAAAATCTATAGGCTTTCCAGAACTGAGATACTTGAAAATATAGAAGAAAATATGGTGAGCAGTCAAACGGAAAAATTGGTACTGTGTGCTAGTCCAGTGGAACAATCCCAGAAGCTGAAAAATGTTGCCTTCAAGATTTTATGGACTTTTGGATAATTTCCCAGAATATTGCTGTAAAGTCAAAAATGTTAACTCCAACATAGAAGATCTTTTGATTTCTCCAATTATAAAAGCTTTTAAGATGCAGTGCATGAAAATTTTTGAAAATTTTATTACAGAAAATATAAAAGAAAAGAGCCAAAACATAATGTATACTACATAATAAATAAGTGAAGAAATCATCAGTGACATGGAGGAAGATGTGGAAGGAACAGTGGCTGACAAGGCATTTAGAACCCACCAACAAATATTTTAATGAGATAGAGAAACAATGCATCAGAGTAAAAATGACAGGGACAGCAGAGGTGTCAGCTGATGACTTCCAGCATTATCCCTACAATATCCAGGATACTGGAATGGCATTCTGCCTGGCAAAACACTTTCCAAGACATGGAGGGATATGACCCTGTGCTAAACACAGTCTCAACTTTAAACAACCGCCTCCACCATGTTCTCACCCAAGGTGCCTAGAGAGCTGTGGCAAAGCTAAGGAGGCAGGGCTGTGGCAAAAGCCAGAGATGAGCTCAGGATGGCAAATGGCATAAACAAGTAACAGGAGTCAGACTTTTGAGGTAGCTAGAACTCTGAGATGTCAACACAGCACCCTCGCTGAACATTTGTTTCTTCTGTAGAGGAGGTTTCACTGGTGTCTTCAGTCTGTGTGGGACACGGCAAGGTAAAGAAATACGTGTTCCACAAACAACACACACTGCAGCTCCATTCAAAGTGAGATTTTAAACTTTTTATGGAATGCAAATGCTTGGGTTTTTGTTCAATGGTTTTTCTCTCATGAACCCACATGAGGAAGGAGAATTGACATGAGTGAAAATGGTGGGAAATGGAGAAATAAAGCCAAGAAAGACAGGTAGAGACACAGTATGTCCAAGGGATTTGTCAAGGAGGTGGCATCTTCAATAGTTTGTTTTTCTTCATGACTGTATGAGATTGTATTTCATGGATGGATGTATAGGTCACTTCTTGGTTTTAGCTGATGTGTTATTTCCAGAAATATTCCTAAATGTATCTTTGGTTCAAATGTATATTAATTAATGTTAGGTGTATATCTAAGAGTGATGCAATTCAGCTTTTTTAAAAATCTGCATTTCATAAGAGATTCAGTAACTCCATATCCTTTCAAAATCCTGGTTGTGCTTTTATGTGTTTTTTTGGGGGGGGGCGTTTAAGCCAATTGAGTTGAAGTGTACTGGAATGTACTTGTGGTTTTAATGAGATGTCGTAATGCCTAGTGATGATTTCATTGTCTTACACAACATTTAGATATTTTCTTTTTTGCAGTGTCTGTTCAAATATTACACTCACTTCCTTAAATTGGGTTTCTTGTCTTTTTAAAACTGATTTCTAGACAATCCTTACCTTAGGTATTTTGGAAGTGATCCTTTGTCAAATTCTTTTTGGAAACCAAAATAAATGCAGCTGTGAAGAAAAGAATCTGCGCATCAATGCTTGCTGTGAGTCAAAACAAGCTGTGAATCAGAAAATGAACATTTCCACTTAGTGGTCTGTATCAGCACAGACCCAAGCCAAGATGTGCAAGCTGCATTCTAGTAGTTACTTATCACCATTTCTCCCTGTGACTCAAGTCTCTATCAAGTCCTGAGAGCTGAACATGTGTAATATGTAGGTTAAGGGGTAAAGTAAAATCTTAGATTCCGAAGGGTAGGTTAGTACAAAATCTGTGTTAAAATGCTACTGACATTTTTCACAAATGCAGAACACTTTCAAATTGTGCTTCACATAGCAAAAAGTTTTATAGGTTTGTTAAATTTAAGAGAGTCTTGAAAATTAATGCCCCTGATGAATGGAATTCAATTGGTGCAGTTTTCCAACCTGATAATTAAAAGAGTTCTAAAAGTAGAAGCTAATTGAATTTCAATTTACTTCTCTCTCTGCACCAACAGCGTGATTTCAGAGACTTTTTAAAAATAGCTATGTTATGTTCAAATATTTCACTGTAGCATGACATTAACGATCTTGTAAGTAGGCTAATTGTAGATTCCACTGCAGACTTCCTTTGGAGATACTTCTGTTCAATGATTAGAGCTGGTAGAATGGATTTAGTTCAAAAGTCCACCCAGGTATTTGTGAGATTTTTTACTTTTCTTAAATTTATAAGAGTTAGAAATCAAACTGTGCATTCAAGTACAGACTCCTCAAACCCACAAAAGAGATGTTTGTAACTTTATATCACCTGGGAAATTTCTGAGGGGTTCTTATAAATTCTGTGTTAGGTAAATCACATCTCCCTATGTTGCTCTGTCATAATGAGTTTCATAATTTATCACAGTATATGCTTCACACAACTTCAGGTTGTTGGTAGACTTGAGATACTGATAGAGCCTCCATGATCTCAGAGCCCTGAATTAAGAAACCCTGATTTTGATAATAAGCAGGCTCCTTATTACAGGCCTGACCCAAGATCTAGTTGGGAGTGTACACTCCACATGCATGCTTCACCAGAAAATCGTCCTAGGGGCAATAGGGAACCGAGGGTGGGGGGAATGTATCAATAAGACACCACAGCAACATTTCCAAGGCCTTGTTCCATAATCAATGTGAAAGCCACACCAACGTAATGATTAGAAATCTTGTGATGAACCCCTTCAAAGCCACAGTCTTCTCTGTGTTTATCGTTTTCTGAGCTTTAGGAAGAAATATCAAGTCACAAATATTTTACATGTTTAAAAATATGTGCCAGGAGGACATTTTCTTCCTTGTTTTGAGAAGAAAAAAATGAATCAAGTGCCCAGGGGAATGAAAAGAAAAAATACTTTCTTAAAATGTTACTGCCAGGAATTAACAAAGGAGCATTGGAATTTCTAAAGAAAAGGATATTCTCATGGGTTATACTGCTGGATTTGATGGAAATTGAATGTATTTTTTTTTTTTTAATTTCAGTAGATTTAGGGGGTATAAGTAGTTTCTTGTTACATGGATAGTCGTGAAGTCAATCCTTTGATGTATCCACCACCTGAGTAGTATATAGTACCAGTATCAGTAGTATACCTGGTAATGAATTTTTAAACTCTTTTTGACAATAACTTCATATTCCACAAACCTTGCAAGATATGATGAAAATTCATTTCTGATTTTTGTACATGCAAGGCTTTTTTAGCAATGAAAAAATATTAAATAAAATTTAAATTGAGCAAGCTCTCCTGTTCATTATCATATTATATTTTTTCTTGAAGCTTTTTTTTTTTTGAGATAGAGTCTCACTATGTTTCCCTCAGTAGAGTACCATGGCATCACAGCTCACAGCAACCTCTCACTGTTGGGTTTAAGCTACCAGCTATTTTGTAGTTCTTGTTGTCACTGTTTGGCAGACCCAGGCTGGGTTTGAACCCACCATCCCCAGTGCATGTGGCTGGTGCCCTGACCACTGAGATATAGGCAGTGAGCCTTTCTTGAAGCTTTTTAATCTGCATTTATATTGATGGTACATACAATTCTCTGTCCGTCTCTCTCATACATGTGAATGTGTGCATAAAACATTGGACAATGGGGTTGTGCTTGTGGGTCAGTGGGTAGGGCACCGGCCTGATATGCCCAGGGTGGCAGGTTTGAACCCAGCCCCTGCCAAACTGCAACAAAAATATAGCCGGACATTGTGGCAGGCCCCTGTAGGCCCAGCTACTCAGGAGGCTGAGGCGAGAGAATCACCTTAGCCCAGGAGTTGGAGGTTGCTGTCAGCTATGAGGCCATGACACTGTACTGAGGGTGATGGAGTGAGACTCTGTCTCTAAAAAAAGAAAAGAAAAAAAAAATTGGACAACGAAACATGGGCAAACAAAAATTTATGAGGACTTAAATATAAATAAATGAGAAACATAAGAATAAATTTTAATTACTTTATCTCAAAAAAGGACAGAATAATTAAATTCATTTTGTTTTTCTGTGCATTAAACATTTGAAAGTAATTACAATGTTTGGTACATACTGTTTATGTTTAAACAAGAGTCTATGTTAGTACTTAATGCTGAAGGCAATGGTTCCCAACCAGGACGGAGACAGACACAAGAAAGGTCTCGTGGTCTGGTTAGCTTCTTTCATCAAGCTCTCCAGCAGCTCCGTGCAGGTTGAACAGCACCTCTCTCCAAATTCACGCCTGTCCTTCACAGGACATAGATGCTTGACAGATGTTATTGTGTCAAGAAGAATTCATATTAAATTTTGGCTATTCTTGGTCCAATGAATAATGTCCTCATAAGAAAAGAAAAACAATCAGCCAGAGGGAAGATGGCTCCCCTCTGTCTATCTCACTGATGTAAATATTGGAGTTATTCCGTCACAAACCAAACCAAACCCAACAGCACCACGGACTGCTGTAGCCACCAGAGGCCAGGAGGCCATGGGGAAGTTTTTCTCTGGAGATTTTGGAGGGATAAAGTCCCTTCCTGTTGGCTTCGTTTCTCTGGATGACCTTGACTAAAACACTTAGAAAACGGTGAGCATGATTTTGTTTAGGAGTATGAACTCTATGAGTGTGACTAATATTCAAATATATTTATTGTAATTATAAATCCTATAGTTTTCTTTATGGCAGACTATTTGGCTGTTCGTAATTCTAGATTTTACCAAATCACCCTCAACATTTGAGAAAAATATCATATTGGAAAGAAGCTTTGGTTCTGAGGTCATAATTCCATTTCATTATATTTCTATCTTTGTAAGTAATGGCATCCTTCTAAGCCAGTGGTTCTCAACCTTGCTAATGCCGTGACCCTTTAATACAGTTCCTGTGGGTCATGGAATCAGTTTGAAAACCACTGTATCTAAGCCTAAGTCTTGCCATCCATAAAATCAAGATAATTACCTCACAGCATTATATGGACATCATGCATCTAACTTTTTTTTAGGAATGGTGGTAAATTCATTTTTGTAATTGTGAAAAAAATATGAAGAAATTAAAGGCAATGTGTACCCATTAGCAAATGTCACACACATAAAAATGGTTTATTATAAACCAACCTGAAGATCAGTGGCTTCAACAATAACTACAGATCTGTGGTTGATCTGGGGCTTGTCTGATCTAGTCTGGGCTCAGCAAGGCTCACCCTTCTCCCTTCTCCCCTTTCCTCCCTGACAGTGAGCTGCTCTCACAGTGACCACGATGGTGCAGGATGGACAGTTGTAACCATCAAGGACTATTCAAACCTCTGATTGCATCACATCTGCTAACATCTTATTGGCCAAAACAAGTCACATGTCCAAGTCAAGGTGTGAGGAAATAAACTCCTGCTGAGGGTGAAGGTAGGCAATCAAAACGTTTCAAATTGCAACGGACAATTAGAAATTAGAACCATCAGAGCACTCTACGTGAGTAATTGGCTTCTGTTTATAATGTTATCAAAGGAGAACAAGACAAACATTTTAATACAAAGGACAGAAAAAAGAGATTATCCATGGTGCTTTGGTGCAAGATGTATGCCAGCAGGTAACTGTGGGGCACATTGCAGGCTGCTTCCACCTTGGTAACTCTAGGAACCATAAGCAAATAGATGTTGTCTGGGATGTTTCCAAAAAACTTGTTCCTGAGGCAGAAAGGAGTCTGATTGCATAGCACATTTTTATAGCTATCACCTTGAAGTTAACAAGAAGGTAAAAGATCCTAGTATCTCTTTCAATATGCTACTTAAGGCTCACTACCATTATTGAATAAACTGCATCTTTTTCCTTTAAAAGTTTCCGTGTGCCCTGATCTGGTATCAGGCATAGAAATAATTAGTCACTGAGCTACAAACGCATGCAGAAATATGACTTGATATCAGTCAGTAAGCACAGATCAAAAGCGCCTAAAGTTTCCAAAAGGTTACTACTCTAAGAGCAAAATATACCTAGAATAACTTGATAAATAAAGAACAGGAACATTCTCCCCAAAAAGGGGCTGTGATCATTTTCTCAGCCCCAAATAATTCTTCTCATCATTTTGCTTAGGTGGGGAAGGATGGCAAAGTCAACTGGCCTCAGCTGGTGCCATAGCTGGGGATCACCTGGCGTTTGTAATATTTTAACCTTTCTGACCTCTTTTCTGCAGTTGTAAAGTAAGTATAGTTACATCTTACAAAGAAACTAAGAAATCCCTCAGGGTCTGCCACAGTTAATCCCAGTACTTTGGAAGGTGAAGGCAGGAGAATCACTTGAGGCTAGGAAATTGAGACCAGACTGGGCAACATACAAGACCCTGTCTCTACAAAAAAAAAAAAAAGAAAGAAAAGAAAAAGAAAAAAGAAATAAAGCACTTGAAACACTGAAACATTTATGAAACAATTTTACCAATTGTAAATTATTTACTGAGTTATTGGTTAATGTTCCTGTCAAGCTTATAGACTGGCAGGGTTCCAAAATTCTGGCAACCACTTCAGAGAAAGAGTGGCACAAGATGAAGGAACATGGTGAGCCTGACTGCAACAGGCCTCAAGAGTCTTTGAACTTCATACTGGAGCGAGTATTGCTTCAGCGCTAGCTCTGCCTATATTCACTTGTCACAGAGCACATTGTGAATACTAATGTGTGGCCTGATTTAAACGGCTCATGATACAGAAACACTAAAAAACGTTGTTTGGAATTCACGTTGCCAAAGTCTCTACACGTCCCATTGGCATTCATTTGTTTGAAGCTTTCAATATCTCCATTTTCTGAAATAATAATGATCTCAACTATAGGAAAGGCCTACGGAGGTCAGCATCACTTAGAGACAACTCAAAGTGATGAGCTGCTCACCCACATGTGGAATCTGTTCCTACCTCTTCTCTCACCATGTTTGCTTTGTGATCAGTGGCAAGCAACAATTGTAAATGTCACTTTAAAATAGAGGGAATGACCTATATGCCTTTCTTTAAAAGTAAGAGGAAGAATGAATTTTTCTTATAAGCATTCTGCGGTTATAAGAGTAAATTCAAAAATATTGTTATAAAGGAGGGCAGATTTGAAGGTTAAGAGGACTTCATTTGTAAAAAAAAATTCAGAACCAGGTCCTTAGTAAAAGTAACTGCACAGTGCAAACTTGTCATGAACTAAAACATACTCTTGGCATGAAAACAGCTGCATGAGAATATCTCATCTTAACTAGGTGCACAGGGCACAGCAAGGCTGCTGTTCACTTCTTGGATGGATGTTTATTTCCCCTGCGATAAGGATGAAACCTGCTGATACATCACCAAAAAATAGTAGACTTCATTTTTATTTTTATAAAGCAAACAAAGCAAAAAGCCGCAGGAAGGAAATTCAGAGTTGCAGAATAAGATTGTGTAAGAATCTTGTTGGGTGCCACTGAAAAGTAATTGGATTTGTGAAAACTGGGCAAACAGCTCAATGAGAAGAAAATGATGTGCTGAGGGGCTGACATTTGAGCTGCCTTATAGAAAAGAGGGAAAAATAAGCCTTACATTTGAAGTGTGGAAATCTCTTTTCCCATTTTGTAGATTTTTGTATGAGGATATCAATTTCACATAAATTAGTTGCAAAGGGTCTAAAATATATTTTAATATACTTACCACAATATGAAATATGTTAGACTATAGAATGTCAATATTATGAGTACATTGCTAATAATTATAATAATTTAGTATGTTTTTAAAATGATGTAATGGCCAAATTCAAACTAAATAAGAATTTCGAAATGTATCTGTTATTGTCATGATGACTGCAACCTGAGATAAGTGAAGTAAACAGGTTTTGGAAAGAAATAGCTTTTATGCAGAAGATGATGGGGCCCTTTAGCCGTGCAGCTGGGGCACATCTGCATATCCCAGCAGTGCTCAGTAGTTAAAAGTTATGCATTTATACATAATGTATGCCTTGGATTCACATCTACATTACTAATAACTAGTCTGTTTCCACTGCACAACATTAAAAAAAATGCAATTCTCTAAGTACGCTTTGAGAAGTCACATTTCTGAATAGGTTTTTATTTTGATGTAGTTTTGATGGAAGTATTTAGCAGTTGCTCTGAAACAATGCTCTTTGTTATGCTCTCTATGGCAGGTTTGATATCAAGATGAAGAAAGGATCAGTGTGGCAGAAAACCCTTTGGGATGCAGGGTGTCAGGTGCAGGTAGGAGGACAAACTCTCTCATGAGGAAGGTCACCATGTTCTGGTTGTGCCTACTCTGACTCAGTTCCCTGAGGCAAGGAGTATTCTGTGGGTGCATCATCAGATCCGTCATCACTTAAATTACGGCCACCCCATCGTATGTTGTAGACAGGACACCCAGACACTGAGCTCCTTCCTTTGCCAGCAGTTCTATGCCAGTAAGTTTGAAAGATTCTTCATAGATTACATAAGTTTAAAATGGATAGACAATAGCCTTAACAAAGAGGAAGAAGTTGACTGTAGGATTGCCCGTAAGTGGAGAAGAATGTGGGCAGAAGCAGTATAATTTCTCATACTTTTGTTTGGAGATAGAATTCAAGATTTCAGTAAACAGGTAAGTGATTTAATATTACCTATGCCATTTTATTATTTACAAATGGGTGATGTAGCGATGGAAAGAAATGGTTTTGTTTGCTGGGATCTAAATTTTGAAGCATGAATTAGAGATTAATGAGATTGGAGGCTAAGAAAGTCGGCAGAGGTCAAACAACGGGAAGCTTTAATTTATGCTCCGTGTTTATGGCTTGAAATGTATCCTACAGATGTGAAATGCAGAAATGAGGTGAACGGCTGGTGAAGGGACTTAGAGAGTAGCATGTCTAGGTCTATGTTTTAAGAAGACCACTCTTCACAGAATGAGGGACAGAGTCCATGAGCAGGTGCGGGGGACTCAGAGCAGAAGAAAGCAAGAACTGCTGGGTGGTCAGTGCAAGAATCCTGGAAGGGGACAAGAAAGGACCGGCCAAACAAACCTGTTTTGGTTTAGTGGCTTCAAAATCCTTCTTTCCTCTCCTGTGATAACAAGAGTGACTCCTAGGAGTTCCCTAGACTTTTGGAAACAAATCACTGCTGGCAGTATTCAAAGTAGGAAAAAAAAATCATAACACCATTTCAAGCTTTTTATCGTAGTTTTACTTCATTTAGATAGAAATTGTTTACTGAATTCCTTTTCATCCCTGATCCACAGGGGTCTGTGTAACCGAGCTCCATTGTAATTGAACCCGGGGTGGGAGGTGGGGGGGTCAGGAGGTGCGGTGTGGGGGGGGGGTGCAGACAGAGGTGGCCGTGGAAGTAGGACACGGTGCGGGCCCAGGCCCAAGCCCAGGCCCGTACGGAGAGCATACGTGCGTGAGCTTAGCCTGGGGTCCACAGCTTGTCTGATTTACAGAACCAGGGAAGCATTCTAGAGAAAGGAAGACCTGAAACGATGCGGGTCTGGGGCTTGCTGGAGACAGTGGTGGGGGGTAGGGAACGGGAAGAGAAGAGCAGCTGCAGACCGCTCAGCCCGCTACCTGACAGTCCAGCCTGCCAGGGCCTGGAAGGAGGTCAGAAGGGAGAATCATTGTACTTTGTGTATTGTCCTTTGGGGAACACGGTTGCTTCCCCTTCAGCATTCAATGCATGCATCAGTTAGGGAGAGCAGCGAGGCAGGTGGGAGGCCCCCAGGAATTTTTGCTGGCAGGAAACAGGAGCTCTCAGAGCCCTTAGCGCTGAGCTGACACCCGGGATTCTTCCATTGGAGCCGACACTGGGCTGCTGGCTCTGAGCACGCCCACGGGCAACCAAAGTGCAGCCACCAGCACACGAACAACTGGTGGTGTCACCTCCATTCGACGTGTTTTCTAGGCCTTTGAATTCAGTGCTTTGACTATGTAAGGAAGTTTCCCAACATAGAAGTTTCCCTGGAGAGTCCACGCTCATTCTTCCTCCGCTTCTGCATAGCAGGGCTGCTCTGCCCGCTGGTTATGAGAAGTCTGAAAGGAGGTTTAGTTTGCAAACTATTCAAGGAAGCTCCTGGGGATGTCATTCGCTGTGTCTTTGGCTGCTGGACCAGCACGAATTGAAGTCCACGTTTATCTGTGTCTGACGGCCCCCTGGAGTCTGGCCTTCCAGGACGTGGCTCCAGGGCGGCTGCCCCAGCCCCTTCTTAGGCCTGCTGGTCTCTCCTTTCCTCACTCCACCCTCTCCTTCATCCCGGGCTCCCCACCCTGCTCACTGCAGTCTTCTCCAGCGTGCAACCTCTTAAAATGTTTATGGGGCATCCCCAGATATGCACCAGTGCTGTGCCCTGGATATAACATGTTTTAATTTGAGCATGGCCCATGCCCAGACATCCCTGAGTGTTTTCTGCACCTAACCAGAAAGTACAAAGTGTAAAATTAAACTAGGAAGAAATGATATGCCAACAGAATCTCCAACTTCAGGAAAATGAAGCAAACACCTCGTATAACAAGAGAAATGAAACTGAGACAATCCTTAAAAAAAAAAAAAAAGAAAATCCCCAAACCTCTATGCTTTTTGAAAGGTGCAGGACATTTTGGAGAACCATGGCGGTCCTTGACTTCTGAAAGTGAGACCCGCAGTATGAGTGAGACCCAAAGCTAATGAGAATACTGACAGGTGGCCTTCTGAGGTGAAAATCACAAGGCCACAAGGGCTGCCAGGACAGTCCTGGTGGTGCTTTGCCTCTAAACTGGCTAATTTGTAGCTTTGTTGCATTCTTTCCTTAGATTTTCTTAGTTCCCTAAGTGACCACCTACTGAGGATACAGACATGGACAAGAGTGACGATCCCAAGAACATGTGCCCAACAAAGAATTTGTCCTTGTTAATAAGTTGGCCAGTAAATAACTTATAACCTAGACTAACCTAGAGTTATAAATAACTTTATAACTCTCAAAACCTGCATGAGCTGGGAGTAGATAAACCTAGAAAATAGTCTTCCTCAAAATCAGGACCAGGTGATCCCTGGCAGGGCCCAGCTAGATTCTGTAAAGAATAATGCGTTCTATGTCCAAAGGAAGGCTGCTTCTTGGGTCTGTTTTCTTTTCTTTTCTTTTCTTTTTTTTTTTTTTTTAGACAGGAGCCTCAAGCTGTCCCCCTGGGTAGAGTGCCATGGCATCTCAACTCACAGCAACCTCCAACTCCTGGGCTCAAGCGAGTCTCCTGCCTCAGCCTCCCAAGTAGCTGGGACCACAGGTGCCCGCCAAAACGCCTGGCTATTTTTTGGTTGCAGCCGTCATTGTTGTTTGGCAGGCCCAGCCTGGATTTGAACCTGCCACCTTGGGTGTATGTGACTGGCGTCTTAGCCACTTGAGCCACAGGCGCGGAGCCATTGGGTCTGTTTTCTTAATGAACCCATATCCATGAAACTGTGATCCATGGCTGTTCTTGCTGAAGACTTTTATCAGGAAATCTACAAAAGCACCAGGGGGGCTGCAGACTTCCACCTAGGGTGCCTTTGACTCTTCAGATTTTCCTTTGCTGGTGAAGTTAGCTCCTGCTGACAGTGAGAATAACTGCTGCACACGGAGGTTACTCTGTTTCCTCACTCAGTTTTCACAGAGTAAGCAGTCTTGGACAATGAAGTTTTTTACACCAAGTCCTGCTCTGGGAGAGCAGAGCCATCCCGAGGTAGCTTCCTGTACCACGCTGGGAATGGTGCTTACTTCCAATTGCTCTTGGTATTTCAGAAGATAGAAAATAGTAAATTAACTTCTTTTTTTAAAAAAAGTGTGCATAACAACTGGTTTAAGCATACATGTCAAATATATAAACAGTAGAATATAAATGTCTAAACACAACAATTGAATAAGTGAGGTGAGTCATATGTTGACCAGGTTGATGTGAACATTCTAGAATGTATATAGAGTCAGTACACTGTACCCCATAAATGCAGTAATGTGCACAATTATGATCTAATAAAAAATATTTTAAAAAGAGATAGTGCAACTGCAGAATGCTAAGTTTCCATATTTGAAAGTTTTCTCAGCTATGGAGGCACTATTCTGTGTAACTTACTGCAATCCCCCTCCATGTGGTATTTCCATTTAGGAATAGTAGCACTGTAGACCCAAAAATAACATGAGCATGAACGTATTCCATCATCTCATTTCAGTGCCATGATCTGTTTCACCTGTTTGGGATCTATAAAAAACGGGCTCTTCTGTATTAGTCTTCAAAATATATACAATATCATTCTGAGTCCCCAGCAAATCTTTTCTTCTCCCAGGGCTCCCTTCCAAATAATTACCAGAAACTCAAGAAATGCAAACAACTTGATAAATTACTCCACTTCTTTACCACATGTTGTCTCCTGTTGGGAGGCCAGCGCTGTCCCAGATTCCTCAGGTGCCAGCCTCTGACAGAAGGCCACCGTCCCCAGTCCTACCAGGATGAGTCTTCTGTGTCACTGATGTTCATTTCTGTCTTATTTCCCAGTTGGAAACAAACTTTTCTTATTTTATTTTTTCTAGACATACAGAAGTTTCTGAGGATAGCAGAGACTAATGATCTGATGCAAAGCTGTTTGCCAGAGCCAGGGACCTGCCTTATTTCTTCCCCTGGGTAAGAAAGAAACTCTGCTTTCCAAGGTCATTCTCTTGTGGGAGAACCACAGTTAAAAATCTTGGTGCAGGGGCAGAGGAACTCTTAAAGCTGAACAAATCCTTCCCTGCCCACATGCTGCTGCAGGGCGTGTGGACGAACACAGTCAGCACACCCGGTCCTCTCAGGTCCAACAATAAAATCATAAACAGTCAGAGGGTCCCTTGACAATCATGGGCTAGTCATTATTAGTTATTATCAATTTGCTCCAATAATGATCATGATAATTTGTTTTAAAGATAAATATTAAGTATCCTTAATTTCACTACCCTATAATTTTCAAAAGTAATAGAATTAAGACTTTTATTGACTTCTTAAAGGCCACCAAAAACACAAAAAAATTAACAAATTTTTCAGATTATTACTTTTTTCTTAAGACAAAGTCCCAAGCTGTCACCCTGTTAGAGTGCTGTAGTATCATAGCTCACAGCAACCTCCAACTCTTGGGCTCAAGCAATCCCCTTGCCTCAGTTTATTTTCTCTTTTTAGTAGAGATGGGGACTCCATTTTTGCTTAGGCTGGTCTGGAACTCCTGAGCTCAAGCAACCCACCTGCCTAGGCCTTACAGAGTGCTCAGTTTACAGGTGTGAGCCACCATGCCCAGCCTCAGATTATTACTTTTAATAATTTTAATTGGAGTTTACACTTTGAACATTGCTCTTGAACACTAATTTTAGCTTCATGACAAAATTAAGAACATTTGAAACACATTAAATGTTGTTTGCAAAACCTAAATGACAAGTTGAGCACAAAATAATTTAATATTTTAGTAAAATAGAAAAATGTATTTAGAAATAAGGGCAAAATAAGTATTTATATCAATCGAGGTTACAAAGGTTGGTGATCCCAGTGATGGGAAACTATGTTCAGTGGATTAATTTTCAGGTATGTATAGAAGACCTCCTGGGAAGATGAATCACAAAATGGTCCTGAGTCTTCATACCTTTTTGAGTCTCTACCTTTTAAAGTATAACTTTGCAGTTGTTCCCATAAGTAAGTGGAGTATAATTGTCTAGCTTTTGAATCTTATCTGATATGCTGGAATGCCATGAAACTGATGGGAGTTGAGCTTCCCCAGGCTTTACACTCTGATGACTCTCTTTAAACTCTGCCGCACCATATGGACAAGCTCAGAATGACATTACTCAAGTGGCACCGTCAGAGTGGTTACCTAGCTGCCAGCCATCATCCAAAAGACACATGTGGCTTTTTTGACTGACCCAGCCCTCAGCCAACCTTCCAGGTGACTGCAGGTCCCTGACTGATGCCAGTGAGACCAGCAGAGCCTGACCCTGGCTAGTACAGTCATCCAGCTGGTACATAAACATGTGAATAATAACAAATAGTTGTTTTGAGTCACTTGTTTTGGGTAGTCTATTACACAGCAACAGATAACTGATACAGAAATTGGTCCTGACGTGGGGCACTGTCATAATAAAACCTTCGACTAGGGAGATGTTACAGGCTGGACGAAAGGACAGGAGGTGGCAAAGAGAGTGCTCTTGTTTCCTAGGAAAACAATAACCCAAGATAACTGATACAACAACCGCACACAGTGACCATGAAGGCAGAACATGCCCCTCATGTGCTCCAGGTTTGGCTCAAAGAAACCAAGAAGGAAGGTCAGGCCTCAGATCAGAAATACCTGTGAAAAGTCTGTCTCCAACAGCAAAGACAGCTATAGAGGAAAAACAGATGGATCAGTTTTATAATGTTGTGACCCAGCCCTCTTTCCCCTGCCATCACCTGTCCCCTCCTCGCCCTCTCCAGCCCATTTCCCTCCTCTTCCCCCTCAGAGTCGACTCCTGGAACAAGGCAAGTTCCTCCTCCCCCCAGAGTGGCCAAGAATGTGCTTCCCAGCCACGTTCCCAGGCCCCCTTCTTCCCCCTAGGGTTGCCAAGAACAAGCTTCAGGTACAAGGAAGAAGAGACCCAAGTTTCACAAACCCCCCAAGTTCATAGTAGATGAACAATGGTGGAAAACTCACCGAGACTTGATTAATTACTGTTGTATAACCATAACCATTGTGATATGAGATGTATCCATTGTCAACCGAAGCCGTCTTAATTATCGTTCCATTGCTGTATCCATGACTGCCTGAGTTGTAACCTCCCCCCGCCTTAACCAGCCACGTTTTGCTTCTGTAATATGCTTGCCCAAAGCCTATAAAAGGCAACTCACCCTCTCACCTGGGCTGCTGACTGACTCTCGGAGCAGCAGCCCCTGCAGCAGATAAAATAAATTACCAATTAATTAACCTAAGTGGGGGTCTGACTCTATTTTTCCAGGTCTCCTAAGTTATTTCAATAATACCCCATGAATTTGGCTACAGTCACTTTTTTCACTCCTTGGCCCCCTTAGATTCACCTGGCCACTTGGCCTCAGGGTGGGCATCCTCCCTTTCTTTCTTTGGGATTCCACCATCTTCCTGCTCTCCTTTCTCTCTCTTTCTCCTTTCTCTTTACCTCTCTTGCTCTCTCCTTTTAAGAAGATAAAGTAAACTCTATATTTTTAAATTCTGACCTTGGTTTAGAGAAATTCTTTTCTTATCTGGCAAAGAGTACCCAATGAAAAGCACATTTGCACAAACAATAAAAATAAACCATATTTGTGCAAACAATTATATTGACTTCTTGATTTTTTAAATTCACTAAGTTTTAAGGTTATTTTTGTGTGTTGTTGTGTTACTATGTACCCTTATCACCAGGAACACCTCCTTGACTGGCTCACTAAAGGGGAATATTCCATAGTTAGAAACCCATTTTCTTGATTTAACCACTAACTTTTATTTTAGAAAGCAAATCCATCTTTGAGGAGAAAATTAACTGATCATGTTCTTCACTCGTTTGAGAAGAAAAAGGATGAGATGTGAACACAGAAACAGATTGAGGAAAGTAGATTGGGGATCTTTTTATTTTTTTGAGACACAGTTTCACTTTGTTGCCCTGGGTAGAGTGTCTTGGCATTATAGCTCACAGCAACCTTCAACTCCTAGGGTGATTGATCCTTTTGCCTTAGCCTGCCAAGTAACTTGGACTATAGGCACCTGCCTGACACCTGGCTGTTTTTGCTATTTTTAGTAGAGATGGGGCCTCACTCATGCTCAATCTGGTCTTGAACTCCTGAGCTCAGGTGACCTACCTGCTTCAGTGTCCCAGAATGTTGGGATTACAGGCATAAGTGACGAAGCCCAGCCTCAGATTAAGGATCTTGGGAAAAAACTGACAAAAATAATGTCATTTTCTTCTGAGAAGTATTATAGATTGAAGGCCAGAGCTCTCTGCTGGAATTTAAATGAAGGAACAGATTTGAGAAAGTATTAGAACTTGGTGGATGTTTTCTTTGTTAAGCACGTGTAATGTAGAGGGCCCAGCAGGAATCACACGGTACATTCTCCCCTGTGTAGGGACCACAGGGGGCCTTTGACAGAGCTACAGATAGGTGATTCTATGGGGCAAAGTTTTGAAAGTTTATGTGACTCATACACAAAGAGTATGCTATGCCTAGTGGGGGAAGGAAGAGTGTTGTACTTTCTCACACACGGGAAGGCACTTTGTGCTCCTAGACCACTATAACCGTGTACAGTGCAGTCACACCAATGTAACTATTGCTGGGCATGTCGCCGCTTCTGTTCCCCTGGGTATAAAGGTGCACAGGCCCTTCCCCTTGTGTGGACCGTGATTTATGGATCTCAGATGATGGTTGTAACTTAGCTCCCTGGCTGACAGGAACTAGAGCAGACCTCCCACACAGTTTAGCTCACCAGCTGCTGGTGAGCTGAACTAAGTCTGTTACACCTGCCCTCCACACTTGAGTTTTTCTTTGCCCTGTCCGAAGCAGAAGGCTGGAGTGATCCCCTACCGTGCCTCTATTTCCCTTTATTCTTTTAAGAGAAGCCTAATTTTCTACAGAAAGAATGTTTTTCCTTGCTCTGGGGCTGACTCTACCAATCTAGTTCCCAGGAAAGTGCATGAGCCAAGCCAAGCAAGGAATTGAATTCCATGACTTTTTCTGGAACAATAGGTAAAGAAAATCTATCTTTGTGTGAAAGTTGGTAAGCTTTTAGAATATGTACTTTGCATATCTATAATTACCTTTGCTATTAATAAGGAAGAGCTAACAAAAATGAAACTAAAGCTGAGGATAAATGCAACTGAAAATTAAACAGAGACAGATTTCACATGAACTTAACAATCTTGAATCCATCAACGGGCTCAATCTAGATCTAGCTCTTAAATTTTTAATTCTGGGTCAAAATTATTTTCTTTCTTCCTTTTTTTTTTTTTTTTGTAAGCAGATGAATGTCAAGGAATAAGTCTTGAATTTCCATTAGCAGAGGACATTCTGCTGAGCCACATGAAGGTAGTAACCAGTGAAAAATCTGTACAAAATTAGGGGATACTGTTATAAAATGTTCTAGATTTTATGTCTGACTAAATATCCATGTCCTAAAACTGTTGAAATATTCCACTGAGGAACAGAAATAAAACAGAAAGAGAAGAAACCATGAAATATGCTGAGTTTGAAACAGGAGAGGACTACTGTTTGGATCCCCTCTTCTGCCCAGAAGCTTCACAGGCACCCCGGGCCTCTCCCTCACAGTCTTCCCTCTTTCAGGGCCTGAGCAGTGGGGGCCTGTGGAGGGAATGGCAGCCTCTGAAGATTTTGGAAGTGCCTCCCAGGTCATTCTCCCATTATCTTGATGAGTAACACCTGGCTTCCCTCAGCTCAAACTCATCTCCTCATCAAATGGTCGCTCAGACACAGCCTCTTTTCCATCTCCTGAACAGGCCTTCTCCTTCTGCACATGATCAGGATGGAGATTTTCCAGATCTCTGTGTTGTTTCCCTTCCTATTATAAACTCCATCTTTAAATCAGTCTTCCTCCTCACATGTTACTATATGTGGTTCAGAGAAGCCACGCAGCACTCTTCATGCTTTGCTGCTTAGAGAGCTCTTCTGCCATCTTAGTTCATTGCTCTTAGATTTTACCTGCTGTTGATGGAAAAGAAGCCACACTTGATAAAATAATTTAAGGAAGTTTATTGAGCTGAATTTGAGGACCATGACCCAGAGCCACACCCAAGAAGCCTCGAGCAAGTGGACTCATGATGGTGGGGTAACAGTTTGGTTTTATACATACCAGGTCAACAGGAATTACACGTGAGATCATAAATCTATACAAACAAACAAACCATATTTCTAGCATTAGACTTATACTACAGTAGTATCTTATACTAATGATACTTAAATATCAAGGTCTGTTTCAAAATGAATTTATTTCTGATTCAAAACTGCAGGATAATTACGATCTTATACAGCAAATGCTATTGCTTTAAACTATGAAAAATGACAATTGACTCCTTTTGTGCTTTTAATATAAGTGTTCCTCTCCGATGTTGAACCATTCCCACTTAGTATTAATAAAGGAAATAATGAACAAAACCTGTACATTTATCTCAGCTTTGTGATTTTCATTTTTTATACACTTAGAAGTAAACAAATGTCAAATGATGTTTGCCTATGGATAATGATGTAAAACAACTTAAAATTTCAGTTTTTTTAAATCTGTAAAACCATAAAGATAATCAACGTATTCCAAATTATTTTTCTGCTGAGTTAGAAATTAGGAAGGCAAAGTTCTGTTTATCCACAACCAGAGTCAGACTGATTTCAAAAATGAACTCTGGTTTTGAAAGACAGATTCTCTTCTACTGATTCCTATTTTGAAATAACAGTTCCCACTAATCATGGCTCATTTTCAGATTAGAACACCCCCTCAATTTCTGTTCTACAGTTAATTAAATTAGGTTTTTCCTGGGGCTCTGGACAATATGGAGCTCAATGTTTGTTCCAGCTTTAGCAATTATTCCAACTTCATGTTCCTAAAATGAAGGACTTTCGACCTTATGTGTCTCCTGATGTTATACCCCAATTCGCCTGAGTCTTTCAATGTAGACGCACCTGCATGGATTATGAACCCCAGCCATTTACTGATTGGCTGGCTAAATATTTCTTTCCCATAACACTTCAATTTTCCCACATTTAACAGGGTTACAAAGCTAAATACCAGCATTGGATCTCCACCCTTTGTGTACTTAATACATTGATGTGAGATCGAACAGCATTGTGGTTCACTTGTAGAACATAATGACTATATTCAAAGTTCCATTTTGATTTAAATAAACTCCCAAAGGCTTCTTTAGGCTTGAGAGGATGCCGAACTATAACAGAAGTTTACGCTGGAGGAGAAGAGAGCTGGGTATTCAAGTGTTAATTATGTTCTCATTATTATATCACCATAATGGCAATGAAAAAATTTGTAAAATTATTTTTCTCATTTAACATTTTTTTTTTTTTACATTTAATAAAAAGATAAAGGGAGATGATGAGAGAGTCAAGAGAGATTTTAGATCTTGGCTTCCAACAGCCCAGGTTTAAACCTAACTTTCTGTTAACATTATTCATGCTATGAAATTTTGGGTGACTTTCCTAAATGCTATGAACTTCAATGTGTTTATGGGATTTTGATTTCTAACTCCTTATTACCATGTGCAAAAATGAGACACCCAGAAAACCACTTAGAATTGTTCATTGCAAAAATTATATTTCTGCATATAATTCATTTATTGTACAAATTATAGCATAAAATGAAATGTATACTATGCCCTGATGGAACTTCATTTTGCTTCTAGGAAGGTAGGCCTATCATATAGGTTGCCTATATGGGCAGCAGAGAGCAGGCTTAGTTGGAACATGCAGGGTGCACATCTGCTTTAACCTCACCTGATCTAATCATTATTACGTGGATAATTATGAATTTTGAGTTCCACAAAAATTAAGAAATGTGAAACCCATCCAGACAGAAACAAATGAAGCCCTCCCTGCAACACTGATAAGTTGAGCAAGCTGAAACGTGCATGAGTGAATCAGAAAAGATGCTGTGGACTGTGTTTCTTGGAAGTTAAATAATGAAACATAACACAGTCGGTCTTAAAACTTTTGTAGTGACCCACATAGCCTGAGACATGAGGGGACACACAACACATTTTAAATTATTGTGATCCTTCTGGATCAGATGCATATTGCCATTGGTACCGAAACAAGGCTGCTATGTAAGAGGTACAGAACAGGCAAGAAAATGATGGCATGTTGACACATATGTGTCTTTCTAAAGAGATCAGGAAACAACTTATTGCACAATAAGGAGCTTACTCTGTTAGTATTTGGAAAGAGATATTCTTAAGGATTTCTGCCCTTCAAAATGCAAGGAGAGTACATTTACTTCTTATACAACTTTACTATCTGTTCCTCTGAAGAGTTAGAAGTACATTAATCAGAAAGTAAAATAAAGAAGGAGGATTCAGTCATAAAAAGGGTTTTTAAATGAGAAAATTATGTGAAAACATGAGAAATCTTCTAGGCACTGTGGCTCATGCCTGTAATCCCAGCACCATGGGAGACTGAGGCAGGAGAATTGCTTGACCTCAGGAGTTTGAGGCTTATCTGAGTAAAAGTGAGACCCCAACTCACGAAAAAAATGGAAAAACCCAGCTGGAAGCCACTTCGAGTGCCTGTAATCCCAGCAGCTTCAGAGGCTGAGGCAGCGGGATGCCCACAGCTGGAGTTTGAGGTTGCAGTGAGCTACAACACCATTGCAATCTGCTCAGGGCATAGAGTAGCACTCTATCTAGACAAAAAGAAGGAAAAGAAAAAGAAAGAAAGAAAAGAAAAAAGGAAAAAAAAACCATGAGAAATCTGTGGACTATATCTAGTGCATACAGATTTTGCTACTCAAATCCATTTTGATGGCTTAAAGGATATGGGATTATCTGTGACGTTTTCATTCATGAATGAATATATATTGGTTTTATATATATATATAAAATATATAGTCTGCATATATATAATGGATATATATATAATTATATATTTTTTCTTTCAAATATTACCCCACACGAAAAATGAAGTAAATCCTTATTTCAAAATATTACTCTCTTCAAAGGAATATATGACTTCTTAAAAGTAAAGAAAGAATAAGAAATAACAATACAGTATTTCTATCCCTAAGTTCTGCTAACAGAACCTGGCCTGAAGGGCACCCTGTAAACAGGTGGTCAGTCCATAAAGCAACAAACTCTCATTCTGCTTCACCTGCACCTGCATTTTCAAAACATATGTATATTTCTCACACATTTAGTGCAATAAAATCTAAATCCCTCTGTGTGTGTGTGTGTATGGGTGCCCGTGATCTTCTCGGAGGATGTCATCATGTTATCTGAGTGGGAATTAACACTGAGATGAGCTCAGCAGACCTTCATGACAACGTAGCACTACCAAATGCAATGCTAGTGACTGTCCGACTCAGATCTGGCTGAGTCCTTAGTTTCTATGTGAAGAAGCCTTTTCTCCCAGTTCAATGACATTTGCTCTTTGTATCTTACACAAGTCTCATCATCCTCAGTTCTGTCAAAACTGACCAGGGTATCAAGAAAGGGTCTACGGTGGAAACTAATTTGTAAAATAATGACAATTCAAAATAATATCAGCTCAGGCTTCTCCAGGGAGGAAGTAGAACAGCCAAGACCCAGATGGTCCTTCTGGACGGCAGGTTATTTTCCTGAAGCCTTGCTGCTCCTCTGCCCGACTTCAGCCTCAGACACACAAAGGGGAATTCAAGTGACAGTGTTCTCACAATGAGAGGCATTTGTATAATAGACCCACGGAATGAAATTTTGCCATGGGGAGAAGTAGGTGTTACATGTAGAAAGAATACCCAATCGTTAACTTTGTTTTTACTCATCATCTTCATATTTTCAGGCATACCTGGAAATGCTGTTTCTTCTTGCCTTTAGCTCATCTGGTGAACTAAATTATAATTTATTTTTTGACTATTCTAACATCATATATAGAATAGGAGATGTTTTGATGTCTTGGTCAGAATGAAATATCCAATAAGGTCTTTTAAAAAAATCTCTTGTTGAAATTTAATTCCATTCAAGTCCATTTAATTTTTAAAATATGCAATGATCATGAGTCAGCTCCAAGTGTTCTGGCGATAGCAATGCCCACTGGCTGCTCTCTCTGCCCTTCACAGGTAAACAGGTTGTAGTTTGAGCCTGAAGGGTTGGAATTGCTCTAACCGACAACTCTGCATCCTCAGTATTTAGCGTGGTTCTAGGCTGCTGGGGAGGACTTGTGGGTTAGGGTTCAATCTGTCTCTCTCTCCCCCTGCCTCACATACACCCACACCACTGATGTCATTCACTGTGATTTCTAATTCCTCCTTTCCTTTGAAGCAAACATTTATTTGGGGGAAGAAAAAAGAGGTCAAGTGAGATACATTATCTTGGGGCTCCCTTCCGGAACCCCTTTTCTAACTGATAGGACACTTAATAAGGCTCTGGTCCCATTGGCCCATTGCTTTGCTTGCTTTGACTGGAGGTGTTTTTGTTTCTTTGTTTTCCTAAGAAGAGAGTTGAAAGATTACTGTGTTTGGAATGTTCCCCTGGTTTTGTTGCTCCCTGTCCACTTGACCTCACTAAGTTACTTCAGTGGTACCTGAGCCTTATTCTACCCTTGTAAGGGGGGCTAATGAAATTCGTTTTCAAAATTTTCTGACAGACATATCTGTCCCTACCTATTACCTATTACCAGCCAATTGCCAGTACTTAATAAACACTCAGTTAAAACGTGAATTTCACAGCTGAGGTTCTTAATAAAATGTTGTGAAAGTGAGGGGCAACAAAGATTAAAGGCAGAGAAGGATGTGGGAAAAGAGAAACAGTCATTTCCCTCCTCTTGGGTACAATAACCCATTAAATGGAAACAGAGCTTTGGAGGTTTTTAGAAACTCAATGAGTATAGAAAGTGCTGTGGCTCCAAGAAAAGGGAGAGATTTTATTATAATTATAAATAAAAATGGCCATGTTTCCATTAGACGAAAGGCAAATTTGTCATTTTATATTGTCCTATTTCTGAAGCAAAAATCCATAACAAATTTCTTAAAATATACCTGGGATTTTACCTATGCTATCTTCTCTCACATTTGTCTGCTATGATTGATCATGTTCTATTCTTCTCAGCTAACTCTCAAACATTGAGGTAAGAGATTAATAAATGGTAAGATCTGGTAGAAGAAATTGTGCTAGGAAGGCTCAAACAAGTGACGCTGTACGTCTCTAATGCTGTTTGGGTGATAAATTGGCCAGTCCTAATATTATTAAGTGTTTGGTTATATCCACCAAATAGTTCACATTCAGAATTTATATAGCTTCAAAAGAAAGCTGGACCAACATATGTAAAATATGTTCGATTTAGTTTAAAAATTATTTTGTAAATGACTTCTCTTCCATTGCCCTTCTATAGCAATGAATTGTTTCATTGCAACACTTATTTTGGGTTATGTGCATAACTTTTATGAGTGTAAAAATAAACCTAATTTAAACCAAGACAATTTCAGCACCTAGAACAGGGGGTTGGACACAGAAAACGCTTGATGTTTCTTAGTCACTGGTATGTTATATGGACTAATGTAAAAGTAGGAACCAAAACACAGAAATAGCACTTCCTTTACACTCACTGATATACAACACTTCAGGGCCATAGAGTCTAAATCTATGGCTCTGTGACCTAACAGCTACAGATGTGAGGAGATGAAGTTGCTCTAAAGTGAAGTTCTACAAAGTAAAAAGACCAAGGGGTTGATGAAATCTGGAGTCAGCTGTATCGCTTAGGTTTTTCCTGTCATTTAGTTTTTGTGAGTTGCTTTTGAAAGGATTAAAGTAGGTCTCATTTACCTATTGTTTTATTGTTTGTTTTTAAAAGTGAACTTGATATGCAAATGGTGTTACTATTCTTAAACAACCTATTTAAGTTGTTTTGTTTTCTTTACCCTATACTTTGAGTTGACCTAACTGAGTATGTAGTCCTAATGTGGTTGCTTAGTTCTCTTTAAGAATAGGATATAGCAGAGAGTCTGAAAATCCTCTCACTTAAAAATCCATTTCTTTCTTTTGTGCGGAAGGAAGCTTTTACCTCAAGTGGGTGAAAAAGATTACTCTCAAGTGTGATAAGAACATTTCAGAAAAAATCTTATATCTAAGTTTTATTGTCAAATTATCTCTTGTTCTCTCAAACTCTAAATTTTATTTTCTTTCATTTGAAAGAAGGATTTAGCCTTTAAGTGGCAGTCATCAGAGGACATTGTTTTCCCTGTAGGCTCAGTGTGATGTAAAGACAACTCACTGGGCAGTGGGTGCCATGCCTTTGTTTTGAAGGCACCAGGATTGAAAGCATTTTCTTACTGCTGCTTGTTTTAGAGTTCTCCTCAAATTAAGCTATTAAGCACATTAGGCTATTATTCATTGAAATTAATTTCTCTGTATAGAAACTAAGAAAAACTGGAATGAGAGAAGGTATAGTAAAGGGCAGCTGGTAACAATAGTTGATCTTGAAATAGTGGAGCAGACCATGAGAGAGAAAAAAACCCTTACAAATTTGAAAAGTTCCTATTTGTTTTCAGGTCCCGAGTATTTTATGTTCAATTCATTTGCTTTCTCAAAATATGCTGCCCTTTTCTGTCTTCTTGCTATACCTCCCAATAGCATTCAAATGCTACATAGAAAAATCCCTTATCTGGGGAGATAGGCTAAAATCATAACACCACTGTCCAGAAATTCCACGTGAAAAACAGTAGGTTCTAGATGTGGTAACTCCCCATCCCATTAATAATAATACGTATTATTATTATTAGGGATATACGCAACATATGCTGCCAGTGTAACTAAATTAATTATTGTTAATGTTTTGACTCACTGAAAGTTAAAACAAAAATGTTAAGAGAATTTATTAGAAAAGCATTCATGCTGAAGAAATGATTGGGCTTGAATAATAATTGATTACATTAGACTTAGCTCTTAGCTTATGCTTTTGCGTTTTTGTTTGTTTTTTACTGTATCTTTGTCTTTCCCTGACAAAACACTACATGGTCAAGGCAGTTCAGATATTCCACTGATCTGAACTTGCTAACCCATTCAGGACAGTTCACCTCTGAGGTGGGATTTTTGGCAACCTCTCTGCCCAGATTCTTGGTTTATTTTCCTTAAAATCTTCATCCTCTTGTATTATAGGGGGAAAAGAAGTACAACCTAAAACAAAATTAGAGTAATACTCTGATATGTATTTGAAAAAAAATCCAACTTATGTTGACAGAGAAAACAAAAGTTTATAGAATGTCATTATAACATCTAAAATTATGAGATTATGAGACTCACATAGCATGAAGAAATGCTTAAGGAATATAAACCAGAAGAATTATAACCAGAGATTTGTTGTGACAGGAAAGCTTTAATGGAAGGAACACAGGGAGTAAAACGAAGGGCTTGCTCTGGCAGAGAAGAAGGGAGAGAGCATCCCACCTAGGAGAGCTGTCATTGTGGAAAGTCAGGCTGACTGTCATGGCAGAGAGCAAGGATTCCTGACAAATGAGGTACCACTGCTCAGTTCTGAGCAACTGTGTGACATTTTCAACATGTTCTCCAGGAAACATAATTTGGTGGGTTTTAGAAGATAGGCTGTGGTTAATCTTAGGGAAGAGAGAGAGAGAATTGGGAAGAGCAACTTGAAAGCTGTTGTATCAGGTACAATGGCTGGGGTCTCACCCCAGGCTATGTTGCAGAACGGGGAAGGGGAAGGACAATGTCCAGGCAGGGCTGATCTGCTCCGACGGTGTGAAGCCTTCTGTGAGTTCCCATGGCTTTCAGCTGCAGCTCTCATTAACATTTTCACTGAATATTATTTCATAGGAATAATATAAGAATTAAATTATTCAATATTATAAAATGCAATGTATTTTCAAGGAGATGAAGGGGAGATTACTGTTTTATTTATATGGCATTCACTGGGTGAAAGAAATATGTGGTAGGTAGGTTTCTAACTACAGTAGCACCTCTGTAAGTTGACCACGCAAGGGACAGAAGCAAATGTGTCAGCATACAGAGGTGGTCAACACAGGGAACTAGGCCTGCTGTGCTGATACATACATGTGGTGCACACTAGTCTATGAAAACTATGTCAACTCACTTAAGAGCTCCAGTGTAGGGAGGGGGCCAGCTGTGGAGTTTCTACTGTAATTATTTTCTCTACAAGTAATTATTTTCCATTGGCCTATCACGACATGCAGTACCTAAGAGAGATTGCTTTTACCGCACAAGACAGAGAATTGTTGTGTGTACAGGTTTTGTTTGGGAAGCTTTTGTGTACATAGATGGACAAGTGTCATGTATAGAGAGGAAAGATCAAACCACCCAGATTGATCCCTAACTAAACATTACTGTGCATATGAAGGTAAGCTTATGTAATTACTAATGTTTGCAAAATAATACAAGATATTCAAGATAAATAAGATAAATCAGAGGAACCAAATAAGTTGGCAGGAATAAATCAAGATATATAAAGTCATCGAGAGCCTGGAAACAGAATTTGTCCCTAAAAATAGAATCCATAAATGAAAAGTCAGAGGTGTCCTTGATCTGATAGAAAGCTCATTTTTTTTGACATCTGAAATTTTTCTGATATTATTTGCACATTAGCATTTTTTTGATGGTACCAGTCCCTCATATTTTTCTCTTAACCAATAATTTTCTCTGTGAATAATACTAGTTTTTTTAGAGATGTATTATTTCAGGAATGAGGAGATAGGATATTTGGGCTTGTGGTAGACAGTCAAACATAACTGAATAAGATAAAGAAATGTGAGTATGACAGATGCCCGCCTATTCAGATCTTTGTTTCATTGCCCATGATAATGGGTACAGATATCTACTTGCCTCTTAGGTTAAAAACTTCAGATAAATGAAACTTCATAATCATCATTCCCTCTTCCCTGGGTTTTGAATGGCTACATCATCAATGTGTTGATACATTATCACTACTTTGCCTTTGGCACTAATGTGAAAGCTTTATTAAGGTCCTGTGAGCTTCTCCTAGGCTTCTCCTCAATCCTTCTTCGTATTAGTTTGGATGGCACAGACAGGGTCATCAGTTTGAGTAGAAACACTTCACAGAAATATGTTCCGTTCTCTTGATCACTTGCCCATAGAGCTGTCCTTTCACCTCTGAATCTGAAACCCCCTACTTCTGCCCAGTCTCATCAGATTTGCACAAGGAGCTGGTGCCTCTCGATTTCCCTTGAGCTAATGAAGAATCTCACATGGTTAGGGAGATTGGATCTACTCATTGGATCCCTCTGCCTTCAAGCCCAACCCAGCCTATAGGGTGAATGCTTGCCCAAAATACAGCTCTGACCAGGCAAAGGCCCATACAGCTCCCAGCAATGCTCTGTCACTGTTTTCTACAATAATAATATAATAATATAATATAATAAATAAATATAATATAATAATATAATAAATAAATTTTCAGAACTATCAGATATTATTGCTTTAAAAACTTCTCTGAGAGCTTTAAATTTTATACTCTAATATCAAGGGCAAAAAATGTATTCTATGTCTTAGAAAGATGTTCCTCAAAATATATTTTTACTGTTTACATTTGCTGCCTACAGCAATACACTCTACCCATCTAGAGAAATCCTGCAAATGAAATGGCTCATTTCCCGCAAGGAAGAATAAATGAAGCATTATATAAATAGGTAAATATAAAGGGAAACTCCATGTGTCTGTAAGAGGACCACATAAAAGCAACACCTGTTTCTATTTTTGCTCATTGTCATTCTAAGAGACAGAGACATCACTTTCATTTTCATCTCTAGGGTTTGATGGAATGCAACACAGGAGCACTTTCTAAAACTCACTCCATTCACACCTGATCTTGGAGATAAGAGGAAGAAAGCCCTTTTTTCTCTTAATGCTGTTAATAAGGCAAAGATCTACTTTTGCCTCCGAAAGCACAAAAGGGCCACCTCTGAGACTCTGCAATGCCTTGTCTGAGTTTTAAGATCAGCTGCCACTTCCCAAGCAGGTGTGCTTCAGATCATGTTAGACCATACAGTAAGCAATTTGAAAATATGCAAAGACAATAGTACTATAAGGTGGTGAGGTTAGAAAGAAAAAAAAGAGAAAGAAATATTTGGCTCAAGCTTGCGTGAGATAGTTGTGCAAATGACTTGACAGATATCTCTTCACTATGATGTTTCTGTACTTGGAAACAGAGAATGTAAATTAAGAGAGATTTCATGCTAGTGGTTCTTATTTTGGTATTTTTACCCATCTCCATCTGCGGGAAATACCACGCACATCGGCAGTTTTATTTAACTTTATTTTTAATATATTATATTATTGGAGTAGTAGGTTCACAGTAAAATGGAGTTCCCCCAGACCCACTCCCTGCATCTACCTGCCTCCTCCATTACTGGGATCCTCCACCAGAATGGTCCACTTGTTACAATTGATGGATATCAACTGACAGATAATCAGCAGCCAGGGGCTGTACTTTCCAACAGGGTTCCCTCTTGGTGATGCACATACCGTGAGTTTGGTTGATCGGGTAATGATGTGCACCTACCGTTACACTGAATAGTGTCACAGGGAACACTTTCACTGCCTAAGAATCCTCCCTGCATTTTCTCGTCATCCTTCCCTCACTCTTGACCCTTGGTAATCACTAATCTTTTTACTCTTCCTACAGTTTCGTCTTTTCTTGAATGTCATACAGTTTTAATCATTCAGTTCACAGCCTTTTCAATATGCATTTAGGTTTTGTCTTTGTTTTTCATAGTTTGCTAGCTTACTTCTTTTGAGCGCTCAAAAACACCCCCATTGCCTAGGTGCACCACAGTTTATCCATTTGCCAAGTGGGAACATCTCGGAGGCCTCCAACTTTGGCAATTGTTAATATAAATAAAGTTACTATAAACATTCATGTGAAGGCTTTGGTGTTGACAAAAGATCTTGATTTCTTTGGGAAGGACAATTGCTGAACACTATAGGAAAATTGTGTCATATGTCAAGTTTACAGGAAAGTATCGAATTATCTTCCAACAGGACTGTACCACTGGCTTTCCCACGAGCAGTAAAGAGGCAACCTGACCACTCTGACTGCACTGGTCCAGACTGTGGCGGTAGCACTGCAAATTTCACCTTTTCTAATAGGTCTGTGGTGTCTCATTGTCCTATCAGGTTGCATTCCCTGATGATGTGTGATGTGGAACATCTTTTTACATAGTACTCATTAACCATCTGTACATTTTCTTTAGTGGGATGTGTCTTAAGGTCTTTGGCAAATTTTTATTTTAGTTTTTTGAGACAGGTTCTTTATCACCTTGGGTAGAGTGCCATGGTGTCATAGCTCACAGCAACCTCAAAGTCCTGGGCTCAAGAGATCATCTTGCCTCAGCCTCATGAGTAGCTGGGACTACAGATGCCCTCCACAACACCCAGCTAGTTTTCTATTTTTGATAGAAATGAGGTCTCACTCTTGCTCTCGTTAGTCTCAAACTCCTGAGCTGAAGCAATGCACATGCCATGGCCTCCCAGAGTGCTGGGATCATAGGTGTGAGCCACCACTAGTGGCCTTGACACCTTTTAAAAACCAGGTTGTTTGTTTTCTTATTGCTGAGTTTTAAGTGTTCTTTGTGTCTTTTGGATAGTAGTCCTTTATCAGATACGACTTTTGAAAATGTTTTTCCCAGTCCATAGTTTCTTCTGTCTTTCTCTTGATGATTTCTTTCACAGAACTTAAGTTTTTAATTTTAATCAAGACTAACTTTTCAATTGTGTGCCTTTGGTGTATCTAAAATGTCATCAAAGCCAAGGTCATCTAGATTTTGTTTCTATGTTATTTTCTTTTTTTTTTTTATTTTTTTATTTTTTTATTGAATGGTAACTGTGTACATTGATGCACTTTGGGGGTACAGTGTGGTGTTTTCATACATAATCCAA
>NW_003852572.1:2939532-2948516 GCF_000181295.1 Otolemur garnettii | reverse complement strand
CGAACTTCTTTCTGGGCTCAGCTCCCTGTCTTTGACTTCATAGATTCTGATTCCAACCAGTTTTTCTTCCTTTGTTCAGGAGCCTCTGACCAGGGTTGCTACCAGTCGGCCATCTTCCCAGAATTCCTCTATGTTATTTTCAAGTAGTTTTACAGTTTTTCATTTTATCTTTACATCTGCAGTACATTTTGAGATAATTTTTGTGAAGGATGTCTAGAGTTACTCATTTATTTATTTTTTGCATTTGGATATCCAGTCGTTCCAGAACCATCTGTTGAAAGGACTATTTTTCCCCATCGTACTGCTTTTGTCCTTTAGTCAAATATGTCAGCTGACTATATTTCTGTTCCATTAACCTGTTTTTCTATACTTTGGCCAACACCAAGCAATCTTAATTACTGTAGCTTTATAATAATCTTGAAGTTGGGTAGAACAAGGCTTTCAACTTGGGTCTTCTTCAATGTTGTGCTACCTACTCTGAGTCCTCTGCTTCTTCATATACATTTATTTATTTACTTGCTTGTTTGTTTATTGATTTATTGAGACAAGGTCTCGTTCTGCTGTCTGTTCTAGAGTACAGTGGCATCCTCATAGCTACAGCCGTGGCTGGCTCTCTCTGAGAGCACTACGAGTCATCAGAGAAGTGATCGGAGACATCCACAGCGAAGGAGAAACAGGTGGGGTGATCTGAGGCTGAAAGGTACCTGGGTAAGAATCAGGGAAAAAAATGCCAGAGCTCCGCACTCCGCAAGCACCACTACAGCCCAACCTGTGATGGGCTTCCCACAGCAGAGGCCTCTGGAATGGCCGGGGAGCCGTTTGCAGACCGCTACTGCAGTACCTGGACAGTGGGTACAGTGGAGCTGCTCCAACTGCTGGTCCCAGGTCACTGAAGCCAGTACTAATTTGTGCTCTGAGTCCCAGAGAACCCAGTCTGCAGCCACATCCACTTTACCCTTCACAATCAGAGACAATGCAGGGAGGGTGGGTACACACGACCTCCCTCAGTCACCTCCTGGGGACCCGGGCAGAGTAGGCTCCTACAGCGTCGGCGCCCGCCCGGCTGATGTCGGGAGAACTCTGTCTCTGCTGCCTGAACCTCACCACAGCAGAGTGATCAGACCTGGGCACCAGGCTGGCACCTACTGCAGTTCTGCAACTGCCTTGCTTCTGACAGCAGTACTGGGACACACCCTGGAACCCATGAACGTCCTGGGACCTTCCCCCCACCCCCGGGGGCTGTGGTCCTACAGCATGCCTAGGCACCCCCCAAAGCCCTCAGCCTGCCCAGCCCCCCACTAAAGCCCCTCAGCCTGCCCAGCCCCCCCCCCCACAAAGCCCCACAGCCTGCCCAAGCACTGGCCGAGGTCACCTGACCCACAGGGACCTTGCCAAGGTCCTGCAACCCACGCAGGTGCCCACCAGACTCTGGAACAAATCAACCTAACCTATGACATTGTTCTCATTAGTGTGTCGGACAGTTTCTAAAATTAATTATACCTTTGGCCACTTAAACAAGTCTCAGCAAATCCAAACAATCAATTCATGCCATCTATTTTCTCAGACCATTGTAGGATAAAACTAGAAATCAATACCAAGAGACACTCAATTCTGTAGAAAATCATGGAAACCAAACCACCTGCTGCTGAACTTTCCTTGGGTCAATGGTAAAATTAAGATAGAAATCAAAATATTCCTGGAACTGAATGACAAAGTGGACACAGCTTTCCAAATCAATGGGGTAGAGGGATAGAGTAAATGCATTCCTAAGTCAAAAACTTGTAGCCTTAAATACCTTTATCAAAAGAAGAAAGATCACAAATTAACAGCCTTATGTCACATCTCGTGGAACAAGAAAAAGAATAAACCACACCCAGGGCCAGTAGAAGAAAAAAAAAATAACAAAGTTCAGAGCAAAACTAAATGAAACAAACAAACAACAACTAAAAGAATGAAACAAAAAATTAATCTTTTGAAAAGATAAACAAAATTGATGGCCCACCAGCCACATTAACCAGAAATAGAAGAAAAAGGACTCAAGTAAGCTCAATAAGAAATAAGAAGGGGGACATTACAACTGATACCACAGAAATTAAAAAAAAAAAAATCTGTGAGTACTCTGAAAATCTTTACACAAACAAACTAGAAAACCTCAAGGAAATGAATAAATTCTTGGAAACACACAACTCCCTGAAATCCTGAACAGCCCAAATAATGAGCAGAGAGATGGAAGCAGTAATAAAAAATCTCCCATGGGCAGATTATGAAACCCTAAGAAAGGAAATAGCAGAGGACATTAACAAATGAAAGAACATACCATGCTCATGGCTGGGAAGAATCAACATTGCTCAAATGTCTATACTTCCCAGAGCAATTTACCAATTCAATGCCATCCCTTTAAAAATACCAACATCCTACTTTCAAGTCTTGGAATAAATGATTTTGCATTTTGTATGGAACCAGAAAAAACCTGTATAGCTTAAGGCAGTTCTTAATAATAAAAACAAAGCTGGGGGTGTCACTATACCAGATTTTTGGCTGTATTACGAGGCCATAGTGGTCAAGACAGCATGGTACTGGCACAAAAATAGAGACACAGACATTTGGAATCGAATAGAAAACCAGGAAATGAAACCAACAACTTACAGCCACCTAATCTTTGATAAACCAAACAAGAGCATCCACTGGGGGAAAGACTCCCTATTCAATAAATGATGCTAGGAGAACTGGATATCTGTATGTAAAAGATGGAAACTGAACCTGTACCTTTCTCCACTCACAAAAATTGATTCAAGATGGATGAAGGACTTAAATTTAAGGCATGAAACAATAATTCTCAAAGAAAGAATAGGAAAAGCACTGGAAGATATCGGCCTGGGGAAAGACTTTACAAGGAAGACTGCTAGGGCAAAAGCAACAACAGCAATAATAAACAAATGGGATTTAATTAAACTGAAAAGCTTCTATACAGCCAAGGAGACAACAACCAAAGCAAATAGACAACCTACACATTGGGAAAGGATATTTGCATATTTTGAACCAGACAAAAGCTTAATAACCAGGATCTATACAGAACTGCAATTAATCCACAAGAAAAAACCCAACAATCCCATACATCAATGGGGAAGAGAAATAAATAGAATCTTCTCTAAAGATGACAGACAAATGGCTAGCAAACATATGAAAAAATGCTCATCATCCCTATTTATTAGAGAAATGCAAATTAAAACCACCCTGAGATATCACCTAATCCCAGCGAGAATGGCCTATATCACAAAATCTCAAGACTGCAGATGCTGGCATGGATGTGGAGAGAAAGCAACACTTTTACACTGCTGGTGGGACTGCAAACTTATACAACCTTTTTGGAAGGAAGTATGGAGAAACCTCAAAGAACTCAACCTAGACCTCCCATTTGATCCTGCAATTCCCATTACTGGGCATCTATTCAAAAAGGAAAAAAAAAAAACAGAACAATCTTTTCTTATAAAGACATTTGTACTTGGCTGTTTATTGCAGCCCAATTTACAATTGCGAAAATGTGGAAACAACCTAAATGTCCTTCAGCCCAGGAATGTATTGGCAAGCTGTGGTATATGTATACCATGAAATATTATTCAACCATAAAAAAATGGAGATTTTGCAGTATTTGTACTAACTGGGATGGAGGTGGAACACACTATTCTTAGTGAAGCATCACAGGAATGGAGAAGTATAAATCCTACATATTCAACTTTGATATGAGGACAATTAGTGACAATAATGACACAGTGGGGCAAGGGGGGAAAGGAGACCAGACAGAGAAGGAGGGAGGGGGTGAGGGAAAGGAAAAGAAAAAAAAAAAGAACAAGAAAAGAAAAGAAAATAGTGACTAATTCTCACATATATTGGATTTAATTTTGACCAAAGTGCAATACTTAAACATTAATTTTTAATTCAACTTGCTAAAATGTTGTTTAGGATATTATATCCTCATTTATAAGTGAATTATGTTTGTAATTTCCCCTTTATAATAATATATTTTCTCCAATTTTAATATCAGGTGTATCCAGATCAAGCAGAATGATTTTGAAGTATTTTTTTCTTTTTCTATTGTCTATAAGATTAGGCATGATTTGTTTTTTGAAATTATCTTTTACTTTTACTTATAAATATTAGTTGTCTATTTTTTGAGACTTAAAAAAAAAGAAGAAAAAGTTAACTAATGACTTCATACTGAATCTGAAAGTCAAAGCATTCTATAATAGACATAGAATTTGACAATGTGAATGTTACTTTCTTTGCATTATTATTATTGTTGCTTAATATTTCAAAGCAGCAATCATCTGATTTCTTTTCTGAATGTATTTATGTTCTTTCATTCTTTACAAGGTTTTTGTTTCTAGTCCTTATCTTAAACATTGTTATTGTTATTAAATTTTAAGCCTTTTTAATTTTATGAAGGCAAAAAATGGAAACCTAATAAACACATGTATATGTAAAAAATAAATAAATAAAAGTGAAAGGAAATCATCTCCCCCAAAAAAGATTTTAAAACTTTCATTTTTCATATTTTGGTGTTTTAATGAAATAAACACTAAAAAATGGTGCTTAAAAAAAAATCTCCCAAGGACAAATAAACAAAAATAAGCATAAAAATAAAAAATGCCCAGACAAGATAGATTCACAACTGAATTCTACCATACTTACTAAAAGGAAAAAAATTATTCCATAGCATGGAGAAAGAGGGAATCTTCCCTGACACATTCTACAAACCCAGTATCAACTTGATGCTGAAGTCAGCAAAGGGCATAACAGAAAAAGAAAACTACAGACCAGTATTTATTATGAACATGGGCACAAAATTCCCTCAAACAAGTATTAGCAAACTGAATTCAACAGCACATCAAAAAGATAATTCACGACAATCAAGTGGGTTTCATCCCAAGGACACAGGGTGGTCCAAAATAATGCAAATCAATGAATCCAACAGGACACACAAGCAAAAACAAAGACCATATTATCATCTTACATAGATGTAGAAAAAGCATTCAATAAAACCCAGCAACCTTCATGATAAAAACCCTCAGAAAACTAGGCATAGAAGAAGCATTTCTGCAAGGCAGGTATCTTGGCAAAATAGTCCCTCCACTTTTGTCTAAGCAGAAAGTATTCCTCCTTCACTTCTGAAGGGTAATTTCTCAAAATATAAAATTCTGTGTATTTTTTCTCTCAACCCTTTAAATATTGCATTCCATCCTCTTCTCATTACGTGGTTTCTAAGGAGAAATCAGATGTAATGTTCATTTTCGACTCTCTCTAGGTGGAGTGTATTTCCCCCCTGCTTTCTTTCTAGATTTATTTTCTTTTTCTCTAATTTTTTTATAATTTGAATATGATATGCCTAAATATAGGTTTTGTTTTTTTTCCTTTAATCCTGGTTAGTGTTCTCTAACTTCCTGGATCTGTGATTTGGTCTAATCCTCATCTGGGGAAATTCTCGATCGTTAGCTATTTCACCTACTTCTGTTTCCTTTTTCTCCTCCTTTTCTTTTCTCATCTTTCATCTTCCTCCATACATTACATGTACATTCACACACTTTTTAGCTGTCTCACAATTCTTCAGTATTCTGGTTTTGCCTTGGTGTTTTTCTCTTTGCTTTTCAGTTTGGGAGGTTTCTGTTGAGATACACTTAAAGGTAGAGATTCTTTCCCCATCTGTGTTCAGATTATGAACAACCTCTTCATGGTATTTTTACTTATCTCTGTGTTGTGGATGCTGTCTACTTTAGCCATGAGAGAATTGCACATATTAACCATAATTCTTTTGAATTCCTGCTCTGATCATTTCAACACACTTGCCATATCTGAGTCTTGTTCCTATGCTTGTACTGTCTCTTTTTGTTTTTGTTTTTTCTTTTTTTGTGTGTTTTAGAAAAACACTTGTAATTTTTCTTGCTAGCTGGAAATGATATACTGGTTTAAAAAAAAAAAGCTGCTGTCAGTAGGTGTTTAGCAAGCGGTGATCACATGCGGGGAAAGGAACACCCTTAACTCTGTTCCTTGCAGCATCAGTCTCTAAGACGTGCTGTGCCCTGCCTATAACTTGACAAGTGCTTCTCCTGCTCTCTGAGCTTGAGTGAAAGAGGGTGTCGTCGGGAGTAGGCTGGGTTGGGTGTCCAATTTTCACGTAGAAGATCTATATAAAGAAAAAAATCCCTATTTGTTGAAAATATGAACAATGATTTATTTGACTATCTATGCATATGTGTGCGCACATGTATGTTTGTATGTAAAAAACTGCAATGACAGAGGGACCCCTGGGAGGAACTAGGGTCATTTCAATTATAGAAGGCACAGGCACTATCTGTGAGCTTAGATTTGATCTTGAATTTGAGCTTAGATTGATCATAAATGTATATTACAAGTCATAGAGCAACTGCTAAATTAGTAAAAAAAAAAAAAAAAAGAGAAGAAGAAGTAAAAATGATGTGCAGGGAAAGTAGAGAACTAGAGAATGTAGAACCATCTAAAGTTCCAAACTGAAAGGTTAGAGGGGCTGCTGTGAGAAAGACTTGAGTCAGCTGGAGTTGGGGATTTCCCTTCTTCCAGGTAAATTAGACCATGATAAATCCCCAGCAGGGTAGAGTCTTGTTAAATAGAGACTTCTGAGGTCAGACCCTTCTGTTAAGGGCAGAATGCTCCTGTATTTCAAAACGGTTTACTTTCCTCTGTCTCCAAAAGCATGAGGAGAATTTTTCTCTTACATTCAGGAGTTTTTATATTGCGCTCCTGTATATAAAACTCACAAAAGTGTGGAGGCCCCCAGTGAATGGGCCTCCCTGGAATTTAACTGTCACAGGGATCTGTATTTTGGCCTCCAGCAGTTTATCAATTACAATGCAGGATTTCCTTAGCACAGCATTGGTTCCTATGGAGGCTTCTGCTCCTGTAAGTTTTGATTTTCTGTATTCACCTGTGTTTCCAGTTTTGGAGACCTGTAACCTCACTTCTCTTATGAAGCTAAAAGAGTTGTCAATGTTTTTACATTTGTTCAGCTTTTTACTTTACTTGTTGGGGACTTCTAAGTTTCTTTCATAATGCACCAGAGCCTGGAAGTCCAAAAGTGTCCATTCTCAGGGCAGTTGTTAGAGACACATGTATAAGTGAACTGCCAGCACAGCTCCTGTTAGGAAATTTAATTAATGGTTATTTTCCTCAACTGTAAAAGATTGCTTAGTCAATGTGTCATTGAAACTGCAGGAATGTTTTGGTCTAGGTCCAACTGCTTGTCACAGAAGATCCAATTACTGAGACTGCAAGGATATTCAAGAAGAAAAGAATTTCAGTATGACAGACTTCTCTTAGAGCAAACAGGAGAAGCTGCCTCCAGTCCATCTGTCCAGCTATTGAGATGATGATCTTTTAAGGAGGGGCCACATGCCTGGTGGCAGGTCCTGGTGTAACTAACAAAGACCATGGACTTCTGCTGCAACCACTGGGGATGAGGAGTCTTGGCATCACGAAATCTGCCCAGGGACCTTCAGAGTCCCAGCTCCAAACATCCATCATTTTTGAGAAACGATTCAAAAGATCAAGTAGTTAATTAAGGGAGAAGATTCTATAGGGGCTATTGAAATTTGTTCAATGAGGGAGGACAACTGGTAACAAATATAATTTGCTTCAAATGTTAAATATAGCTATACATTTTTGTCTTGTCTGAAAATACTCTTCCTATCATCACTGACCATACTTCCTAGAAAGAAGCTTCAGGAATTAACCATTAAGACTGACACAATATGGCTACTAGGATTTAATATACCAGATGGCAATAGTAAAGACAATGAAAAACAACTCAAGGAAAGGCAGTATATATTCAGGTAGGGACTTCTGAGTGGTTAAAGGTATATGACAGATAAAATGTAAGCACGGAATTCATTGGGTGGCAACTTGGAAGGTAATCCATATCCTGGATAGATATTAAAATCCTCTGAGGGTATGGGGCCCTGTGTTCTGATATACTCTTATCATGCTAAAATAATACTTGTCAAAATTGAAGTTGTGTAAATGACATTTATTATTCCTTAATCCAGGATTAAGGGGATTTATCATACTAATGCTGCTATTTTATGGATGAGTTCTCCAAGGTAGATTTTGGCTATTTTAATTCTAAGGATTTTTTTTTCTTACTGTTAATATGTAGAACTGGGGTATTTCTCTTTTTTAAGTAATTTTTGAAACTAGTACTATGTACTATGGATTGCTTTTAATCTATAACAATCTGATTTTCTAATTGTATGGTATTACAAAATAATGAGTATACCTGTATACCTCAGGGTATAAAAAAGTGTCACTGGATATACTTTATATAACTATATGTAAGAAAAGGTAAATAATTTAATTCTATATTAATATTTCTCTAGCTCAGATGAAACACATAATTGTCTTCATTTGAAGGTGACATATACATGGCATTGGTAGTGAGATGTTAGATACCTCTGACAGTGTAATTTGAAGTTATTTCAAATGAACCCTTCCATCCAACCATCCTTCTAAATGCTTAAGCCTAAGGAAATAAACTAATCATTTTTATCTGTCTCTTCAGAAACCATTTAATTTATTTTCTAGTTTTTATAAAGAAATTTTACCCTCAATCTCTGTCCCAAAACATTAATGCTATTTTTAACTTCAATGATTAATTGTCTGAAAACAAGCATAAATTATATATTTGGTCCATTATTATCTATTTTAGTCATAAACTTAATTTTCATTTGAAGACTGAAATAAAATATATCAAGAGTCAGATAATAATTTGTCCCTAATATCTGAGAGTAAAGGTATGTCATGAAAGTCATTAAATAAATCTAATTAAAATAAAGAAATAAACTATATTTTGAACTAAATATGTATAATGTTTATATTTACACTTATCCCTCACACACACATACATACATATGTCTATAAATTCTAACTACATAAAATTTGAAATAAAATTTCATCTGAAA
>NW_003852572.1:2910774-2938758 GCF_000181295.1 Otolemur garnettii | reverse complement strand
AGGTTCTACTATATTTTGAAGTTTGAATCCTCAGTATCTCAGAATGTGCCCTTATTTGTAAACAGGGTTATTGCAAATGTAATTAGTTAAGACAAGGTCACACTGGAGTGGGTGGATCCTAACACCATTTAACTGGAGGACCTATAAAAAGATGGGGATAGACAAATATATACATGTGGTGAGAACAGCATGTGGTGATGGAGGCAGAGGCAGGGTGTTGTGTCAACAAGTCAAGCAAATGCTGAGACTTGCTGGCTAAGTGAAAGGACTTCACAGAGTCTTCCCTAGCGCTTTCAGAGAGGGCATGGCCTTGTTGATACCTGGAGTTCATATTTCTAGTTGCCAGGGCTATAAGAGAAAGAATTGCTGTTGCTCTAAGATAACACATTTGTGCCACTTTGTTATTATACTCTAGAAAACTAACAGTAATTATCAACAAAATTCCCTAAAAGCAAGGTGACAGAAAGTAACTTAAAACACATACATACACACACACACACACACTCTCTCTCTCTCTCTCTCTCTCTCTCAAACACCTCATCAATTTTCTGATGCAAATTGGAAAAAAGTAAGACAAGTTATCCTTGTTTGCTTGTGATATGAGCTTATATCTAGAAAACCTAAAGACTCCACCAAAACCCTCTCAGATTTGACAAATGAGTTTAGGAAAACTGGAAGATAAAAGAAATTAATAAGGGCAGCACCTGTGGCTCAGAGGAGTAGGGTACTGGCCCCATATGCCAGAGGTGGCAGGTTCAAACCCAGCCCTGGCCAAAAACTGCAAAAAAAAAAAAAAAAGAAAAGAAAAGAAAAGAAATCAATGCACAATATCTAATAATGTTTCTATACACCAATAGCGAGCGATCTAGCTGGGAATGAAATCAGGAAGACAATTCCACTTACAATAGCTACAAACATAAAATAGAATTCAAGGATGTGAAGGATCTATTCAAGGAAACTATTAAAAAATAATAATATAACCTACATCTATGTTTGTGAAATCATACATGACACAAACAAATGGAAAAACATCTCATGCTCATGGATCAGAAGAATTAATATTGTTAAAATATCCATACTTTCCAAAGCAATCTACACATTCAGTGCAATCCACATCAAAATATCAACATCATTTTTCACAGAATTAGAAAAAAAAATCCTATAATTCACATAGAGCCAAAAGTACCCCAAATGGCCAAAACAAAAAGAACAAATCATTTGAATTATCTGATTTCAAATCATACTACAAGTCTATCATAACAGAAATGACCTGGTATGGTTATAAAAACAGACACTTAGATCAATAGAACAGAGGAGAGAACCCAGAAATAAAGCCACAGATATACAACCAGCCAATCTCTGATGAAGCTGATAACATGTGTTGGTGAAACACACCCTTTTAGATAAGTGGTGTTTTCATGTGCAGTCGTATGAAGCTGGATCCTGTCTCTCAGCATCCATAACATTCAACTCAAGATGGATTAAAGACATAAATGAAAGTTCCAAGAGTATACAAATCTTAGAAGAAAACCTAGGAAAAACTCTTCAGGACATTAGTCTAAGCAAAGGATTTATAACTAAGACCTCAATACCACAGCAACAAAAACAAAAATAGACAAATGAGACTTAATTATACTAAAAAGCTTCTTCACAGAAATAGAACTAATCAATAAGAGTCAACAGTCAATTTGTAGAATGGGAGAAACTATTTGCAAAATATTCATTTGATTAAGGTCTAATATTCAGAGTATATAAGGATCTCAAACAACTCAACAATAACAAAAGACCCCAAATAATCTCATGATAACTGACAAAGGATATGACTAGATATTTTTCAAAAGAAGACATACAAATGGCCAAGAAGTATGTGAAAAAATTCTTCTCATCTCTAATGGTCTGAGAAAAGTAAATTAAAATCACAATGAGATATCATTTCATGCCAGTCAGAATGGCGGCTATTACTAAAAAGTCAGACAGTAACAGATGTTGGCAAAGATGCTGGTGAGAGTGCAGACTGCTGCACCCACTGTGGAAAACAGTGCTGACGTTTCTCAGAGAAATAAAAAAGGAACTACCATTACATCCACTAATCCCATCATTTATCTACTCAGAGGAAAAGAAATCAATATTATCCAAGACATAACTGTGTCTGTGTGCTTATCCCAGTAGCATTCACAATGGCAAAGTTATGGAATCACGTGTCTATCAGTGGATGCCTGGTTGAAGAAAATGTGGTTTATAGACAGAATGGAATATTGTAAAAATTAAAAATTTTTAGCTATAAAAATTGAAATCATGTCTTTTTCAGCAATGTGGACCGAAGTAGAGGTAATTATCTTAAGTGAAACAAGTCAGACACAGAAAGACATATATCACATGTTCTCACTCATCAGTGGGAGCTAAGAATGTGCATGTGGATGTGGAGAGTAGGATGATAGGCAGTGGAGATGCAGAAGGCTGGGGGAAGGGGACAGATAATTAAAATTACTTAATGGATACCATGTACATTCCAGGGTAATAGATACCACAAAAGCCCTGACTTGACCACTATACAATCTATGCATGCAACATAATTACACTTGTACCCTATAAATTTTTTATACGCATTAAAAATGATCCAGAAAATTATTTTATATGGAGTTTATATTACCCATCCTTATATGTTTAATATAAATTGGTAGTAAAATTATCTGGCCTTATTTGTTTTCTGGGGATTATTTTAATTCAAAGTTAATTTCTATAACAGATACAGCAGCAGTATTGTCATAAATTACTTCTTGATTGATTGATATTTCCAGTTTATATCTGGAATTTCAAATAATTATTTCATTGTGTCCAGTTGTCAATTTTTTATTTAATATTATTGATAATGTTTACCTATTATCTTTCTAATGTCTCTTTGCTCTAGAGTAGTATCTACTCACTCATTTTCAATATGTGTAAATTGTATTTTCTCTTATTTCCAAGTTGGTCTGACAAGAGATTTGTTGATTTTATTGATCTTAACATGCTTCAGATTTCATTAACAATTTTATTGCTTTTCTGTTTTTTAAATTATATTGATTTGTGTTCTTTAATTTTGCATATGTTATGTTTATTTTTGTTTTTAATATTTCCTACTTTCTCTAGTTTCTAAGGTGGCATTTTAAATCTTGATTAGAGATTTTCTTTCCCTGAGCTATAAATTCTGCTTTAAATTACATATTCTGACATGCTATGTTTTTAAAATTTATATTAAAAACATTCCAATTTCCTTTTTTGTACCTGTAAGTTGTTAAGAAATATTATATTTACTTTTGAAATATTTTGGGATTGTCCAGATTTATGTTAAGGAGTTCTACTTTAACTCCTATGTAATCAGAGAATATATTTAGTATGATTTAAACAATTTTATATTTATAGAGACTTGTTTTATGGTCCAGAGTATAGGGAGTGTGGATAGTGCTCAAAGTAAATTTGAAAATAACTTAAAAACTCCATTGGGTGGAGTTTTGGTAAATGTCATTTAAATAGAGTTATAGTTAGTGTTGCTTAAATTTTCTGTGTCTTCATCAAATTGCTAATTATCTTGTCAATTATGAGAAGAATGTTGAAAACTTTGAATAAGATTGAATACTTTTCTACTTCTTCAAGTGGAAACAGAAACTATTTCTTGCCCTACATGATATATAAGAATTATTCCATCTTCTCCTTCAGGTTTATTTTTTCCAGGACTTGGGGGATTTTGCTAACACACATGTTCTGATTAGTGCTCAGCAGAAAACTTGAGGGTATCTCTGCTGTTCTCCAAAGCACTTGCACATTCTCTTTCTCTCTCTACCAAGTCTCCCTTTCTTTTTAACTTTAGCTTTCATGCACACTTCCTCTTGCTCTGTTTTTTTTTTTTTTTTTTTTTTTTAAATATATTTCTCTACACACCCTGGTATTCGTCCTTGCAAACTCTAGCCTCCTGGGACTCAGCTTTACCTTCTGAAGTAGATTACCTTCTCTTGCACTGAAGCCAACACATTCTATTCATATAAGTTGTGATCATGATGGGGTTCATCTCACTTGTTCCCCCTTTCAGACAAAACTATTCTTAGTGCCTCATGTCCAGGCCATGAAAGCCATTTTTTCTTGTATTTTATAATTTAAAAACTTGTTTTAAATCCTGAATTCTCTATTAAACATCAAAGCATTTTCTCTTAAAAATGTACAAGACATTTTAATAATACCATGCTTATTTTTAACTGAAACCCTTTATTTCCCCTACACTTGAAATAATTTCTCCTTTAATACTTTTCATGTAAAAATTTCACTTTGCTTAGCCATTTCACAAGGGCACATCCTTTAAATTTCTCAATTTCTCACGCACCACACACATTTAATGCATCAGCAAATCCTCTCAGCTATACTTTTGAAATATGTCATGAATTTGTCCCATTTCTGCCAATTCCAGCACTATGTTTATAGATTAAATTACTATTATTTTTGGCTTGGATGACTACATGACTCCACCGGTGATTTCTTTTTAGGGCATTCTCTAAAAAAAATTAAAGAGTGATCCTTTGAAAGGACAAAACACATAATGTCAGTCTTTTCCTCAAAATATTCGGGTCATTACTATCTTAAGAGATCTGTATGATTTAGCCCTGGTTACCACTCTGTTCTTATTTCCTATTATTCTACCTTTCCTTATTCTATTTTCCTATAGTTCTTGGTCTTTTTCACACATATGGAGCCTGTGCATGTCAGAGATTTTACAGAAATTCTTGTGCCTCATTTTGATCATAACTCAGTAAGAATATTGACTCTTCAAAGAAGTCTTCCCTTACCATTCTCACTGAAAGCATTTCTCCCATCCCACTGTTCTTTTATTTGTGTGTTATCTGTTGTTCTCACTAGAATAGAAGCTTAATGAGGGCAGGAGCTTTATTGTTACTATCATGACACCTAAAGCAGTGTCTGGTACTCGGTTGTTACTTATTAATTGTTTGAATAAGAAAAAAAAAATCTGTGAGTACATCACTTGAGTATGGACTGGTAATCTGAAATATATCAAAATATATCAAGTTGATCAAGTAAGCAGTGGATAAGAAATAAAAATCTTGCCACTTAGAAATGGAAAGCTTCTCTCTTGACCTGATGCAACAATGAGAGGGAATCTCATTCTCAGAACTCCACTAGGATATAGGAGACGTGACCTGATTTCTATCAGAGAGACAGAATGAGGAGGGTGAGGTGGAAGAAGGCTGACTAGAGCCATCTTTCAACAGAAGGTCCCGTCCAGAGGGAAGGACAATGACCAGAAAGTACCCAATAAAGCAGAAGATTGGGAGCTGAACTGAGAGAGAAGAATGATAACTGTATGTCACCTCTGTTGAGGCAAGCTGCAACTTCAAGGAAGCAAATTTCATCCCAAAACTCATCCCAAAGAAAAAGAGTGTCTGTCCCCTCCCCCAAGAGAGTTTTTTTACTTGCTGTGGGATTTCTACAAGTGAGCAGTGAACTGAGGATGCCTTGTTTCACCTCATGGGAGAGAGTTGATAAAAGCAGAGACTACTTCTCCAGAGGGACCCTGCTGTGAGCCTGGGCATTCTCTTGCCAGTCATGAAAGTTGAACAAAATTTTTCCCTCCCATTTTGAACTCCCAGTCCACCCTTTCCCCTACTCAGTTGGCGATCCAGAAGCCTAATCCCTGAAGAGACTGGAATGTCTGCATTTTATTGCTAGGACTGGGCATTGCAAAGGCTGTGGTAGTGAAGCTGCACTGTAACAGTGAGCCCAGCAGAGTACAGACAAATGGGGTGAGGTTGTCAGGCTTGGCTCTGAAAAAATGCAAATCAGCAGTAGAAGGAGGCTTGCAAGCCAGGTGAGCTTCGGCCTGAGCCACCACACAACCTGTACTGCCACCAACCTGGCTGTGGGAGCCATGGGAGCTGCCTCAGAGCCAAACAGAGATACCTCCCACGAAGCTTCAGTGATAGTACAGTGATCCAACTGGGGTCTAAGTTTGGAAAGACACCTGGCCAACTCTGAGGAATGCCAGAGGGAGCCAGACCTCACCCTATAGGGATACCAGAGCTGCAGAGTGGCTGGGGCAAAGGCATGGTGGTTGAGGGAGAAAAACATTTACTGACTTGTTATCCTCAGGTTTGGCCTGAGCTCAGGTGGAACACTCCCCAGTTGCCATTGAGTACCTGAGGCAGGCAGGTTTTAGCTCCCTCTGCCAGCTGGTGGCAGAGGGTGGTGGTTGGTCAAGGAGGCATTGACTTTCATTTGACTCTGGCAGGCACAAAGCCCTGGCACATTTGCTTATAGGAGGTAACTGGGCCACAGCCCTGTGGAATTACCAGTGACTGGGTGTGAAGGAGGTGCAAGGTGAGGGAAGAGGTACCATCACCCCTGGTGCAATTCTTCTATGGGCAGGCCTTTCTGACTCCATGGAACACTGGGGCAAGTAACACTTGAGTTGCCAGTGGACCCTGCTGGAGACCTTTTGAACTATCCCCCTTGTTCTGCATTTGTAGTGACTGGGACAATTGGTTTGGAACTCTTGACCTGGGTTGAACACCCAGGGACCCTCCAAGGTTGTACCCTGGTTGCATTGTAGTGGGAAGGTTGGATTCTCCTCTTCCAATTGTTGCCCATGGGGAGTGGGGTGTCATAGTTGCCTGTATTCCTCCACAGCTAAGATTTCAACCCAAAGCCACTGATTCACTAGGATTGGACAGAGTCTAGTTGAATACAAGACAGAGAAACCTTGCCCCATCACACCAACCAGGTCCCCAGAGTCTCAGTCTGCAGTACTGAGCAGGACCGTTGCAAAGCTATAGAGAAAAACTGTAGTCACCCGTCCCAGCACTCTGATAAAGGGCTGGTTAACTACAACTACAGGTGCCCTCAATTCAATTTTACCTTACCAGCTTCTCTTACCAAATGGTGAAAAATAACCATAGGGCAGAATTGGTGGGAAAACTCTGGCAACATGAATAATCAGAGTAGATCAACTCCCCCAAGGTATGACAAAGGAGATGTAACAGAAGATCTCATTCATAAACAAATAGCTGAGATGTCAGAAATTGAGTTCAGAATTAGGATGACAAATAGAATCAACAGAATTGAAGTAAAGTTGGATTTAGAGTTAGATTTAGATCAAGGAGAAATTCAAAAATTGTCCCAAGAATTCAATGAATTCAAAGATAAAATCACCAAAGATTTTGACAAATTGAGGCAAGAATTTGCATCCCTCAAAGACCTGAAAAATACAGCTGGAATCTCTCAGTAATAGAAAGGATTAGGCAGAAGAAAGGATCTCTGACATTGAAGACAAAGCTGTTGAACACTCCCAAATGCTCAAAGATAAAGAAAAGTGGAACGCAAAAATGGATCATTCACTGAGAATGTTGTGGGACCACTGCAAAAAAGGAAACATTCACCATATTGGACTTCCTGAAGGAGAGGAGAATGGTCCAAAAAGCACAGATGCTCTACTCTAAGAGATAATAGAAGAAAACTTTCCAAACATGGCAAGAGACACTGAAACACAGATTGCAGACAGTTTCAGAAACCCAGCACAACTCAATCCAAATAAAGCATCCCTGAGACACATTGTAATTAACTTTGCCAAAGTTAATATGAAGGAGAAAATCCTGCAAGCAGCCAGATGTAGGAAAACCATAACCTACAAGGGGAAGAATATTAGAATGACTGCAAATCTCTCTGCTGAAACTGTTCAAGCCAGAATAGAATGGTCATCAACCTTCAATCTCCTAAAACAAAACAACCCAAGATCCTGTATCCAGCTAAACTGAGCTTCATTTAGGACAGAGAAGTTAAATACTTTAATGACATTCAAACATTGAAGAAATTTGCCATAATTAAACCAGCTCTTCAGGATAGTCTCAGACCCACCCTCCCATAATGACCAGCACAATGCTCTACCACCAAAGTAAATTCACTCAGAAACTTTTGACCATACCTCAACTTCCATGGTGGCGAAAGGATTTAAAATGTCCACTGATCTATTGGAAAACTTGACACCCAAATACTGCCAGCCCTCTCAGTATTTTCAATTAAGGTGAATGGCTTAAATTGTCCTCTAAAGAGGCACAGGTTGGCAGACTGGATACAAAATCTCAGGCCAGATATTTGCTGCATACAAGAATCTCATCTTATCTTAAAGGATAAATATAGATTCAGGATGAAGGGATGGACATCTATAATCCAGGCAAATGGAAACCAGAAAAAAGCAGGGGTTGCAATTTTATTTGCAGGTACATTAGGCTTCTAATTAGGTTAACTGACATGTTGGTAGCATTTAGCAAAATTGACTATTCCTCTCTGGCTGAAATGCATGTTCATTTGTTTTTTTGTATTTTAATCCCTAATTAGATAGCTGTTCCTCTCATAGTACTTCACAGAATTTAGTTACCAATTTCTCAGTGTTAAAGTGTCCCAAAACTCAGTCTTCTGGTTTCTTCTCTGGATTTCTATGATCTCTATCTTTTGAGACCTTTTCTGCTCCCATACCTTTAAATATAATAAGCTGACTGCAAATTAATATCTTCAGAACTCACCCCTGGACTCTAGTTCTGTGGGTTGATACAATCGACTGCTATTGAAATCTTAGCTCAAATGTCTCAATAGCTTCTCCAACTTAGACAGAATTTTTGCATTTCTTCCTTTCACCTGTGCTCTTCCCTATGTGGTTAAATGGAACCATCATTCCCACAGTTGCACCAAAATAAAACCTGTCTCCCCTTTCTGTATCATTAAATTTGCATTTATTTTAGGGTTACAATTCATATCCTATAGCTTGATTCTCATCACTTTGTCACTACACCTTGATTCAAAACACCATTGTCTTTCAACTAAACAACTGAAAAATTTTCCAACCATGTTCACTCCTGCTTTGTATAGTCCATACTCAGAAGCCTAAAATAAGCCAGATGGAAGGAAAAAAAAGATTATTTCCCTTTTCTCCTCAAAACCCACCAATGAGGATTTGCTGTGATAAAGTTGCCATCATAGCCAATTACCTTCCCTTGGCCCAGCAGGCCCTGCCCACCTACAACCTGCTTGCTCTCCAGCCAGCCCTGTCACTGTCCCCACTTACACCTTTACCACCTGGTGGATTGTCTGTGTTCCTAGGACACTAGTTTTAATTGATATTGTTCTTAAATAGTTTTAAGTCTTGCTTTTCTCTTGACCTGGGCAAACATACCAGAGATGCTTTCCACTTGATATTTTCTTTTGTATTCAAAATCTACCTCCTCAGAAAGATCTTTCTGATTACCCTAATGGACACACAATCCTAGTTGCTTTTCTACTTTGTTATTTTGTATAGACCATGTGAAATAAAATGTGGTGTAGGTATTATGTTGCTAATTTATTGACTGATTTCCTTCTAAAACATAATCTCAGAGAAGATAGGGTTTTTCCTATCTTTTTCTACATGAGTGCTTGGGATAGCATCTGACACATTATAGGCAATTAAAATGAAGAAAGATATCAAAGTGCTTAAATGCTTTTTGCAGAATAGAACAAAACCCTATGACAATTTAAAATCTGAGAAAATTTCTTTTCTAATGATTATTTCATTGCACTTTTTAAGAGAACAATTTTTCATATTTATCTTTTATGAATTTTTTCTATTATTAGTGTCTTTTTGTCCTGAATTAATTGATATCTTTAATCACTATATTTTTAAGTTTTAGTTCTTTTCAAAAATAAATAGACAAAAATAAACTGCCTTCTGAGATGAACGAAAGAATTCATGGCATTAAGGAATGATTTGTAGAAATTATTAATTGGTAATTAAAATCATTTAGTGATGATGACTAATTACAAATTACACAGTAAATGAGTCATTCACATTTTGAGAAATTTTTAAAACACAAATATCTTTAAATGCAATATGGCAATGTTTACTTCTTTTTTCACATTAAAATCAATTTTGTTTTATTCAAAAAAATGAAGTTCACACATAGTTTTTGAAAAGCATTCCAAAATTCACTGTATTTTATTCCTTTGGTGTGCAATTGGTATTAAAAAATTAGTTGTAAATTTTAAAATGTCTCCCATAAGAATACCCTTAACACCCACCTTACTCATCACCTGCAACATTGTAACAATTTGATAACAAAGACCCTCTCCATTAGATTTTCTTCATGTGTCTTAAATGTATTTCAAGTGTCCTCAATTTTCCTTTTAAAGATATATAAATGATGCTCACTTAATATAGGAGGACTTTTCATATGTTTGATGAAGCACAAATTGGCCACATACATTCATAGAATCACTGGGTATAAAAGCACAGCATCTAGTAATTTGAGTGTCAGATTATGTCATATGTAATTTTCAAAAAATCTAAATGTACTTCAGTGTAAAAATACTTTGTAATTATAACTCTGAAAATCAGTCTCTCACTCTATCTAAGCCTACATACAAACAAATTACCTATTTTTACTTAGGGTATTCCATAATCAATCTTCTGTCTGGAACTGTTAGTGCCTGGTGCTTTCTACTGTAAATTCCCTCCTGTTAACTTAGGTTTGATTTTGATAAAGCATTTTTTAATTGATTGAAAGTATCTTTTGGTATGAACTTTGGTGTCTTTTTATGTTGTATTTTTTAGCAAATGTTTTTCTGCACTTCTTAACATTTATAGGCTTTTGTACAATTCAAATTGTCCAAAGTTGAATAAAGCTTGAGCAACTATTGGAGGGTTGCTTGTCAATATAAATTGTCCTGTATAAAGTAAGATCTGGATATAAGTAAAGGTATTGCACCACTTTTAATAGTTGTAATGATGAAACGGGGTAAACAAAAGTGCTCAGAGACAAGGCCACAGTGGAGAAGCTTAAGCCAGGTTCATCTGAAAGGGGAGGGTGCAATTTGCCTTTTGTGCTGCGGGAGCAGTTAGGGACCCCTTTTGTATGAGGCTGTAGGGGGAAGGCAAATGCCACAGCTTGTCTGGAAGGTTAGGGTTCATTGGCATGAACATCTGTGTGTGGGTTAACCTCCTAAGTCTTTGTCTTAGGAGGAGAGGATGAGGAGGAAAAAGGGTTCATGTGGGGCTGGGTTAAGTCCCCCAACAAATGTTTTTGTTTTTCTGTATTAATGCTCTGACACTTGGGACATTTGTTAAAGGTACATCAGGAGTCATTACATTTATACCACTCTTATCTGGCGTGAACTCTCTGATATTAAGTAATATGTGACCAGTAATATGTGAAATACTAAAGACATTTCAACTTTCTTTATACCCACTGGATTTTTTTCACATGTGAATTCTTTCATGTACAGTAAGGTAAGAGCCCAGGTAAAGGCTTCTCCACCTCCTTTACACTTCCAGAGTTTCTCTTTACTAGGTATCATCTTACGTTTATTTATTTTTTTATTAAGTCAAATACACATAGATCATGAATCTATGAAGTCAAATACACATAGATCATTTATGCATATGTGGGGTACAATGTGCTGATTTTGATTTTTTTTAATACAATCTGACATGATTACATTAAACCAATCAACATATCTTATGTTTAATACAGCTTAAGTAGTATTTAAAAACTTTGCCAGGTGGCACCTGTGGCTCAAAGGAGTAGGGCACTGGCCCCATATGCCAGAGGTGGCAGGTTCAAACCTAGCCCTGGCAAAAAAAAAAAAAAAAACTTTGCCACCTTCTTAACATATGTAGGGTTTTTCTCCAGTATGAATTCTTTTACATATATTAAGATGTGAGTAAAGGCTAAAGGCTTTGCCTCATAATTCACATATGTAGGGTTTCCCTCCTGTATGAATTGTTTTCTGTACACTAGAATGAGAATAAAACTAAAGGCTTTTATATGTTTATAGAGTTTCTCTCCAGTATGAATTCTCTATGGCTAGTAAGGATTGAGCACTGGTTAGAAACTTTGCCACATTCTTCACATTGGTAGAGTTTCTCTCCAGAATGAATTTTCTTATGATTACAAATGTTTCTGCTGTGCTGAAACGGCTTCCTCATTCTTTACATTTGCAATGTTTCTCTCCAGCATAAAATCTGTCATGTTCAGTAAAGCATGAGTATTTGTTAAAAGACTTTCCATATCTTTTACTTTGGAAAAGTTGCTCAACAGTTAATCTTGTCTTGTGTCTATTTAAATTTGACAATGTTGTAAACACTTTAAAACAATTCTTACACTGGAAGACTTTGTAACGGGCCCTTGTTGCTCATTGTTAAATCCACTGTAACACCACTGCTGCACCTTATATTCCCCAACACTTTCCCAGTCTTTTCCTAAGTTTAAATTTCCAAGGTCACATCTTCCATAACTTCTCAGTATCACTTTTGGGAATGACTCTTCCATTTCCTGCTCTGGCATATGGTAGTGAACATGAGAAGAAGATACATCTGGGTGTTTGGCTGCTATCTTATTGTGACTCTTTACCTGCCATGGTTCTTTGCTTTCCTTCAAACAGGTGATGAAGTCTGGCTTAGACACAGGCAGACCCGCAGAGACAAGAACTGCAGGTGTCTGTGGTTCTCCAACATCACAGCTCTATACACATTCTACTGAGCAGGATCTAGGTGCACCTCCAGACAGAATTCTATGGCCACATCGCTGAATGTCAACAGTCCCTGCAGGTCACAGCATGGCAGAGGCTGCTGCAGGCACACCTGAGCCTTCCTGGAGATGGTGATGTGGAGAAGGAACCTGGAAGCCCAATGTTTACTTCCACATACTGTAATTTCAAGACAAAAATCTTTATTTTCTTTGTTACAATTTTTGTATTTCCCAAGTTGTCCATATTAATATGTATTATTTTATAATCAGGGGAAATAAACAGGACAATCACTAATTTTTCCTAAAAAAATATAGAAAGGAAATTATAAAGCAGCTTGAGCCTTATTTCCTAAAGAGTATTAATTTCTCTTGACCTTATATAGTTTAAGAAATACAGTGAAATAGTTTCAAAAACAAATATACCTGTGAAAGACAATAGCTTTTACCAAAATAACAAGGTTAAGGACTTAGATGTATTGAGAGGCAGTTGATAGGGGATTCTGGGTGAGCACCTACAGTCTTTTTCTTTGAAACAAACTGATTGGTGTGCATTTTTTCTCTCTTCTTTGTATTTTATAATTGGCATGTTGCTTCACTACCCTCCCCATATTTGATGACACCCAGGAAGACAAATCAGATGAGTGGGTCACTTGTTCCCAGTTGCCTTGGGATGCAGATCAAGCATCATGATATGAACAACACGTTGCCCTTGATGTGCCCCCCACTTACCCCTCTCAATATTTCCAGTGCCTGCAACATATTATTAAAGAAACATTGATTCTGTACATGTGAGGGGTCATGGGCTTTATCATACTGTTTTGTACTTAAGAAAATTAGTACTTAGAGGTTATTTGTACAGGCCAAGGAGTAAAGGTTGGACAGGGCTCAAACTAAATTTGATACTTTTCAATTCAATTCTCTGTTGCTGAGTCTTAGAATGTGTGTGTGTGTGTGCGCGCGTGCACACGCATGCGTGTGTGTGTGTGTGTATGTTCATAAAGGTATGTGTGTGGGGAGGGGCATAAATGACCTGAGACCCCAGGGCAAACAAAGAAAAGGTGATATTTTCAGTCCTTTTGAAATAATCCAAATGATAATGTTATCATTTCTCTTAGCCCGAAAATCCAGCATGGCTTTTACAAACCAATTTCCTGCACTATATTGGCAATCGAATACTTAGCTCTAGCCTGCCGTGAATCCAAATGGGCACATCTAAACTAAAATAGCTTGCAGTTTAACATTATTCCACCTCTGCAAGTCTCTGCTCAGGATTGGAGCAAAGTATTTCATTGACCAGAAAGCCTGTATGAGAGTGATAGGTTGAAATCTTTTTTTTTTTCTTTTTTAAAGTAAGTTTTGCATTGTTTAAAATGCCTCTTTTTGTATAATGGAAGTAATATAAAGTTGCAGCCATTCAATACGGGTAATATTTAAGTTTATTACTCCTTTAAGAAAAAGAGAGTTTGCAGTTTCATGCCAGTGATCACATCTGCAAACAAGCACCGAGCAAATCTATTTCACTGTACATCTCTTTGGAAAGTGTGGGGATTACTAGATTTTACTCACTTTCACAATCATCTTGTTGGAAATGCTTTATGCACAAAAGCCCTGGATAGATAAGCACCATCCAAACCAAAAAGCACAATTAAATATCAGTGATTATGATTTCAGAATCATTTGTCTATTCTGAGAGTAACTATTGCTATTATACCATGACTGCCAGAAATTTCTTTGCGGTACATAATGACAAAGGGATATATAAAATACATCAAACTAATTCTTGCATACTCCATTTATTCCATGTTCATAAATGTGCTCTTTTTGCTAAAGTTCTTAGGTTTATTCCAAAAACACCAGTGGACTTTCAAGTAGGATTGATAAAGCTTAATTTACAAAGTACAGAACATTAAAATGTAAGCAATTATGCCTGTAACTGCTTTCTAGAGCTTAACAACATAAAGTTAGAGAACAGAGCTCCAGACGCACAATAAAACAGTCAGATCAGTAAGAATACCTTATTATATTAACGTCACCAAGCCGTCTTCTGCTAACTGATCCCCCAAAGTTCTAGCCTTGCAGAAAGATTTTCCTTTATCATATGCGTGAAAACTCTTCAGGGGTATATAGTTCTTTAAATTATCTCTTCCTATAATTTCCTCCTTTCCTTGAGTTTTTTATATTTGATCCTGTGTACTTGTGATTTGCACCAATACAATTCTACACATAGGCCCCTTGTCCTTTACCTGACAAAGTGATAATCAGATCGAGTCACTGGCATGCTTTTCAGAGTTACTAAGACCCCGTCTTGATTGTCCTCTTTGAAGGTCATTGTGAATATTGTGCAAGAGAAACTGTAGCAGAGCATGGAAAATTCAGTGAATAACATTGAATTCCTGAATGCTTTCTAATCACTTCAACATCCAGTATTGCTCATTCTCCTACACGATGCATTTTAAAAAAAGAAATGATCTGTATTTTGTTTTGCAACTTATACTTACCCCTGATGGAAAAAAAGTAGTCTGTTGGCTTCGCTTTCTAATTGTCAATTTGTCATTGTTATTTGGGGTGGATCATAACCATGTCAACTGTATTAAATATATGCATATTTTAATATTTGTATGAAACCCATCATTCAAGTTATGCACTTGCAACTTAATAATCCTCCCCGATTTTTTATCCAGGTGACTTTTTATAAGCACTATGCATGTACTGTCTATAAATATTTTGCTTTTTAAAGTATTTGTAGCATGTGATAAGATTTAGTTTAATAAAACTACTGGACACCTTTTTGTTTTGCTTTTATATTTATAGCTCTACTTCCCTCTTAGGAAGTTATGAAATGATTTGTATTATTGCTCTAATTCTCTGTTGTCACTGAAGTTATTTTCCCACTGGAATGTGAGAATAGATGAGGTGTGAGAAGAGTAGGGGGTCTGACCCTAACTGGGAAGATGTGTTCCAAGTGTAACTCAACCACATATTTTATGTATTTAGCCACTATTTGTCAAATACTCTCCAATTCTTTGTCCTCTTTTTCAGCTTCATTCACAAGTGGAGATTGTAACCTGGGCTCAAATCCTAAGCAATTCTCTATAGACCTATCATGCCTTTCGCTATCAAAAACCTCTTCCCAGTGTCACAAATTCAACTATGAAATTGTTTTACCTCTTCAAGTCAGAACTCCACATTTTCCCCTAACTTTTTTTTCTTTCTTGGTATTTCCTACTATAGTCACAAAATACAGAAATCTGAAGGTCACACTATATTATTCCCTGTTCTTTATTCCTCTCCTTCATTTATCTTCCATGATACATCCTCAAATCTAGAATATTGTCTTTTGTATCCAACATGCACCTGTTTCAGCGGTCACATGTTCATCCGTGCCCTTCTGGGGAGGGGGGGCTTATATTAGCATACAATAACATTAAGATGAGCTTTCTTGCCTCCAGATTTGCTCTCAATTCATTTCTAGGAGGTAACTCTGGCCCTGCTACTACCTTACTTAAAATCCTTCAGTTCAAAATCCAAATCTGTGTCAAGGAAAATAATGCCAATTAATGTTTCCAGGCTCTTTTCCCATCACAAGACTCCTCATGCTGCACGTCAATGATACTGCTCACTCCTCACACATCAGCGACTCTGCACACTCTGCTCCCGATCCTTTAAATACCTTCTTCTCTTCTCACTCTATTTTTTAAGCATATGTCTCGTTCAAAGCTCATCTCAGACACCATTTCTGTTGTAATCTTCCCTCACGACCACTTTTCCTTTTCCACCCCACATCTCTGCTCCTGGGCACCTTGAGTGAAGCTGAACCTGTCTTCTCCCCTTGCCCTAAGGGTACAGATTCTTTGAGGACTACTTTCTGTCTTCACATCTGCTTCCTAACTCAGTGTCTAGTGTATAGTGGGCACTTACATACTAATCTCTTCATTATTTACAGGAATACATATTAAAAAATATTAGCATTATGTTACAATAGGTCCTTCAAGTCTAAGAGATGAGGGGTGATAGCTTCCCTGGCTCAGGAAGCATCTAATCTGATGGAGAATGGGAAATAGGAATATTCAATTTTAACACTACCTACAGTGACTATGCTATCACAAAATTTCAAGTAAAATGTCATGTAAGTTCAGTGTCAAAAAGATGATCTTCACTTTGAGGAGACTAGCATAGTTCTTTTATTAGAAAAATGACAAATGAGATAGAGCTTCAAAAGTAGAGGGACCTTACAAAATGTTGAGGGTGGTGGGGTACATTATCACAAGGTGAAAGGTGGGAAACAATGGGAGATGTTTGGTAAACAGTACACTGTTCAGTGTAGAATGAGACTTAGGATATAGTAGGAGGTGGTATGAAATAAAGGTTTGAAATGTGTAGAAGAATATTTTGATTGGTAGCCTTGCAGACGTAGTGCAGCTGCTATTCTTTGTTTAGGGAGCAGTGATGAATCCAGGAGGGTTTTAAAGCAGTGACTACAGGCATTTCTGCTTCTCTAGAGTATGTCATCACTGGGCAGTGGTGGAGAGTTAGGATGAGCTCATGGGTGTGCTGAGGGAAATTTAAGGCAGAAGGGTAAGTCATGTCTCAACTGGTAGTCAATGGGAGTCTGGAATACAAATCTGGGAGAAAGACATCAAAAGATCTGACAGTGAGCTTCTGATCTCAATCACTGGGAACTGGGGTTCAAGATACTCCAGCACCTTGGAGAAAGGGGCAAGTGGATCAAGAGGGGCCTCTGTCACGGTCAGTAAGGTAGGATCCCAGCTACCAGAAGCTAGATTATTAAAAACAACAACAGCAAGATTAAGATGGCAGACCTTGTGATGGGAATTATTCTAGTACATTTTGTTCACATTTTTCCTTTGTGCAGTTTCAGTTACATATGGCCAACCGTGTCCAAAAATAGTAAACAGAAAATTCCAGAAATAAACAAATCATATATTATAAATTGTGTATAGTTCTTAGTATTGCTACAGTGGTCCTATTTTACTAGTCATATTTGCTAATCCCTTACTATGCCTAACTTCTAAATTAGACCTTACAATAGGTACGTAAATATAGGAAACATCATAGTATGTATAGAATCTGGAACTACCTGTGGTTTCAGGCATCGACTGGAAGTCTTGGAATGTACCCTCCATGGGTGAGGGAGCACTGCTGTATTGTGAGGCTTGAGGCCTCCCGAAATTCTTGCTGTTGAACAAGTGAATATAGTCAGAAATTTCAGTGAACATTATAGACTGTGGGATAGTTCCATTGGCCAAGAAGCCCAAATTGTTATTACCGATACTGAAATACTTTGTTCTATAAGCAAACATTTGTTTACTTTAATCACTAACTAATATAAGTCATTTTAATAAACAAAGCCAAAGTACTATATAATATTGTTCTAAGAAGTGATCACACACTTGATGGTATGTTATGGTTCCTTAAAAAAGCAATTTTTAAAGTGATAAAGTTAAGTCATTGAGTTAATTTTATGATGACCATTTTTTTTTAATAAATAGTCTTCCAATATCACCAACTGCTCAAGATGAAATCTTAAACTAAAAAACAGTCCTTTACATTTTCTCCACATTCAATGTAGTTATTGCAATTAGATTCAGTGACCCACTGAGACACCATGGTGGGGGGGGAATGCCCGCAAAGCCATGCCAATTACATTTCTACCACAGGGATGTTACCTCTCTTGATTTCTATTTAATATAATTTTACTTATTTTTAAAAATCTTTTACAAGGTGCATTTATGTTCACAAGACTTTATCTGGTCACCTTACCCTTGAGATTGTCCTATACTACAAACCTACTTCTAATACGCTCTATAACTGTACCGCTTAGCATTATGATATGCAAGTAAATAGATATCGCTTTTCCAAGCAGATTATACATATCATAGCTATTTTACAACTATTTTAAAATGTAATTTATATGAAATAAACTTCACAAATTGTTATGCATGAAATTCCATGGGTTTTAATAAGTATGTACAGTTGTGTAACCACTATCACAAATACAATATAAAATATTTTTAGTCATTCCTACCCCATTCTAGCCAATGGCTACCACTAAGAAGCCTTCTGTCACTATTGCTTTGCCTGGAAGTTTTTATAAGTGGAATCACGGAGGGTGCGGCAGACCGTCCCTCCGTCTGCATAAAGCTTCTGAGACGCATCAGGGTTCTCGCCTACTTCAGTGAAGTTTTCATCCATGTACAAAAAAGAATCACAACTTGAACCTCAAACCTATTCAAAACTAAACTCCAATATGAGTCATGTATTAAATGAAGTTGTAAAGAATATAATTTTTATTTGAAAAAAAATAAAGGAAAATGAAACATGCCTGAGGACTTTAAGGGTTCTGAGTCAAGACAACCAAAACAAGTATCTACCCCATAGGATCCAAATTGCTAACAAGGCACAGGCGATTTGGTGATTTGACATATGGAACCGGAATAGTAACTAGATTCCTGCATTTCAAACAGATCAACTAGGAGGGAATGCTAGGATTCACTAGATTATTTCTACCACTGTTGTGCACCTGTAGGCCCCTGGCCAACAAGTTGCCCTGAATCCTCTCCTCACCCACAAATAGGCCCACAGGTGCACAACAGTGGTAGAAAAGCTGAGGGCTCTGCGCCCTGAGATGAGCTTTTAGATCTTGGCAGCAAGAGAACCACCCCCCCCACCCCCTCCCCCGCCACACACACTCAGTCCATGCTGGGCTTGGGGCTAAGAAAGAAGCTGCTTAGAGACGGCACAGAGGTATTCCAGGGAGGGAGACCACCCAGAATCCCACAGGCACCTAAGCCCAGTACAGGGGAGCCTGGCGCAGCTGAGGGACTAAGGCCCGGGAACCAGGGCATGTGGGGCCCAGGCAGGAGGGAGACGGCACCTGGGGAGGTATTCACTGCCCTATGTGGGCTGCTTTTGGGATCCAGATGTGGGTAGGCAGTATTTTCCATTTTTTTACCCATGCTGACCGCTGGGTGGGACTCCAGCTTTTCCCACCGCAGGTCCAAAGTGCCGTTTGGGGCTTTGACGCTGGGCTGAGTCCCACCTCAGGCTTAGTGTGGCTCTGCCTGACTGATGAGGGCGGAGAAACTGGGCTTCCCACCTGGCTTTGGACGCCCCCCCCCCCATGCTGTGAGTGTAGGGGGAGGGCAGAGCACTAAACAGACAGCACCCTCCGTTATTTTCCACCAGAATAGCCGCTCTCCAGCGTGGCACACCCCAGCATAGACTGCCTGAAGGGAAGCCCTGCCTTGGGCACGCAGGTCCAGGGGGCCATCTGGGGAGTTTACATCTGGGCAGCGCACCCGAGGCTGCGAGGAGACAGACTAGCCCCAGCTTTCCTGTCTCACCACCTGGTGTCCGGTGATTCCCACTGCCCCGCTACACACTGCCCTTGATGGTTTAAAGCTGGGCAGCCTGGGAAGGGACAGAAGATGGACGCCACCCCTCCTCCCACAGCCAGTGCAGTGGAGGAGCCCATCCCCCTCCAAGGTGTGAGCATGGTGCGGGTGAACTGCAGGCAGCTCTAGCTGGGCAGAGACACCCACGGATCTTGCACGTGGGTTGTGCACAGAGGGCATAATTTTTGAAATATACATTCTAGATACAAATCTTTCACATAATACATATATAATTTGAAAATATTATTTCCATTTCTGGAAATGGAGTCATTTAGAGAATTTCAAAATATGATAGAAAGTCTTAACAAACTAAAGCAAGCAAAAAAAAAAAAAAAGAATTCAAAGCTCAATGACAAGGTCTTGAAGTTAACCTATCAAAAATAAAAAAAATAATCAAGAGACATGACCATTTCCCTTCAGCCCCCATCCCCCTTTACAGACCGGCAGTGTTTCTGCAGCTGTCCCAACCTGGCATTCACAGCCCTTGTGTCTCTACACAGCTGGAGCTGCAGCCCACACCCAGTTCCCACTCACACCACAGCGCTTTTGGGACTGATGGGTCTCCCAAAGCTTGTGCATTTAGGGAAGGCCACTCCCAGCAAACAGAAGAATATAGCACACCGAGGGGTCTGTCAGAGTCCCAGAGAACGAGCTCCCTGAAGTTTGGAGCCTTCTACTTCTCCCTCCTGTGGCCTCTGCTGCCAAGGCTGCTGTGGCTGTTTATGCTTGAGACAAGTGATTAAGCTAATGACAGAAAGCCTGTTACAGCCAGGATTCCAGGGAGATCATGATTCACTCCTTTCCCTCTAAAATGCTACTGATGCCAGACAAGGTGGCACTGAAACTGGCCACCTTGGCCCTGGACCTGTTGCTATTGCTGCTAATGGAGGAATTCGGCTAGACACTGAGCCGGGGAAGACACTGGCAGCATGCTGTCTCCTCATGTGGAATTCTGGCAAGTCAATTCCTCCAGTGCATCCCTGATGGGTCTGTTTCCAAAACCTGCTCCTAATTGGTCTGTTTTCAAGACCCGAAAGCTCATTGGTTACCTCCTGCTATATAAGCCCTTAAGCAGAGAGCCTAAACACAGACCTCCAAAAGAGAGCAGGAGAGCAAGGTTTGGTTCTTTGTGAGAGCGGTAACACTTGTATTATAAAACCCATCTTACTGCTGATCCTGCTCTGCAAGGAGGTTTGGTTCTTTGTGAGAACTGTAACACTTGTATTGTTGAATAAAACCTAACCTACTGCTGATCCTGTGGTCCCTCACTTCATTCTTCAAACCGCTGAGACCGAGAGCATGGAACTCTGTTATCACTACAACAGGTACTTTGTGTGCCCAAGGACAGACACCATTTCCCCTGGGGGTGCAGGGCTAAAGTGGTCTTCTCTCTGACCTGCTTTCCTCTTCTGCCCACCCTGGAGGCAAATTCCTGGCAGACCACACCTCCCCTGCTGGAGCATTTAAGACACAACCCACAGCTACCCTGGCAGCCTTGCACGTGGGGGGTTGAGATGCCTTGACCACCTCTGTTTCAACTGAGGCAGGATGGTAGTTTGAAGTCAGGGCTTTTTTGTGTCCTGGGAGGAGAGAGATCACTGGAGAGAGAGAGAGAGAGAGAGAGAGAGAGCGCCTATATTTTTCCCCTACCTGGCACCACTAATCTTATCAAAGTGTCTAGCTCTTTTATTACAGGCTCATAATATATCCACCCTTCTTCCTAAGCATTCTTCTGGATCAAGAAGTCTCCCCAGTGCTCACAACTATAGCCAGCACCTGAACTCAGGGAGGCTTTAGGACAAGTTTTACAGCCCAGCTATCAGTGTGGTCTGCCCCAAGACTCGAGGACACCAACCAGAGCCCTGGGAAATGGGGATTTCCTAACTTAGTTCACTGCCACTGGACCCGAACACTCTCTTAGGCCTCTGAGGCCTAAGTGACCCAAATTGCCAGCAACAGGATAGTGGGTAGTTACCTGCACGAGCCAAAAGGCAGTGTTCTCTCCTTCTCTTCAGTGAACAACAGAGTTCCTGGCAAAGAAGAATAAGTGAACTGAAAAACCATCCGTTTTGAATTGAGGGAAGAGATTCAGGTGAGAAGAAGCTAGTATAAGAACTCTAGCAATATAAAGAAAACCACAGGATCTTTCAGTACCCCCCAAAAGATCACACCAGATCTCCAAAAATGGACTCCACACAGAAAGAAAATTTTTTTAATGTCAGATAGGAGATTCCAAGTGTGGATCACAAGCAAGCTCAATAGGATTGAAGAGAAAGTTGAAAGGCAACACAAAGAAACAACAACAAAATCAGGACATGAATAAGCATTCAACAGATACATATTTTAAAAATATAACAGAACTTCTGGAAATGGAGTCATTTAGAGAATTTTAAAATATGATAGGAAGTGTTAAACTAAAGCAAGCAAAAAAAAAAAAAAAGAATTCAAAACTCAAGGACAAGGTCTTGAAAAATAATCAAGAGATATGACCAAAGTCTCTAAGAAATATGGGCTTATGAAAAATAACCAAACATAAGAACCATAGACATCTCTAAGGAAGAATAAGAAAATGCAAAAAGCATAGAAAACTTATGCAAGAGAATAATGGAGGAACATCTCCCTCCATTTAGACATTCAGATACAAGTAGGTCCATGAACTTCTGAAAGAGTCTTTACAAATAGGATATCACCAAGACACAATCATAAGTTCAGAAAAATTCAAAATGAAGGAGAAAATACTATAAGCTATAAGATGAAAACATCAAGTAACTTGCAAAGGAAATCCCACCAGACTAAAACAGAACAATTATAAGCCATGGTTTTCTTAAGCAGATTAACTGTCAGCCAAGAATTTTGCATCCACCAAAAGTACATTTCGTAAATAAAGTAGAAATAAAATCTTTCCTTGACAAGCAAACATTAAGGGTATTTGTCACCACTAGATCTACCCTACAAGAAATGCTGAAAAGTGCTCTGACTCATAACAAGAAGAGTCATTACTCGTCACCAGTGTAAAAATAGTCTAAAGTATTAAAGAATACAAAGCAACTAGGTAGTCAGTCAACACGATGACTGTTTACCAACTGCATGTAAACAGTCTAAAAGCCCCACATGAAAGATATAGTTTAACAGAATGAATAACAAAAACAAAAAAACTTCACATAAACTCAGGTAAATGGGTAGAAAAAAAATAGTCCACACAAATGGAAACCAAAAGCAAGCAGAAATAGCTCCTCCATTATATAAAAAAGAAAAAGATGATCATTGTATAATGATGAAAGGAAAAATTCAAGAAGAAGATATAACAATTGTAAACATTTATGCACCTAGCTCTAGAGCGCCTATATTTATAAAACAAATACTGCTAAACTTAAGAAATGATATAAATAGCAACTCAATAAGAGCAGGTGACTTCAAGATTCCACCGACAGAACCTATCATCAAGGCAGAATATTAACAAAGGAACACTGGATTTCAACGGTGTCTAGAACAAATGGATCTAACAGACATCTGCAGAACATTATATGCAAAAACTGTAGAATATACATTTTTATTATCAGCACCTGGAAAATATTTTAAGATAGACCATATGTTAGACCCTGAAACAAGTCTCATCAACTTTTAAAATGTTAAAAGCATATTACCTATCTTCTTAGACCACAGTGGAGTAAAATGAGAAATCAATTCTAAAGGAACTCTCAAAATTATAAAAACATAAGGACATTTAATAACCTATTGCTGAACAATCTTTGGATCAATGACAAATCAAAACATTTTTTAGATTCAAAGACAATGGCTATACAAGCTACTCATGTTCTTTATGTCTATATCAAAAAAGAAAGAAAGTTCAAAATTAACAGCCTAATGTAATATCCTAGACAATAAGAAAAAAAAGAAAGAAAAACAAACTAAACCCAAATCTAGCAGAAGGCAAGAAATGACAAAGTTTAAAACAAAATAAATGAAACTGAAGCAAAAAAAATAAAATACACAAAAAAGTAAAGAAACAAAAATTTGGTTCCTTGAAAAGATAAATTTGACATATTACTGGTTAGATTAACCACATAAAGAAGGGCGAGGATTCCAATAAGCTCAATTATAAACAAAAATGAAGATATTGCATCTGATAGTACCAAATGCAAAAGATCATCTGAGACTACTACAAACATCACTAAACACACAAACTAAAATAATTAGAGGAAATGGGTACACTTTTGGAAATAGAAAATCTCCCAAGCTTGAACCAAGAAGAGATAGAAATTCTAAAGAGACCAATGACATTTAATGAGATAGAATCAGTAATAAAAACTCTCCAAACAAGCAAAAGCTCTGTGCCAGATGGATTCACAGCTGAATTCTACCAGACCTATGAAGATCTGGTACCTATACTACTGAAACTGTTCTGTAACACTGAGATGGAGGGAATCTTCCCTCACTCACTCTATGAAGGCAGTATCACCGTGCTGCCAAAGTCAGCAAAGGATACACACGCAATAAAAAGAAAAAGAGACCAATATGCTTCATGAACATAGATTCAAAATTCTCAACAAAATACTGCAAGCAGAATTCAACAGCACATAAATAGTATAATGATAATAATTCACCATGATCAAGTGGATTTAATTCCATAGTTGCAGGGATGGTTTGATATATGCATATCAATAAATGTGATCCACAATATAAACAATTAAAAAAAATACAATCATCATAATAGATACAGAAAAAGCATTTATTTAATCCAGTACCTTTTCATAGAAAAAAACAAAACAAAAACTACCTCTTTTTTAAAAAATTTATTTATTTATTTATTTATTTTTTTGAGACAGAGTCTCACTTTATCGCCCTCAGTAGAGTGCCATGGTGGCATCACACAACTCACAGCAACCTTCAACTCCTGGGCTTAGGTGATTCTCTTGCCTCAGCCTCCCAAGTAGCTGGGACTACAGGCAAAAAAAATCACCTCTTAACTAAGCAGAAAGACCATATCTCAAAATGCTATGACAAACCCATAGCCAACATCATCCCGAATTTGAAAGCTTTCCTCTTATAAACTGGAACCAGACAATGTGCCTAGTGTCATCACTTCTATTGAACATGATACTAGATGTCCTTTCAAGGGAAATCTGGCAAGAGAAGAAAATAAAGAGCATCTAAATGAGGAAAGAGGAAATCGAATGTGGGGGGTATAGGTTGACTTCTCAGTGAGGCACCCTGCCTCAGTCTGTCGATATTTGGGGAAAGCTTGCAGAATCAGCATCCCCGGGGCTCATCAATACCACAGAAGATGGAAAGAGCCCTGAGGCACTGGGACAGGACCAATTATCCCTGCTTCCAATCCCACAGTCAACAGCTAGGGTGGAATTGAGGCATAGCCAAATCCTTTCATTTCCGAATGACCTCAATGCTCTATAATAATGAATACATGAAACCTCATAAAATACTTCTCATTAAAATTCATGACTAGTTCATTTTATGGCAAAAAGTTTTTCTCCTCCATTCTGACAATTAGTGAAATGGGAAGAAATATATTTACAAGTATTAATATATTACTTAACATATAATTGATATATAGTTTAGAGAACAGTACAGAACAATTTTCACATTTTCTTATATGATTGGATATTTCATTGGTGATAATCATTTAAAAACATGAAGAAGAAGAGGAATAAATTTGGAGTATGATTCACAGAGTGAAGAATAAATAAAACAAAGTAAGAAATTATAGAAACAATGACCTATTAGTCAAGCAAATAATTTATCCCACAGTTCTAGACAGTAGCCAAAAATAAAGAAATATTCCCATAATGATGTCAATGTAATTATACAGTAAATTAAGAACAGAATTTGATACAATGTTTTAGGTAGAAGGAATAATTTTTTTAAATCTCCCGAAGCATTTTGATTATATTTACTCTTTTAATTTCCAAATATGTATTTACTAATACAGAACATTGCTTTAACAAAGAGGTTTTGTTATCATATTATCTATGGTTCAAGTAATGACTTTTCCACGTTCACAAAATGACATTACTTATGTGTCTGAATGTCACTGTGTCTCAGTCTCCTCAGTTACAAATTAAATATAGTAGTAAGTAATGATAGCAGTTTTCTCATGAAGTCATTGTGATTAGAAAAAAAAGATAATCCACATATATTACCGATGTTTGGTATGTAAGTAAATCAATGAATACACTAAAAGAAAATGAGATCCTATGAAATATATTTGGATATATAAGTAATTAAACAAGATGAACTTGATGACGGCAGGAACTACGATAAAAAGGGTTTTGAAAGTTTCACTTGTTTTAAGTGATACTTGAAACTCTAAAATCAAGTCTGTTCTCCTGCTGTGGAGGTTTCAAAATTGCAAGAGATAGTTTCTTCTAGCTTAACAATGAGAACAAGCTGGATAAGAAAGAAAATTGTGTTTTTAAAAAATCTTTCAGGAAGCTTGTTTAAGAAAGAAAATGAATTAAATTCAAGAAAGTAACAATCTTTCCTAAAAGAGAAAAGACCCACAATTGCCATCATATTAGACAAAACAATGGGAGAAAGATAATTGTATTGCAGATGAAAGTAAGAAGAAACCAGCTGAACTTTTTTTTTTTTGAAAAGACAAAGTCTCACTAAGTTCCCCCTCTAGACACCCCAGGTCGTGGTGTTATAGCTCACAGCAACCTCAAACTCCCAGGCCTAAGTGATCATCCTCTTGCATCAGACTCCCGAGTAGCTGGGACTACAGGTACATGCCACCACGCCAGCTACTTTTAGTAGAGATGGGATCTCACTCTTGCTGAGGCTCGTCTCGAACTCCTGAGCTCAAGTGATCCACCTGCCTCAGCCTCCCAGAGAGCTGGGATTGGAGGTGTGAGCCTTGGCCTGGCCGAGCTGAACGTTGGACAAACTTACAGTTGTGGGGTGAGAGCTGGGAAGACTGAATTGAATCTAAGCAAGCACCAGCTAGCAAGCATGTCTGTTCCCACTGACTAATGATAGACCGAGGACCCTGTGCTCAGTGTGTGGAATAGTAATCCTAAATCTGGGACCAGGAAAAGAAAATCAAGAGAAATATTCTGGGAATCTGAAAAATCAAGAGAAATACTCTGGGAATCTTAAGTGAGTGCCTGGCAGGCTACTAACAAGTTGAGGAAGGTGAAGGGCTGAGAGAAATCTCTTCCTGGCACTCAGAATCCAATGTGATGGCTAGAAATTGGGTAACAGTGTAGCAACTTCAACAAATCTCCAGGAACCCTGGAAAATGTGTTCTAAATTGTAAAGAGGGCAAGGCCAGGAGAGAGAGGAGAGCTGAAGAGCTCTCAAGATCTGTAAAGCTGGTGACTCGACTTTAAACAAAAATACAGCACCTCAGTCTCTCACTGGTGCATGGAGCCTAAGTCTTGAAAAGTGAATTCTAACTCTACCCTCAAAACATTAGAAATAAGTGATGAATTCAGTTTAATGGAATTTCTCATCAAATCCCTGATGAGTTAACTCCATCCTCTATCCTACCGATGTAATGGTGCAGTGAACATACCCTTTTCTGATTTAAAGTATTATTTACTTTAGTCCTTTTTTTTTTTTTTGTACACTTAGGTTCCAGCATGAAACCAAAAATTATAAGACACATTAAGAAGCAAAGAATGTAACTCATATTCAAGAGAGGAAGCAAACCCATATACTTTTCAGATACTAGGATCTGACAAGGACTTAAAATACGAAAAAGATGAAAAAGCCAAGAGCAATGAGGACTTTCAATACATATATGAAAATAAAAATAACCAACTGCAAATGTTGAAAATTAATATTAGGTATCAGAAATGACAAGTTCATTAGAAAGACGCATTACTTGACAGTATCAAGTAATACACAGTGTGTAATGATATAATACAATATATATTATTGTAGTCACAAGAAGAAAAAAGTCACAAAAGAAAAAAGATCCACTCAGGAATAAAAACAAAGCAGGAGGAATCACGCTACCAGACCTCAGACTATACTACAAATCCATAGTGATCAAAACAGCATGGTACTGGCAC